>NC_086444.1:619412139-619714639 GCF_028390025.1 Pseudophryne corroboree | reverse complement strand
AAGAGGTCCGGAAAATCGGCGGCAGAAGACATCAGTCTTCACCAAGGTAGCGCACAGCACTGCAGCTGTGCGCCATTGCTCCTCACACACACTTCACACTCCGGTCACTGAGGGTGCAGGGCGCTGGGGGGGGGGCGCCCTGAGAAGCAATAATAACACCTTGGCTGGCAAAAATACCACAATATATAGCCCCAGAGGCTATATATGTGGAAAATACACCTGCCAGAATATAGGAAAAAGCGGGAGAATAGTCTCCGGAAAAGGGGCGGAGCTATCTCCTTCAGCACACTGGCGCCATTTTTCCCTCACAGCTCCGCTGGAAGGAAGCTCCCTGGCTCTCCCCTGCAGTCTACACTACAGAAAAGGGTAAAAAAGAGAGGGGGGGGCACTAAATTTAGGCGCAGTATACATTTATATAAAAAAAGCAGCTATAGGGGACATAACTCAGTTAGTCCCTGCATTATATAGCGCTCTGGTGTGTGCTGGCATACTCTCACTCTGTCCCCCCAAAGGGCTTTTGTGGGTCCTGTCCTATGTTGGAGCATTCCCTGTGTGTGTGCGGTGTGTCGGTACGGCTGTGTCGACATCTTTGATGAGGATAATGATGTGGAGACGGAGCAGATGCCTTTAGAAGGGATGTCACCCCCTGCGGGGCAGACACCTGAGTGGATGAGCTAATGGAAAGAAATGAGTGCACGTATAGACTCCTTACATAAGAAATTTGACGACATGCCAAATGTGGGACAGCCGACTTCATAGCTCGTGCCTGTCCAGGCGTCTCACAGGTCATCAGGGGCTCTAAAACGCCCGCTACCTCAGACCGCAGACCCAGATGTCGACACTGATACTGACACCAGTGTCGACGACGATGAGTCTAACCTGATGCCCACTAAGGCCATTCACTGCATGATTGAGGCAATGAAAGAGGTGTTACACATTTCTGATATAAATACAGGTACCACTAAAAAGGGTATTATGTTTAGGGAGAAAAAACTACCCGTAGTTTTTCCCCCATCAGATGAATTAAATGAAGTGTGTGAAGAAGCGTGGGCTTTCCCTGATAAAAAATTGGTAATTCCTAAGAAGGTACTAATGGCGTTCCCTTTCCCGCCAGAGGATAGGTCACGTTGGGAAACACCTCCTAGGGTGGATAAAGCGCTCACACGTTTGTCTAAAAAGGTGGCACTACCGTCTCCGGATACGGCCGCCCTCAAGGAACCTGCTGATAGAAAGCAGGAGGCGATCCTGAAGTCTGTATACACACACTCAGGCATTATACTTAGGCCAGCTATTGCATCAGCATGGATGTGCAGTGCTGCCGCTGCGTGGTCAGATAAACTGTCAGAAAATATTGACACACTAGACAGAGACACGATCCTGCTAACCATAGACCATATCAAAGACTCACTAATGTTGTTGAAATTTCTAAGTGTCCTCTATCCTGCGCTCCCCCTAGTTTAAGCAAAACAAAACAGAGAGGGGTAGATCTTTACTTATCTTAGATCAGATATTTTTCTCCCAGTGGTACACCTTCTTTATACCCCCTTGTGCTGTCAAACGGGGTGTGTATTCATTCAGAGGTGATACATGTAAGAGAGAGGTCAAAAAAAACACTCTAGTGCATTAACCTTTTAAACAGTTAGACCACAATTTTTTATCAGAAATTGTGGAATGTATTGACAAAAAAGGTTTATGATAAAAAATTTCTGTTTAATGATTCAAAAGAAACTTCAAAGATGATAAAATCCAGGCATAGAATTTTCATCACATAGAACAAGATTCTCATATCCAGGCAAAGTATGAGGGTGGCTTCCTACCAGATTTGGGGTTTTGTAAGTGCACCAAAATTTGTCGCTGTATTGATGTTGTCAACGTCCCCGGGAACGGTCAGCTCCAAGCAAAGGGCACCTCGTCCTCTCCTCGTCCAGGTAATCAGCCACCAGAATGTCACAAGTCAGCCAACGCGTTTCGATCCGTGGATCTTTTTCAAGGCATGTCCTTCTGGCTCCTCTTCCCAGCTATTTATACCCTTATAGATTGATACTCCCAAATACTGGGAGGAGCCACTCCCATTTACAATTCAATGTACATATATACATGTTATAGTCATCCTATATCCTGATCTAACAGAGACACTCTATTCTATACTATGTGGTGTACCCATTCAGGCAAAAACCGCAATTTAAAATGTATATATTTGATAAAAAAACCATAAAATATAAAAATTGCGTAACCGGAAGTGCTGTGCGCACTCCCGTTTTTGTCCACAAAATCCCTAAGAAGATGGTTCCGCCTTGTAGTTAGCAATGGTAAGGTTCCCAGTGTAGTTTCCGGTCACCTGACCGTTCTAATCACTGGTTCCCGCCAACAGATAGACTCCGGTCACGTGACGTGACCGGAAGTGCCATCGCCGCCATTTTTGAAAATCCCAGAAACGGACCAGATCGGTCCTGGGTGTTCCTTCCACTCTAATGCTTAAAAATCATGAATGGACAATGAAAAACACATTCTCCAGAGGAGGCACAATCATTAACTCATAAAAATAGATAGATTAAATTCGGCAAAAATACGGGCGGTCATGTGATCGGACCGGAAGTCCCCTTTCGGCCATCTTTCTAAATCCAATACATATTAATTCAATGGTAAATAAAAAAACGATTCCTGGACAATTTATAATATAGTAAAACTATACAAAATCGCCGTGAATGTTAACAATGTAAAGAACAAGAGAAGAGATATATATTAAAAATAATACAATTATGTACACATTTCATATTTGTATCTAAATTGATTCTTCTTGGATACTTGAGATGATTCATATTCCGAGACTCTTTTCTCCAAAATCATATAGTCAAAAAGAAGAATTGTAATACTCCAGACATTATGTAGTTTTTCTAATATGAGAAAAAATGCAATAAATAGATTAATTAAACATAATGTAACATCAGATCTCGTACATTTGAAGGGGCTTATTCTTATGTGAGGAACCACTTGACCTCAAAGTCCTTATTCAATCCCCCCGGAATCAAAGTCTTTAAGGAATGTATGTATCGCATCTCAGTTTTTGCTAAGATTGCTGATACATTGTTACACCTCCAGCTCCCTTTCACTTGTTTGAGTGCACCAAATTTGATAAGGTGTTTTACATCTTGATTGTGGATTTTTTTGAAATGAGCTGAAAGTGCGTGGGTTTCCACACCATTTTTTATGTTGCGTAGATGTTCGGCATATCTTACTTTCAGGTGCCGGCTAGTTCTGCCAATGTAAAACAAATCACAACTACATCCCAAAAAATATATCACATTTATAGAGGTGCAAGTTATAAATTCCTCAATCTTAACATTTTGACCATTTATATCTACCTCTATACATTTGTTAGGTCCCCTAACCGATTTGCACATACGACAAATTCCACAGCGAAAGAAACCTTTCGAAAGGGTGCGGACATTAGCCTTAGGAGGTGAATAAGCACTCCTTACTAAATTATCTTTTATGTTCTTGGCCTTCCGATAAATAAATTGCGGTCGTTCAGGGAGTACTGATTCCAATAGTGGATCCCCTTTTAAGATTTGCCAGTGTTTTTTAAATATATTTTCAATTTGTTTATGTTGTACATTAAAATTTGTAATAAAAGCCATGGAATAATCCTTCTCTTTTGATGTGCTGGACATTTCCCTAGGGGTAAGTAAGTCTGTTCTGTCTATATTAGCACATTTGATTTTTGCTTTTTCAATGCTCTTTTGACTATACCCACTTTTTCTGAATTTATCTATCATTATTTCTGCTTGTTCTTCATATATTTTATTATCTGTACAATTTCTTTTGAGTCTTTGTAGTTGACTACTTGGTATAGAATCTAACCAGTTGTCATGATGACAACTGGTCGTATGAATATATACCCCTGAGTCCGTCGGTTTTGTGTAATTACGAGTTTTTAAAGAACCATTTTCAACATAAATGTTCAAATCCAGGAAATTAATACTGCTACGACTGATTTCAAAGGTCAATGTAATGTTGTACTCATTTCTATTCAAGTGTTCACAAAAGAGGGTTAAAGTTTCTCTGTCCCCTCTCCAGAGGAAGATGATATCGTCAATGTATCTTGACCAGGATACCAGGCTCGCCCCGAACTGATTGTTCTGCCAAACATGCTGGTCCTCCCACATACCCATAAACATGTTGGCATAGCTCGGGGCGAACCTGGTACCCATAGCCGTTCCCACCCTCTGGAGGTAGAAGCAGTCTTTGAAGTGGAAATAATTATTACATAAAATGAACTCCACTCCTTTAACCAAAAGGTCACATAGATCGGATTCATAACCGCTATCTTCTAGGTATGAAATGACAGCCTCTATCCCTAAGTCGTGATTAATAATCGTATACAACGAGCTTACGTCCGCTGTGACGATATAACAGTTGTCATCCCATTGTATATTACTCAAGACATTTAGGGCATCTCTCGTGTCTTTCAAATGAGAGCGGTTCTTTAAAACCAGAGGCTGTAGATGAAAATCAATAAATTCAGACATATTCGCGGTCACAGAATTTATCCCAGACACAATAGGTCTACCGGGGGGATTTTGTATATCTTTGTGAACCTTTGGCAAGATATAAATGACAGGTATACTGGGGTCCATGGGTACCAAAAACTTGCCCTCTGTTTCCGTAATGGTGCCTTTATCTACATAAGTCTTAACTAATGATGTTATATTCCCCAAAATTCTTTTAGTGGGGTCTCCTTTCAATTTTTTATATGTGTGACCGTCATTCAGCTGTCGTAGTACCTCTGTCTCATATTTTTCAACATCCATTAGTACTATTCCACCACCTTTGTCTGTAGGTTTTATTATGAGTTCTTTATTTGATTTTAAACTTTCTAGGGCCTCCTTTTCCCTTCTCGTTAAGTTATAATCAATTTTAGGTGGTGTAAGAGCCTCTATGTCTTTTTTTGACAAAAGAGAAGAAAGTCTCCACAAAATTTCCCTTCATAAAGGTGGGGTTGAATATGGACTTTGGTTTAAATGTTTTTTCAGAAGTACTTTCTACTCCTATATCTTCTTCCCCTTCTGGCCTACAGGCAAAGAACCTTTTCAATGATAGCTTCCTAATATATTTCTGAAGGTCCACATATACGTTGAATTTGTTTAGTTTTGCTACCGGGGCAAATTCCACCTCTGAGTGTCCACTAGCCCGCAGCCCGATAGCGCAATTTCTTTCTGGTGTAAAATTTTCTGTGAATCGTTGTGTATTGTTTTTTACCCATTACACTGGTGTAAATTGCTGCTCGCAATTATGTTTTCTGTAAGAGAAAATAGGCACAATATGTGCACAAAACTATTTGACGAGAGTGAGGACATCGTCTCTACTGAGGATGACGACCTAGACAGTAGTATGAAAAAAATGGAGAAGTTACTATTAAAAGAAGGAAGATTATGGTGGGAAGTAACGTCTCTCGAGAAATATTTGGCACATAAATTGATACCAAAGGGCCTTAAGATCACAAAAACATCCACTTTTTCCGACTCCACTGAGGAATTTAAGAGGGAGTGGGAGAAAATTGTGGATGGGTGCTCTTTCCGCCTAATGGAATTAATTATACAGGAGAGGAAAAACAACCTGAGGATTGTGGAGGAGGAAATTGATATATTGAAAAGTTTAATTGCCCCCTTCTCAAAATTATCTGAATATAAGGAATTAGAGGATAACATTCTATTCAGATTACAAAAGAATGAAAAAGAATTAATGTTAAAAAAATCTAAGAAATTCAACAGAGATCGAAATAATATAGAAGAAACCCCACAAGAGGACACCCATCGGGTCTCCTCAAAAAATACACCAAGACAGGGGACAAATTTGAGAGATCGTAATGTACGATTCAAAATAGATAGGATACCACATGAAAGACTAAGGGATCCTGGGTCACCATCAAGATGGAGGCCCAATAGAGGGAGACTCTACTCCAGAGATACATATAGATATAACCTCAGGAATAGGGAGGAGATAGAAACATCTAAAAAAGAGAGGAATAAATATGAATCAGGAAACTGGAGAAGGACAGATATGTCCCCCAACATTAGGAACAACTATAATGTTCCAAACTATTCATATTACGATCACAATCGCTACAGTCGTCTGCAGAATAGAGATTCTTTTTTAGAGAATGGGAGGAGGGAGCATCCCCACACATAATCAACAGGAAATATAGAGGAAAACGAGGGGGGAAGAGAGGAAGATCAATAAAAAACAACAAATCAAAGAGGAAACGAAGGAAGAAAGTTAATGTTAATGATACTGGCAAGATATCCTCAGGTGAGGAGACCCCAACTGTGGAAAATAAGGTGAAAATCTTTAATTTAAGTAAACACATATTGGGCGAATCAGAAACCTCACTACTAACAAAGGGACTTAAATTTGCCCCGGTAGCAAAACTAAACAAATTCAACGTATATGTGGACCTTCAGAAATATATTAGGAAGCTATCATTGAAAAGGTTCTTTGCCTGTAGGCCAGAAGGGGAAGAAGATATAGGAGTAGAAAGTACTTCTGAAAAAACATTTAAACCAAAGTCCATATTCAACCCCACCTTTATGAAGGGAAATTTTGTGGAGACTTTCTTCTCTTTTGTCAATAAAGACATAGAGGCTCTTACACCACCTAAAATTGATTATAACTTAACGAGAAGGGAAAAGGAGGCCCTAGAAAGTTTAAAATCAAATAAAGAACTCATAATAAAACCTACAGACAAAGGTGGTGGAATAGTACTAATGGATGTTGAAAAATATGAGACAGAGGTACTACGACAGCTGAATGACGGTCACACATATAAAAAATTGAAAGGAGACCCCACTAAAAGAATTTTGGGGAATATAACATCATTAGTTAAGACTTATGTAGATAAAGGCACCATTACGGAAACAGAGGGCAAGTTTTTGGTACCCATGGACCCCAGTATACCTGTCATTTATATCTTGCCAAAGGTTCACAAAGATATACAAAATCCCCCCGGTAGACCTATTGTGTCTGGGATAAATTCTGTGACCGCGAATATGTCTGAATTTATTGATTTTCATCTACAGCCTCTGGTTTTAAAGAACCGCTCTCATTTGAAAGACACGAGAGATGCCCTAAATGTCTTGAGTAATATACAATGGGATGACAACTGTTATATCGTCACAGCGGACGTAAGCTCGTTGTATACGATTATTAATCACGACTTAGGGATAGAGGCTGTCATTTCATACCTAGAAGATAGCGGTTATGAATCCGATCTATGTGACCTTTTGGTTAAAGGAGTGGAGTTCATTTTATGTAATAATTATTTCCACTTCAAAGACTGCTTCTACCTCCAGAGGGTGGGAACGGCTATGGGTACCAGGTTCGCCCCGAGCTATGCCAACATGTTTATGGGTATGTGGGAGGACCAGCATGTTTGGCAGAACAATCAGTTCGGGGCGAGCCTGGTATCCTGGTCAAGATACATTGACGATATCATCTTCCTCTGGAGAGGGGACAGAGAAACTTTAACCCTCTTTTGTGAACACTTGAATAGAAATGAGTACAACATTACATTGACCTTTGAAATCAGTCGTAGCAGTATTAATTTCCTGGATTTGAACATTTATGTTGAAAATGGTTCTTTAAAAACTCGTAATTACACAAAACCGACGGACTCAGGGGTATATATTCATACGACCAGTTGTCATCATGACAACTGGTTAGATTCTATACCAAGTAGTCAACTACAAAGACTCAAAAGAAATTGTACAGATAATAAAATATATGAAGAACAAGCAGAAATAATGATAGATAAATTCAGAAAAAGTGGGTATAGTCAAAAGAGCATTGAAAAAGCAAAAATCAAATGTGCTAATATAGACAGAACAGACTTACTTACCCCTAGGGAAATGTCCAGCACATCAAAAGAGAAGGATTATTCCATGGCTTTTATTACAAATTTTAATGTACAACATAAACAAATTGAAAATATATTTAAAAAACACTGGCAAATCTTAAAAGGGGATCCACTATTGGAATCAGTACTCCCTGAACGACCGCAATTTATTTATCGGAAGGCCAAGAACATAAAAGATAATTTAGTAAGGAGTGCTTATTCACCTCCTAAGGCTAATGTCCGCACCCTTTCGAAAGGTTTCTTTCGCTGTGGAATTTGTCGTATGTGCAAATCGGTTAGGGGACCTAACAAATGTATAGAGGTAGATATAAATGGTCAAAATGTTAAGATTGAGGAATTTATAACTTGCACCTCTATAAATGTGATATATTTTTTGGGATGTAGTTGTGATTTGTTTTACATTGGCAGAACTAGCCGGCACCTGAAAGTAAGATATGCCGAACATCTACGCAACATAAAAAATGGTGTGGAAACCCACGCACTTTCAGCTCATTTCAAAAAAATCCACAATCAAGATGTAAAACACCTTATCAAATTTGGTGCACTCAAACAAGTGAAAGGGAGCTGGAGGTGTAACAATGTATCAGCAATCTTAGCAAAAACTGAGATGCGATACATACATTCCTTAAAGACTTTGATTCCGGGGGGATTGAATAAGGACTTTGAGGTCAAGTGGTTCCTCACATAAGAATAAGCCCCTTCAAATGTACGAGATCTGATGTTACATTATGTTTAATTAATCTATTTATTGCATTTTTTCTCATATTAGAAAAACTACATAATGTCTGGAGTATTACAATTCTTCTTTTTGACTATATGATTTTGGAGAAAAGAGTCTCGGAATATGAATCATCTCAAGTATCCAAGAAGAATCAATTTAGATACAAATATGAAATGTGTACATAATTGTATTATTTTTAATATATATCTCTTCTCTTGTTCTTTACATTGTTAACATTCACGGCGATTTTGTATAGTTTTACTATATTATAAATTGTCCAGGAATCGTTTTTTTATTTACCATTGAATTAATATGTATTGGATTTAGAAAGATGGCCGAAAGGGGACTTCCGGTCCGATCACATGACCGCCCGTATTTTTGCCGAATTTAATCTATCTATTTTTATGAGTTAATGATTGTGCCTCCTCTGGAGAATGTGTTTTTCATTGTCCATTCATGATTTTTAAGCATTAGAGTGGAAGGAACACCCAGGACCGATCTGGTCCGTTTCTGGGATTTTCAAAAATGGCGGCGATGGCACTTCCGGTCACGTCACGTGACCGGAGTCTATCTGTTGGCGGGAACCAGTGATTAGAACGGTCAGGTGACCGGAAACTACACTGGGAACCTTACCATTGCTAACTACAAGGCGGAACCATCTTCTTAGGGATTTTGTGGACAAAAACGGGAGTGCGCACAGCACTTCCGGTTACGCAATTTTTATATTTTATGGTTTTTTTATCAAATATATACATTTTAAATTGCGGTTTTTGCCTGAATGGGTACACCACATAGTATAGAATAGAGTGTCTCTGTTAGATCAGGATATAGGATGACTATAACATGTATATATGTACATTGAATTGTAAATGGGAGTGGCTCCTCCCAGTATTTGGGAGTATCAATCTATAAGGGTATAAATAGCTGGGAAGAGGAGCCAGAAGGACATGCCTTGAAAAAGATCCACGGATCGAAACGCGTTGGCTGACTTGTGACATTCTGGTGGCTGATTACCTGGACGAGGAGAGGACGAGGTGCCCTTTGCTTGGAGCTGACCGTTCCCGGGGACGTTGACAACATCAATACAGCGACAAATTTTGGTGCACTTACAAAACCCCAAATCTGGTAGGAAGCCACCCTCATACTTTGCCTGGATATGAGAATCTTGTTCTATGTGATGAAAATTCTATGCCTGGATTTTATCATCTTTGAAGTTTCTTTTGAATCATTAAACAGAAATTTTTTATCATAAACCTTTTTTGTCAATACATTCCACAATTTCTGATAAAAAATTGTGGTCTAACTGTTTAAAAGGTTAATGCACTAGAGTGTTTTTTTTGACCTCTCTCTTACATGTATCACCTCTGAATGAATACACACCCCGTTTGACAGCACAAGGGGGTATAAAGAAGGTGTACCACTGGGAGAAAAATATCTGATCTAAGATAAGTAAAGATCTACCCCTCTCTGTTTTGTTTTGCTTAAACTAGGGGGAGCGCAGGATAGAGGACACTTAGAAATTTCAACAACATTAGGTATTCTTTCTAGGGATGAGGGTAACATCCCACCTCTGAGTGTCCACTAGCCCGCAGCCCGATAGCGCAATTTCTTTCTGGTGTAAAATTTTCTGTGAATCGTTGCATATCAAAGACTCAGTCTTATATATGAGAGATGCACAGAGGGAAATCTGCCGGCTGGCATCTAAAGTAAGTGCATTGTCCATTTCTGCTAGGAGAGGCTTATGGACTCGCCAGTGGACAGGAGATGCAGATTCTAAAAGGCACATGGAAGTTTTGCCTTATAAGGGTGAGGAATTATTTGGGGATGGTCTCTCGGACCTAGTTTCCACAGAAACGTCTGGGAAGTCAGCATTTTTACCCCATGTCCCCTCACAGCCTAAGAAGGCGCCGTTTTATCAGGTTCAGTCCTTTCGGACCCAGAAAAACAAGCGTGGAAAAGGCGGGTCTTTTCTGTCCAGAGGCAGAGGTAGGGGAAAAAGGCTGCAACAAACAGCAGGTTCCCAGGAGCAAAAGTCCTCCCCCGCTTCTTCTTCCAAGTCCGCCGCATGACGGTGGGGCTCCACAGGCGGAGCCAGGTACGGTGGGGGGCCGCCTCAAGAATTTCAGCGATCAGTGGGCTCGCTCACAGGTGGATCCCTGGATCCTTCAAATAGTATCTCAGGGGTACAAACTGGAATTCGAGGCGTCTCCACCCCACCGGTTCCTAAAATCTGCCTTGCCGATTGCTCCCTCAGACAGGGAGGCGGTGCTAGCGGCAATTCACAAGCTGTATTCCCAGCAGGTGATAATCAAGGTACCCCTACTTCAACAAGGCCGGGGTTACTATTCCACACTATTTGTGGTGCCGAAACCGGACGGTTCGGTGAGACCCATTTTAAATTTGAAATCCTTGAACACATACATAAAAAAATTCAAGTTCAAGATGGAATCGCTCAGGGCGGTTATTGCAAGCCTGGACGAGGGGGATTACATGGTATCCCTGGACATCAAGGATGCCATCCTCACCAGGAGTACCTCAGATTTGTGGTACAGGATTGCCATTACCAATTCCAGACGCTGCCGTTTGGACTGTCCACGGCACCGAGGGTATTTACCAAGGTTATGGCGGAAATGATGATACTCCTTCGAAAAAAGGGAGTTTTAATTATCCCGTACTTGGACGATCTCCTAATAAAGGCGAGGTCCAAGGAACAGTTGTTGGTGGGAGTAACACTATCTCAGGAAGTGCTGCACCAGCACGGCTGGATTCTGAATATCCCAAAGTCACAGCTGGTTCCGACGACACGGCTACTGTTCCTGGGTATGATTCTGGATACAGTCCAGAAAAAAGTGTTTCTCCCGGAGGAGAAAGCCAGGGAGTTGTCATCTCTAGTCAGAGACCTCCTGAAACCAAAACAGGTATCGGTGCATCACTGCACGCGGGTCCTGGGAAAGATGGTAGCTTCTTACGAAGCAATTCCCTTCGGCAGGTTCCATGCCAGAATCTTTCAGTGGGACCTATTGGACAAATGGTCCGGATCGCATCTTCAGATGCATCGCTTAATAACCCTGTCTCCAAGAACCAGGGTGTCTCTACTGTGGTGGCTGCAGAGTGCCCATCTTCTAGAGGGCCGCAGGTTCGGCATACAGGACTGGGTCCTGGTGACCACGGATGCCAGCCTTCGAGGCTGGGGGGCAGTCACACGGGGAAGAAACTTCCAAGGACTATGGTCGAGTCAGGAGACTTCCCTTCACATAAATATTCTGGAACTAAGGGCCATTTACAATGCCCTAAGTCAAGCAAAATCCCTGCTCCTACACCAGCCGGTGCTGATCCAGTCAGACAACATCACGGCAGTCGCCCATGTAAATCGACAGGGAGGCACAAGAAGCAGGATGGCGATGGCAGAAGCCACAAGAATTCTCCGATGGGCGGAGAATCATGTACTAGCGCTGTCAGCAGTGTTCATTCCGGGAGTGGACAACTGGGAAGCAGACTTCCTCAGCAGACACGACCTCCACCCGGGAGAGTGGGGACTTCATCCAGAAGTTTTCCAGATGCTGGTAAACCGTTGGGAAAAACCACAGGTGGACATGATGGCGTCCCGCCTCAACAAAAAGTTCCCTCCTCTGCCTCTCATACCAAAGGTATTGAGAATAATAAGAAAGCGAGGAGTAAACACAATTCTCGTGGTTCCGGATTGGCCAAGACGAGCGTGGTACCCGGAACTTCAAGAGATGATCTCAGAGGACCCGTGGCCTCTGCCGCTCAGACAGGACCTGCTACAGCAGGGGCCCTGTCTGTTCCAAGACTTACCGCGGCTGCGTTTGACGCGGTTGATCCTGAAGGAAAAGGGTATTCCGGAAGAAGTCATTCCTACGCTTATTAAAGCCAGGAAAGATGTTACGGCAAATCATTATCACCGCATATGGCGGAAATATGTTGCATGGTGCGAGGCCAAAAAGGCCCCAACAGAGGAATTTCAACTAGGTCGATTTCTGCATTTCCTGCAAGCAGGAGTGAATATGGGCCTTAAAACTAGGCTCCATTAAAGTACAGATCTCTGCTCTGTTGATTTTCTTTCAAAAAGAACTAGCTTCAGTACCTGAAGTTCAGACATTTGTGAAAGGAGTGCTGCATATTCAGCCCCCGTTCGTGCCTCCTGTGGCACCTTGGGATCTCAACGTGGTGTTGAGTTTCTTAAAATCACATTGGTTTGAGCCACTAAAAACCGTTTATCTAAAATATCTCACGTGGAAAGTGGTCATGTTATTGGCCTTGGCTTCAGCCAGGCGAGTGTCAGAATTGGCGGCTTTATCATGTAAAAGCCCTTATCTGATTTTCCATATGGATAGGGCAGAATTGAGGACTCGTCCCCAGTTTCTCCCTAAGGTGGTGTCAGCGTTTCACCTGAACCAGCCTATTGTGGTACCTGCGGCTACTAGGGATTTGGAGGACTCCAAGTTGCTAGACGTTGTCAGGGCCCTGAAAATATATGTTTCCAGGACGGCTGGAGTCAGAAAATCTGACTCGCTGTTTATCCTGTATGCACCCAACAAGCTGGGTGCTCCTGCTTCTAAGCAGACTATTGCTCGCTGGATTTGTAGTACAATTCAGCTTGCACATTCTGTGGCAGGCCTGCCACAGCCAAAATTTGTAAATGCCCACTCCACAAGGAAGGTGGGCTCATCTTGGGCGGCTGCCAGAGGGGTCTCGGCTTTACAACTTTGCCGAGCAGCTACTTGGTCAGGGGCAAACACGTTTGCAAAATTCTACAAATTTGATACCCTGGCTGACGAGGACCTGGAGTTCTCTCATTCGGTGCTGCAGAGTCATCCGCACTCTCCCGCCCGTTTGGGAGCTTTATTATAATCCCCATGGTCCTTACGGAGTTCCCAGCATCCACTAGGACGTCAGAGAAAATAAGAATTTACTCACCGGTAATTCTATTTCTCGTAGTCCGTAGTGGATGCTGGGCGCCCATCCCAAGTGCGGATTGTCTGCAATACTTGTAAATAGTTATTGTTAACTAAAGGGTTATTGTTGAGCCATCTGTTGAGAGGCTCAGTTGTTTTCATACTGTCAAACTGGATATAGTATCACGAGTTGTACGGTGTGATTGGTGTGGCTGGTATGAGTCTTACCCGGGATTCAAAATCCTTCCTTATTATGTCAGCTCGTCCGGGCACAGTGTCCTAACTGAGGCTTGGAGGAGGGTCATAGTGGGAGGATCCAGTGCACACCAGGTAGTCAAAAATCTTTCTAGAGTGCCCAGCCTCCTTCGGAGCCCGCTATTTCCCATGGTCCTTACGGAGTTCCCAGCATCCACTACGGACTACGAGAAATAGAATTACCGGTGAGTAAATTCTTATTTTTGTTTCTGTGCAGGGTAAATACTGGCTGCTTTATTTTTACACTGCAATTAAGATTGCAGATTGAACACACCACACCCAAATCTAACTCTCTCTGCACATATTATATCTGCCCCCCCTGCAATGCACATGGTTTTGTCCAACTGCTAAAAAAATTTCCTGCTGCGATCAACTTGGAATTACCCCCTAAGGGCCTAATTTTGAGTTGATCGCAGCAGCAAATTTGTTAGCAGTTGGGCAAAACCATGTGCACTGCAGGGGGGGCAGATATAACGTGCAGAGAGAGTTAGATTTGGGTGGGGTGTATTCAAACTGAAATCTAAATTGCAGTGTAAAAATAAAGCAGCCAGTATTTACCCTGCACAGAAACAAAATAACCCACCCAAATCTAACTCTCTGCAAAAGTTATATCTGCCACCCCTGCAGTGCACGCGGTTTTGCCCAATTGCTAACAAACTTGCTGCTGCGATCAACTCAGAATTACCCCCTAAGTCCCTAATCTAGGAATTTAGTCTGCAACACTATGCTAAGCTTGGCATTAGTGTTAAGGGCACCGTGTGCTGGTTCCATACTCTCTCTGTCTCCCCCTGGAAGGGCTCTTTGTAAGTTAATTGTGCATTTAACCTTTTCCTGTGTGTGTGTGTGTGTGTGTGTGTGTGTGTGTGCGCTGTCACTATTCAGTATGTCAGGCAAAGAGTGTATTTCATGTAAAGCAGTGTTCCTCTTCCCCAGGGGGTTCACTAGTGTGTACTCAATGTAGTGTCCCTTCCCAGGTTAGTGGGGCAGAACCGGCATGGCTGGACTCCATTAGGGGAATGATTTCCACAATCTCTACTAAGTTATCTTGGAATAAGAAAGAGTCGCAATACTTAAGACAATCTATGATTGAGTTTATAAAAAGAAAATCCGTACCCAAACCAACGTCTCAGTCCCCTGCCATTTGTCCGCAAAAATGCACTTTGGCCCATATCCTGCAGTCTGACTTGGATTATGAAGGGTCAGACTTGGAAGAGGGTGAGGTGAACTCAGAGGTGGGGGAGGGTACTCTGTCGCAGGGAATAAAGGCTCTTACAGAAGCTACCAGAGAAGTTCTGAATATCCCTGATAAGGTGACAGAAGAGAGTGAGGATTCTTATTTTAATATACAAAAAGAAATCCTCATACACTTTTCCAGTGTCAAAGGAATTAAATACCCTGTTTGAAGAACCATGGGTTAATCCTGATAGGAAATTTCAAATCCCTAAACGGTTATTATCATCCTTTCCTTTTCCTTCTGAGGATAGGAAAAAATGGGAAAATCCACCAATAGTGGATGCATCAGTAGCCAGGCTCTCACGGAAAATTGTATTGCCTGTCTCGGGTGCAGCCTCCGTGAAAGACACGGCTTACCGCAAGATTGAGACTACGCTCAAATCTTTATGTACAGCTGCGGGGGTGGCCCAGAGACCCACTATAGCATGTGGGTGGATTACGCGAGCCATTGCAAAAATGGTCGGGTAACCTAATTTAGGGGTTAGATACCTTACCTCAAGGGGAAATTGTTTTGCTCCTGTAACATATATAGGACTCTGCAAACTTTATGGGGGTAGCCATAAAAGAAATAGGCTGGCTTAATGCACGCAGTGTCTGCATGCAAGGGTCTATGGCTACACCAGTGGACAGCGGATGCGGACTCCAGGAAGGCGTGGAAGGCCTGCCTTTCATGGACAAGGCCTTATTTGGAGATGAACTAGACAAATGGATCTCCAAAGCTACTGCGGGTAAGTCAACATACCATCTGCAGCTTCCCCAGCTAAGAAGGCCTACTCAGGACCCAATTTACAGTCGTTTCGGACTGCCAAGTTTAGGGGCAAGCCCAGAGGTTCTTTTGCCACCACCAGAGGCGCTAGAGGTAAATCACGCAAACCAGCAACTGCCGGTTCATAGGAACAGGGCTCAAGCTCTGCTTCCTCAATACATTCCGCATGATGATTGACAGAGATGCCTGGAAGACTGGCAGGTGGGTACCCGGCTAAAATTCTTCAGTCACATCTGGACAACATCGTGCCAGAATTCCTCGGTCATAGACCTTATTTCCCAGGGCTACAGACTGGAGTTCCAGGAGCTCCCACCTCACAGATTCTTCAAATCGGGCTTACCAGTTTCACAAGAGGCAAGTATAACTTTACCGAACGCCATTCAAAAACTGGTACAAACCCAGGTCATTGTTCCAGTTCCACCTCATCTGCAAAACAAGGGGTGCTATTCCAACTTGTTTGTAGTACCGAAACCGGACGGTTCGGTGAAGCCGATTCTGAACCTCAAGTTGTTGAACCTGTACTTACGAGTGTTCAAATTCATGATGGAGTCTCTGAGAGTGGTGATCTCTGGTCTGGAGGAGGGGGAGTTCCTAGTGTCTCTGGATATCAAGGATGCGTACCTTCACATTCCGATCTGGCCGCCTCATCAGGCTTACCTACGGTTTGCACTGCAGGACAGTTACTACCAGTTCCAGGCCCTGCCATTTGGTCTCTCCACGGCAGAGAGAGTGTTCACCAAAGAGATGGCAGAGATGATGTTTCTACTCCGCAAACATGGAATGAACAATAACGCCGTACCTGGACGATCCTCTGATAAAGAAACCTTCCAGGGAGCGGTTGTTGGACAACATTGGCATCTCAACCAGACTACTCCTGGATCACGGGTGGATACTGAACCTACCAAAATCTCACCTGGAACCGACAGAGGCTTCCTTTCCTGGGAATAATACAGAGTCTCAGAGTGTGTTCCTTCCCTTGGAAAAGGCTATGGTAATCCAGTCCATGGTTCGGGCGGTCCTGAAGCCATCCCGGATCTCGGTGCATCTGTGCATTAGCCTTCTGGGGAAAATGGTGGCCTCTTACGAGGTACTTCAGTACGGAAGGTTTCATGCAAAGCCCTTCCAACTACATCTATTAAACAAATGGTCGGGATCGCATCTTCACATGCACCAGAGGATCCGTCTGTCGCCAAGAGCCAGGATCTCCCTTCTGTGGTGACTACAGACTTTTCACCTCGTCAGAGGTTCGGGATTCAGAATTGGATTCTGCTAGCCACAGACACAAGCCTTAGAGGTTGTGGGGCAGTCACCCAGGGGGTGCAGTTTCAGGGAAGACGGTCAAGTCAGGATTTCGTCCTTCCAATAAATATCCTGGAACTCGGGGCTATCTGCAATGCCCTTCTGCAGGCCTCATCTCTACTTCAGAATCAGGCCATTCAGGTCCTGTCGGACAATGTGATGGCGGTAACATACATGAACCGACAGGGCGGAACAAAAAGCAGAACAGCAATGTCAGAGGTGTCAAGAATTCACCTCTGGGCGTAAAAACAAGCCGTGGCGTTGTCAGTTTTCATTCCGTGAGTAGACAACTGGGAAGCAGACTTCATCAGCAGACACGACCTGCACCCGGGGGAGTGGGGCCTTCATCCGGAGGTGTTCCGGTGGTTGACACATCGGTGGGGATATCCACAAATCGACATGATGGCGACTCAACAAGAAGCTCAAGCGGTATTGTTCCAGGTCGAGAGACGCACAAGCAGTGGCGATAGACGCTCTGACAACTCCGTGGGTCTACCAGTTGGTGTACTTGTTTCCTCCACTTCCTCTCACCCCAATAATTCTAAACAGAATTAAAAGGGAAAAGGTTCAAGCAATCCTCATTGCTCTAAACTGGCCACGGAGGGCCTGTTATGTGGATCTTCTCGAGATGCTGCTCGAAGATCCGTGGCCTCTACCTCTTCGCGAGGATCTTCTGCAACAGGGCCCGTTCGTCTATCAAGACTTTCTGCAGCTACGTTTAACGGCATGGAAGTTGAATGGCTGATTCTAGTCAGGAGAGGGATTCCTGACAAGGTGATCCCGACTATGATCCAAGCCAGGAAGGGGGTAACGTCTAAACATTAGCACCGTATCAGGAGGAAATATGTATCTTGGTGTGAGAGCAGACCATATTCTGCGATGGAATTTCATCTGGGACGTTTCCTGCTTTTTCTACAGTCGGGAGTGGATGTGGGCTTATGTCTAGTCTCCATAAAAGTCCAGAATTCAGCCTTTTCTCTTTTCTTTCAGAAACAATTGGCTTCTCTCCCTGAGGTCCAGACGTTCTTGAAATGTGTTCTGCACATCCAACCTCCCTTTGTGCCTCCCACGACACCTTGGGCTCTCAATTTGGTGCTGCAGTTCCTTCAATCGGGCTGGTTTGAATCATTACAGGAGTTAGACATAAAGTACCTTACGTGGAAGACAGTCAGTGTTGGCCTTGGCTTCAGCAAGACGTGTGTTGGAGCTAGGGGCGTTGTCTCACAAGAGCCCCTACTTACATTTCCATGAGGACAGAGCTGAACTCAGAACTCGTCAGCAATTTCTTCCTAAGGTGGTGTCTGCATTTCACATCAACCAACCTATTGTGGTTTCGGTGGTTACGGACACCTTTGTTACTTCAAAGTCCTTGGATGTTGCGAGGGCTTTGAAGGTGTATGTAAAGAGAACAGCTTGTCACAGGAAATCAGACTCGCTGTTAGTTCTCTCTGATCCCAATAAAATTAGGTGTCCTGGTTCAAAGCAGTCGATTGCATGCTGGATCAGGCTCACTATCCAGCATGCTTATTCCACGGCAGGCTTGCCGGTTCCAAAATCTGTATAGGCCCACTCTACTAGGATGGTGGGTTCTTCTTTTAGCGGCTGCCCGGGGGGTGTCTCTGCTTTACAGCTCTGCCGAGCAGCTACTTGGTCAGGTTCAAAAACAGTTGCTAAGTTTTACAAGTTCGATACTTTGGCTACTGAGGACCTTCAGTTTGGTTAGTCAGTTCTGCAGGAACCTTATTCTCCCACCCGGTTTGGGAGCTTTGGTACTTCCCCATGGTACTATATGGATTCCCAGTATCCCCTAGGACGTAAGAGAAAATAGGATTTTAATTACCTACCGGTAAATCCTTTTCTCATAGTCCGTAGGGGATACTGGGCGCCTGCCCGGTGCTTCGTTCTTCCTGCACTGTTACTTTAAGTATTCTGGTTTGTTCAGCTGTTGCTGTTCATATTTCAAGTTTGGTTTGCATGGCATTTCTCTTGTTCTGTGTGTGCTGGTGCGTAATCTCACAACTTTCCTTATCTATCCTTCCTTCAAAGTATGTCCGTCTCCTTAGGCACAGTTTCCTAGACTGAGTCTGGTAGGAGGGTCATAGAGGGAGGAGCCAGCGCACACTATCAATTTCTTAAAGTGCCCATGGCTCCTAGTGGACCCATCTATACCCCATGGTTCAAAATGGATTCCTAGTATCCCCTGTGGACTACGAGAAAAGGATTTACCGGTAGGTAATTAAAATCCTATTTTAAACCAAGTTGTGTTTTCTCCCCCCGATCATAGGTCCTTTCCTCCATTTTTAAATAGTAACTGCTCTGAATTTTATGGTCCTCCTGTGGTCACCTATAACTTAAGTTTATAATGCATGCAGAAGACAATGGGTTTCATTTAACGAGAGTATTTGTGTAACGAAGAAAACCACCTGTTCTAGTTATGGCCCTCTAGCATGTTTGCTTAAATGTGTTCAGTGTAATTGCCTGTAGTATTTGTTACTGTTGTAACACCTGTCTGTATTTGCAATTGATCACCAATCCCCTGCAGAACCGTGATAACTATATCCGTTCCTGCAAACTCCTCCCGGATGGTCGCAGCCTTATTGTTGGAGGAGAAGCCAGCACTTTGTCTATATGGGATCTGGCATCACCCACCCCAAGGATAAAGGCAGAGCTAACCTCCTCCGCCCCTGCTTGCTACGCCCTTGCTATCAGCCCAGATGCTAAGGTCTGCTTCTCCTGCTGCTCTGATGGGAACATTGTTGTGTGGGATCTACAGAACCAGACACTTGTCAGGTGAGAAATGCCATCTGAGGGCTGCTGTTTGGAAGGACATGGTAAAGTGCTGCTTTCTGTCTTATGACGAGGAACAGCTTGTCTACACTGTTGTTAACAAATGATAAATGCGTGTTTGGTCTGTTTCCAAGAAATAGTGTCTTGAAACTCGTTGGTTTACAGATTTCTGAACATGTCTAACTTTATATTAATGAGGTAGGAAGCAATGGTTTTCTTGTAACAAATTCTGAAGGATAACGATAATGAAAAGCAATGTGTTGGCAACTGCGCACCTATAAGCCGTTTATGGTAGTGCCCACATTGCAATACCATTTTTATTGACTCAAACAAGTATAAGACCTAACATTTCCATTACACAGACCTATATCGTGTTGGACAGGAGCATGGGTAACAATAGGGAAAGTTTTATCATCATATCAACAACTCCATAACAAACAAACCAGGAGTATTGCAGGAGTAGATTTCCCTATTCAATGAGAAACGCTTTACGTGTCCTAGCAGCAACTGCTGGGTATTGCTATGCGAAAGGTGAAATAAAAAAATAAAAATGACAGAAATTCAAATTGAGCAGTACTTTGTACCAAAAGGGTGTACCTCATCCAGGATTGCCTTGGTGCCAGTTCTTCAGTTGTGAACTATGTTTGAGAGCTAGTTTAGTATCTGAAGACAGAGTGTGTACAGTGCCAATATTGCAAATTTTCCCTAGCACCTCTACAGGATGTCAGGGAAAACTTGTGATTCCTGTGAGGGCAATGTGCTGTTACAGAACAGTACTTTTGGAGAAATGTAATAGGGTCCGTATTTTTAAAACTGCAATCATTTACAAAGAAAACCAATTTGAAGACTCTGTTCTTCGTGTCTTCCTGGCCTTTGATGTCTGTGTTTGGGTGCTTGTTTCAGTGTTAGGGGTTCCGCTGCGCATTGCTTTTGGTGGGTGCTTCTCGTGCATAGATCCAGCAGTCAAAATTACCGACATTCATTATGCCGACATGTTCAAAATGCCGACATGAAATTTTAAAGAAATACAGACTTATTCATACTTTACCATCCCAGTGTACCTGGAGGGGGAATATAATAGTGTGCTGAGCGCAGCGAGGCACCGTGCCCGAAGCATGGCAAGCACAGCAGTACACTTAGATGGTGTCCATGTTGACATGGACAACAAAAACCCAGAAAAAATCATGTCTGTCTTTTGACATGTCGGCATAATGAATGTCTGTATTTTGACTGTCGGTATTATGTCCGTCTGTAAATCATACTGAACCCCTTCAGACTAACTCTGCTTCTACCAACTTTGGGGGCATATCACAGCTGATATCTCCGCTATACAGAAAGTTGGATGATGTCTGGGTTTCTTCAGAAAGTGGATTGTCGTGCCTTAATTTTGTCCCCTCCCATGTAGCTGACTCCCAGCATGGTCCCAGTGGTAGTGCCGACATACTACCTACATACCGAATACTGCTCAGTCTTACCCTCAGGCCTTTACTTTCTCACCCACTGTATTGTCTATTTGGGTACCCCTGATCATTGTCTTACACTTACATTCACTGATATACCTGAGATGGTCGGAAAGTCTAACCTGACTGTATCTTCCCTTTCCATTTCTGTCTTTGGCCATATATCTGCTGCAAGGGCCTCCTGAGACTTCCTATGGGGCAGACTGATTTTCCAGCCATCCTGGATTTCATCAGATTACTCCAGGGGAATTGGACATGCTTTCTTTCCTTAAATCACCCCTTTTTCTTGGGTTTCTAGTTTTTATGGCTTGTCTATGGCTAGTTTTTTCTGAGTATCCGCACTACCTGGGTACTGCTGCAAATCACTGACAGAAGGTAATACCTGCATAAAACCTTATAATACAATTTAAATATAAAAGTCAGAGGATATTTGCGCTGCACCCATACTATAAAAATTCACATTCAGGGACTTCTTTCCCAAAACACCTTTTACAAAGTTCACTTGTTGGCACACTTCAGATGGAGAAAGTCAATGAAGATAGCGCTGCACCAATAATGCCAGAATTCACAGCAAAGGACTTCCTTTCCCGATACACCTTTTAAAACTTTATTTATTTTGGAAACAAACTTACTTCTAAATTTTCACCCGTAGGTCCATAAAGGTATCTATTCACCCTCTGATATTGGTTGGAATACACCCCGTCACAGTACACAGTGTAGCAGCTTAACATATACACACACAAAGACACATTCAAGTTCTGCCTCCCATTCATATAATGGGATCTTTAGCAGATCTTCTTAGTGTCCCCAGGAAAAGCAATATTAACAGCAGGATGTTCAAAAAAAGTCTTTATATAAAAAGTATGCACAACATATAAAATCACAAAAAATCCAGTATAAGCACAGTCCAACAGGTGGAATACAGGAGAGAAGTGCAGCAGTTGTTTATTACCTGAGACCTTCCCGGCTGCAGATTTGGGGACCCAGGTACCCGTCAGCTGTGATCAAACTCTCCCACAGCTCCACACAGACGCATCTCCTTTACAGATGATGACAGCGGCACACAGGTCCTTACTGCATTTCGGAGAGCCCGCTCTCCTTTATCAAGTGCCTTATGTCTGCTGATGCAGGCATTTAAATCTGGTTTCTTGGGTCACATGTTCTTACACAACCTATGATCACACATCCCATCCAGGCTCTCCTACACTCAGCAAAATAGCTGAGTATTAACATCTTCAATGCCAGCTCAATTTCTATTAGACAAATTTAAAAAAATCCAAATTTCAATAGCAATTTATAATAAAATACAAACGTTTTTTTAAATAAATCATGGACTAAACAAAACTGCTTTTTAATGGCCCGATCTGTTACAAACCTATATTATTTACTGTAGAACAACACTTTTTCTGCTACAACCTTCAAATGTCTATTATACACATTCACACCTCAGGCATGGGATATAAAAAGACATAACATAGAAAAAAAGGAATTAGTATTCAACAATTTAAACTGATATCCACACACACACATCATATCTGTTTTATTTTTGCTACACATTAGTCTTTTGTAGCAATTGAAAACATATCACCAAACACTGACACTAATAATAAGACATATGTGGGAGAATAAAGTAAAAAGGTCAAAAGCAAAGTATTAAATCATTTGGTCTCAAATTCATTATTGAGACCATTCGGGGCCAGCGTTCTTAATTCAAAAATGGACCTCATTTCACTTCCGGCTAGATTCTCTTCACTGTTTTTAGACCTCCAATTCCCTTGGACCTTCTTTATCCCATAAAATCTTTTTAAATTCTTAATGTCACAACTATGATGATCCTTAAAATGTAGTGAAAGACTATGTAAGTCAAATCCCTTTTTAATGTTACGACAATGTTCTGCAATGCGATCTTTCATCATGCGGCTGGTCCTACTGGTGTATTGTAGACCACAGCCGCACTCTAAAAGGTACACCACATTTTTTGTACTGCAGGTAATCAAATCACGGATTTCGTATATCCGCTGGGTTACATTGGATTTATATTGCGTTCTTTTGCTCTGTCTTACAACTCCTACACATGCAGGAGCCACAACGGTAAAATCCTTTACATGTTGTTCTTGTCGTCCTCTTTTCAACTGGGAAGGCACTTTTTACTAAGATTTCCTTCAAACTCTCTGCCTTTCTATATGTAAATCTGGGTTTTGGACATATGAAAGATTTCAAATCAGGATCTCTTGTCAACTCCAGTGTTTTTCCACTAATTTTTCAAATTGTTTGTGTTGGGTGGTATATCGTGCTATGAATCTAATTTTCTCGTTTTTCTGTGTTTTCTTTAATTTCTCCACTAAACTTTCCTCTATCACTACTTCTTATTTCTATTTGTTTTTTGTTTTTTTTACCAAGTTCATGTCAAACCCTGTTTCCATAAAATTGCCCTCCATCTTGTCAGCCTGTGTGTCAAACACCTCTACCTTAGAACAGTTACGCTGAAACTGACTTTTCGGAATACAGTTGACATGGTGATTGCTCGTTTCATTTACATAGGAATTGCAATCAGAAGGCTTGGTGTAATTCCTTGTGTATAAATTACCTACCTCAGTGTATATTGTAATATCCGAAAAATTGGCTTCAATAGGACTTATTTCAAAGCTTAAATCGATCCCCTTATTCATTAGCGTTGTATACAAAACTCATCAAGGGCACTTCTCCCCCACCACCCCAGATGAACACAATATCGTGTATAAATCTGTCCCAGAACACTAGGCTGGCACCCCACTGGTGACCTGACCACACTGACAGGTCCTCCCAGTGGGCCGTGAATAAATTTGCATAACTAGGTGCCAGCCTAGTGCCCATCGCTGCTCCCGCCAATTGCAGGTAATTCCCCCTCATACCAACAATAATTATTGTTGAGGATTAGGGAGATACCTTCTACAATGAAATCCTTTTCCTGATCTACACAATTATTCCTTTCTAAATGGTACCGTATCGCCTCTAAACCATCATGAATGTTGGATGATGGTATACAGCGATTTCACATCAGCCGTTGCCAACAAATAATCGTTTTTCCAATCAACCTCCTTCAGTTTATTTAGAATGGATATAGTGTCCTTTATCTTCTAGCTTATTATGTGTTTTGATCATGCTTGCCTACTTTTGAAAAGTAGTTTCAGGGAGATTATAGCTTGAACTCTAATGCCCGCGGCGCACCATTGAGGGGACGGGTCAAATTCCACCCAAGGGGCGTGTCTATCTCCACCTCTGGGCGTATCTACTGTCACTCAGGGGTGTGTTCTGCAGTGGCAGGTGAAAACTAAAATACAAAGCACAGTACATGGTACACACCAACATCACACCTACATTACGCGGCAGGGCTACACACCGACATCACACCTACATTACGCGGCAGGGCTACACACCAACATCACAGCTACATTACACGGCAGGGCTACACCTACATTACATGGATTAGATGTATTTGACCCCTCCTGACTCCATACCACCATCATAGACCCAAGGTCCAAATGCTGACAGGAGGGAATCCAGGAGCCGTAGGGTAATTTGTGGGACAGCGGGGGCCCAGATGAAAAACAGTCGGCATCTATGATTTTGGGTTGCAGTCTAGACCCCTGGGTTGGACTTAGTCACAATTGCACTATGCTTCTATTAAATTAACCTCTATAGTGTGCATTTGCCAGATCTATAGAGGAGCTTACATTCAAGTGCCTGAAACATCACAGATAAATATTATTTTCCCTATAGTAAATATGAACCTGTTAGAAGGTCTGTTTGTCCATGGCCATGTGCAGCAAGGGGTTAAGTGTCTGTCTCCGCTGGTTGTATTTTACATATATTATTTCTCCAGCAGGACAAGCTAGAACTGCAGCTGCTCTAAATCTGACACCCGACTAGGGTGTGTAACAATTAACATGAGACAGAGACCATTCACAGGGCAAAAGGCAGTGACATGGGGTGGGGGGTGAGGATGGTTGAGCAGATAGGGTCAAGTCTGTGGACCTCGAGTAAAAGTGGAATTTGGTAATGCCAGCAATAAAGGGAGATCGTGATTACATACTGCATGCAGGTCCTGGGGGCTGTGAATAATAGTTGCTGCTGTCACCTTGCTGCGTGTGGGACGGAGTCTCACTGCAGTGCACTGTGCAGGCTGTGTCAGTTGTGTCTCGGGCAGTGTGAGCCGAGGCTGTACATTAGCTCCTAACGCAGTCAGCCTCCGTCTCCTGTGCTTCTTTCCCTCTCTGTAGCTGTGTGACCGTCCGGGGGGAGGGGGGGGGCGCGTGGCGTGAGGCTGGGAAGGCAGGCAGTCCGTCCTTTGTGTTAGGCGCTTACTCCCCTGCAATGGCAGTGCCGCATCCCACAACTCCGCAGTGGCCAGAAAGTATCAGAACATGCATGCGCACTCTGAATTCTTGACCGGGAAATTGGGAATCCGGGAGGATTATTTCATTTTCTGGGGCAGCGGGGGGGGGCTCCACGGTGAACCGGGAGTCTCCCGCAGAATGCGGGAGGGTAGGCAACTATGGTTTTGATCCGTATTAGACATGGTTACAGACAATAGGTTTAGTATTTACTAACCGTTTCTGTGCAGCAAATACTGAGACTTAAGTTACTACAACTGAAAGAGGTAGCGAAGAAGATGTGGATGCTGAGAAGCAGACACTTGACAGAGCGATCAGGACTTGTATAATCAGCCACTCATCTAAGTCATTTGATAAAATCTGGGGCCATGGCTGTCCATCCAGACCGCCTCTGCTCGGTTTCATAATTTATTCCCTGAACTGGTTTTATTGCTGTTACCATTACTCGCGTTACTCCCCAGCTGCTCTTCATTTCTCTCCTTTTTTCCACTTTCGGTTCTCTTTCTTCTTCTTTTGCCATTGCCTTCGAGAAGGTTCATATTCTGCTCAATTTCTCCTTCGTCCTAGAGGATGCTGGGGACTCCAAAAGGACCATGGGGTATAGACTGGATCCGCAGGAGACATGGGCACACTATAAAACTTTGAATGGGTGTGAACTGGCTCCTCCCTCTATGCCCCTCCTCCAGACCTCAGTTAGATTCTGTGCCCAGAGGAGACTGGTCACACACTAGGGGAGCTCTACTGAGTTTCTCTAAAAGACTTTTGTTAGGTTTTTTTTTTTTCAGGGAGCACTGCTGGCAACAGGCTCCCTGCATCGTGGGACTGAGGGGAGAGAAGCAGACCTACTTCTGTGAGACTGATGGGCTCTGCTTCTTAGGCTACTGGACACCATTAGCTCCAGAGGGTCTGATCCCCCTCACAGAGCCAGAAGATTGAAGACAGGTGAGTAACCGAAGCAAAGAAGACATCGGAAGGCGGCAGAAGACTTCAGTCTTCCTAAGGTACCGCACACTAGTAGCGCTGTGCGCCATTGCTCCCGCTGACACAGGCGGCGCGGGGGGGGGGGGCAGGGCAATGTAAACCTCTTTTGGGCAATATCTGGCTAAAATAAAGTGCATAGGCACTGTTTTGAGACCCCCGCTAGTATAATTATAGTGGGACCAAAGCGCGCCTTGTAGGGGGCGGGGCTTCCTCCTCAGCTCTGACCAGCGCCATTTTCTCTCCACAGCTTGCTGCAGAGACGCTGCTCCTGGCCCTTCCACTGCTGTCACAAGTAACAGGGTGCTAAAAACGAAGGGGGGGCACATAATTTGGTGGTTGTTTGTATTATATTACAAGCACTTATAGGTCTGGGGCATTTTGTTTTCAGACTGGGGTGGCGCTGGGTGTGAGCTGGCAAACTCCTTCTCTGTCTCTCTGAAAGGCCTTACTGTGGGTCTGTCCCCTTTAGCCCAGGGTGTGTGGGGGTGTCGGTACGTGTGTGTCGACATGGCAGAAACTGAATGCTCTTCCCAGGAGTTTAGTGTGAGAGCTGAACAAAATGAAGGAGTGACTCTGTCGGCACCACCGACTGCTGATTGGGTTGATGTGTGAAAATGTGTTGAATAGCAGTGTGGCTTTGTTGCACAAGAGGTTGGAAAAATCTGAGTCTCAGAGCCAAGCGTGGAGGCAATCCATGGGAGACATGGTACTCGGCACTCTGGGTCCCAAAAACGTTCATTTACCCAGATAGCAGACACAGATACCGACACGGACTCTGATTCCAGTGTCAACTATAATGATGCGAAGTTACATCCTAAGGTGGCTGAGTATTCAGTACATGATTGTGGCTATAAAAGACGTGTTACATATTACGGAAGATCCGGCTGTCCCTGAGACAAGGATCTGTATGTATAAGGGGAAGAAACCGGAGGTTACGTTCCCTCCCTCTAATGAACTGAATGCCCTTTTTGAAAAAGCCTGGGAAATGCCAGACAAGAGGTGGCACATTCCCAGGAGAATTGCTATGGCATACCCGTTTCCTTCTCAGGATAGGGTTGGGTGGGAGGCAACACCCACGGTAGACAAAGCTCTAGCGCGCTTATCCAAGAAAGTGGCGCTACCATCTCTTGAAATGGCGTCCCTTAAAGATCCTGCTGATCGGAGGCAGGAAGCCACCATGAAATCTATTTATGTCACGACAGGTACACTCCTCAGACCGGCTGTCGCTTCGGTGTGGGTGAATAACGCGATTGAAAAGTGGGCGGATAACTTGTCATCGAACATAGACACCCTGGATCGGGATAGCGTGCTGTTGACTCTGGCTCATATCAGGGACGCTGCAGTCTATTTAAAAGAGACAGCGAGGGATATTGGCCTCTTGGGATCAAGGGCCAATGCCATGGCAGTCTCGGCTAGAAGGGCGTTGTGGACTCATCAATGGAATGGTGATGCTGATTCTAAGAAGGCTATGGAGGCTCTGCCCTACAAGGGTGGAGTTTTTTGTTTGGTGAAGGCCTCGCGGACCTGGTTTCTACAGCTACCGCGGGTAAGTCCCCTCTTCTGCCTTTTGTTCCTCCACAGCAAAAGAAAACGCCTCCATATCAAATGCAGTCCTTTCGGTCGCATAAATTCCGTAAAGGAGGTGGGTCATCCTTCCTTGAGGTAAGGGAAGGGGAAAAAGATTGCCGGCTGTGGCAAGCTCCCAGGAGCAGAAGTCCTCCCGACTTCTGCCAAATCCACCGCATGACGCTGGGGCTCCCCTGCGGGAGTCCGCACCGGTGGGAGCGCGTTTTCAACTCTTCAGTCAGGTCTGGGTTCTCTCGGGCCTGGATCCTTGGGTACTGGGAATTGTGACCCAAGATTACAGGCTGGAGTTTCAAGACGTGCCCCCATGCCAATTTTTCAAATCGTCCTTGCCAGTTTCTCTTCCGTAAAGAGAGGTAATGTGTGCGGCAGTACAAAAGCTGTGTCAGCAGCGGGTCATTGTCGAGGTTCCCCCGTCACAGCGGGGGGAGAGGTTTTTCTTCAAGCCTGTTTGTGGTCCCGAAGCCGGACGGCTCGGTCAGACCAATTCTGAATTTAAAATCCCTCAATGTGTATTTGAAAAGTTTCAAATTCAAGATGGAGTCTCTCCGAGCGGTGATCTCCAGTCTGGAGTGGGGGGGGGGGGGGGGATTTTATGGTGTCAGTCAACATAAAGGATGCTTATCTGCATGTCCCCATTTATCCTCCTCCTCATCAGGCGTACCTGAGGTTCGCTGTTCAGGATTGTCACTACCAATTTCAGACGTTGCCGTTTGGTCTTTCCACGGCCCGAGGATTTTCACCAAAGTAATGGCAGAAATTATGGTACTCCTGCGCAAGCAAGGGGTCACAATTATCCCGTACTTGGACGATCTCCTGATAAAGGCGAGATCACAGGAGCAGTTGCTAAAAAGCCTTGCGCTCTCCCTGCAGGTGCTGCAACAGCATGGCTGGCTCCTAAATTTGCCAAAGTCGCAGTTGATTCCGACAACTCGGCTGTCGTTTTTCGGCATAATCCTGGACACGGAACGGCAGAGGATTTTTCTCCCGTTGGATAAAGCTCAGGAAATCCAGAACATGGTCAAGGAACTTCTGAAACCGCCAAGAGTGTCGATTCATCAATGCACTCGAGTGCTGGGGAAAATGGTTGCGGCCTACGAGGCCATTTTGTTTGGCAGGTTCCATGCAAGAACGTTTCAGTGGGACCTACTGGACAAGTGGTCAGTGTCCCATCTGCAGATGCACCGGAAAATAACTCTGTCCCCCAGGACCGGGGTTTCTCTCCTGTGGTGGCTCCAATGTTCTCACCTTCTAGAAGGTCGCAGGTTCGGCATCCAAGATTGGATTCTGGTGACCACGGACGCGAGATGAGGATAGAGCGGAGTTGAGAACTCGTCAACAATTTCTACCGAAGGTGGTTTCTTCGTTTCACATGAACCAACCTATTGTGGTGCCTGTGGCTACTGAAGCCTTGGCTGATTCAAAGTCCCTTGATGTGGTCAGAGCTTTGAAAATGTATGTAGCCAGAACGGCTCGGGTGAGGAAAACAGAGGCTCTGTTTGTCCTGTATGCGGCCAACAAGGTTGGCGCTCCTGCTTCTAAGCAGACTATTGCACGCTGGATCTGTAATAAGATTCAGCAGGCTCATTCTACGGCTGGATTGCCGTTACCGAAATCGGTGAAGGCCCATTCCACTAGGAAGGTGGGCTCATCCTGGGCGGCTGCCCTGGGCGTCTCGGCATTACAGCTTTGCCGAGCAGCTACTTGGTCGGGGTCAAACACTTTTGCAAAGTTCTACAAGTTTGATACCCTGGCTGATGAGGACCTCATGTTTGCTCAATCGGTGCTGCAGAGTCATCTGCAATCTCCCGCCAGTTTTGGAGCTTTGGTATAAACCCCATGGTCCTTTTGGAGTCCCCAGCATCCTCTAGGACGAAGGAGAAAATAGGATTTTAATACCTACAGGTAAATCCTTTTCTCTTAGTCCGTGGAGGATGCTGGGCGCCCGTCCCAGTGCGGACTCTATCTGCAGTAATTGTACATAGTTGTTGTTTAAGTTACACAAAGGTTGTGTTTGGTAAAGGTCAGGCTGTTGCTGATCTGTTTTGATTCACACGGTTAACTGGGTTTAGTTGAATGCCATGTTGTGTGGTGTGGTGTGAGCTGATATGTATCTCACCCTTAGTTTAACAAAATCCTTTTCCTCGAAATGTCCGTCTCCTCTGGGCACAGTTCCTATAACTGAGGTCTGGAGGAGGGGCATAGAGGGAGGAGCCAGTTCACACCCATTCAAAGTCTTAAAGTGTGCCCATGTCTCCTGCGGATCCCGTCTATTACCCCATGGTCCTTTTGGAGTCCCCAGCATCCTCTACGAACTAAGAGAAAAGGATTTACCGGTAGGTATTAAAATCCTATTTTCTTTATCAGAAAATTGGTTTTCGTCACTGTACGTTTACAGCAGATCTATGCATTTACTGTAAATTAGCATTTTGTTGCTCAAATGTTCTTTGCTATCTTTGTCTTTTCGTTATCTGTTTAGTAAATAGTACTTTATTTAAATAAAAGCGAACAGATGGGTAGGATGAGAACAATGAAAGGGCTGTGTTCTGAAGTCTTAGGGATTGTAGTATTTGTATGAGAAGAGTGGTCAACAGTGTGAAATGCAGCAGCGAGATCTAGAAGAATAAGAAGTGAGTAGTGGCCTTTAGGCTTCGCAGTGACTAGATCATTCACTACTTGAGTCAGTGCGGTCTCTGTGTGGAGTATTGGGAACCAAGGTCTGACTGAAGTGGGTCCAGTAAGTTGTGCGAGTTAAGAAAGTGTGTGAGGCAAGTGTAGGTCCTTTATTATTTTACTTTCCTTACCCATGTTCCTCTTCTATACTGTTTGGTATTTCTTTACTAGCATTGACTTCCCTTATCTTTATTCACTTGCTTTTGTACGTAATTCTCTATATCCGGCTGGATTATGGTTGCTTATGGAAACTTTTTTACTGTTTTATCTACAGTAAGATACTCTACAACTGTGACTAACATTTTTTAAAGTTCAGCACATGTAAAACATCTAATCCATTATCCAATACAACATGTTTTACAACCTATAACATTTGTCATTAAAACCACATTTGTATTTTGTCCCCTTCCCTTGTTCCTTCTCTTCTCTGTTGATTATATGGTTTAGTTTTGCATATAATGAAAACAGAGTTTCAAGTTATGCTAATGTGCTTCATGACCTATCTGGGTGCACACCTTTTGTTTTTTCTTAATCATTATCTGGAATAATGCTTTTCTTGTACTTTTACCAACCATGTTGTATGTCTATTTCTATGGCTGTACTTTCTCATGATAAAAAAAAACATTTTGAAAATAATGTAATTAATCTTTTTGAGGATTCTTTTATTTACTATATAACGGTTGGTTAAAGTTTTTCAGCCACTGCGGGGTAGTCCTTGAAATCTTTCTCGTGTAGTGATTTGACCTTTCTAAGGGGGACATCTACTAAGCAGTGATAAGAGCAGAGAAGTGAGCCAGTGGAGAAGTTGCCCATGGCAACCAATCAGCACTTAAGTAACATCTATAATTTGCATACTATAGAATGATACAGAGCTGCTGATTGGTTGATGGGGCCACTTCTACACTGGCTCACTTCTCCGCTCTTATCACTGCTTAGTAAATGTCCCCCTAAAATTTTTAGGGAAACATTTATTTTATTTTTTTCTGGCTCCACCTTTTAGGCAATTTCAGGGGCACACAGATGGTGCCAGCTGTATAGACATTTCTCATGATGGCACCAAGCTGTGGACTGGTGGTCTGGACAATACTGTTCGATGCTGGGACCTGAGAGAAGGAAGACAGCTTCAGCAACATGACTTCAATTCCCAGGTACTGGAAGGGTGTTGAGCAACATAAGAGAAATGGCAGCACCACATTCCCGATGGTTGACCATTGGCAGGTTGTGCTGACTCTTAGGATATTGCAGTAAAGCTATAACGGTAAGACAGTTTAGGTTCATGCACATGTAGTGGTTTATATTTTCTCTTTTACCTGCAGATCTTTTCCTTGGGATACTGTCCAACAGGGGAGTGGCTGGCTGTTGGTATGGAGAGCAGTAACGTTGAAGTCTTACATGTTTCCAAACCTGATAAATACCAGCTGCATCTTCACGAGAGTTGTGTTCTGTCCTTGCAGTTTGCTTCCTGTGGTAAGTAGTCGGCAAAGGTTATTTTATTAGCGTGATTATTAATGTATATGGTGCTGAATGGAGGTGGGAAATGTTTAGAGAAACAAACAGAGGGGGTTATGTAATAGGTTTCCATGTCACGGAACTGGTGGGAATTTCAGCGAGGTTGTTAAATTTAAAGCTCATTCAGTTATAAGATTGCTTGCTTTATATTTCTCTAACGTCCTAGTGGATGCTGGGGACTCCGAAAGGACCATGGGGAATAGCGGCTCCGCAGGAGACTGGGCACAAAAGTAAAAAGCTTTAGGACTACCTGGTGTGCACTGGCTCCTCCCCCTATGACCCTCCTCCAAGCCTCAGTTAGATTTTTGTGCCCGAACGAGACGGGTGCAGGCCAAGGGGCTCTCCTGAGCTGCTTAGTGTAAAAGTTTAAAGTAGGTTTTTTATTTTCAGTGAGACCTGCTGGCAACAGGCTCACTGCACCGAGGGACTAAGAGGAGAAGAAGCGAACTCACCTGCGTGCAGAGTGGATTGGGCTTCTTAGGCTACTGGACATTAGCTCCAGAGGGACGATCACAGGCCCAGCCATGGATGGGTCCCAGAGCCGCGCCGCCGTCCCCCTTACAGAGCCAGAAGACTGAAGAGGTCCGGAAAATCGGCGGCAGAAGACGTCCTGTCTTCAATAAGGTAGCGCACAGCACCGCAGCTGTGCGCCATTGCTCTCAGCACACTTCACACTCCGGTCACTGAGGGTGCAGGGCGCTGGGGGGGGCGCCCTGAGACGCAATAAAACACCTTTTTTTGGCAAAAAATACATCACATATAGCTTCTGGGCTATATGGATGCATTTAACCCCTGCCAATTTTTCCATAAAAAAGCGGGAGAAAGGCTCCGCCCCCTTCTCGGCGGCCTATCTCCTCAGCACACTGGCGCCATTTTTTCCTCACAGCTCCGTTGGAGGAAGGCTCCCTGACTCTCCCCTGCAGTCCTGCACTACAGAAACAGGGTAAAACAAGAGAGGGGGGGCACTAAATTGGCATATAAATATATACAGCAGCTATATTAGGGAAAAACACTTATATAAGGTTATCCCTATATATATATATATATATAGCGCTCTGGTGTGTGCTGGCAAACTCTCCCTCTGTCTCCCCAAAGGGCTAGTGGGGTCCTGTCCTCTATCAGAGCATTCCCTGTGTGTGTGCTGTGTGTCGGTACGTTGTGTCGACATGTATGAGGAGGAAAATGGTGTGGAGGCGGAGCAATTGCCTGTGTTAGTGATGTCACCCCCTAGGGAGTCGACATCTGACTGGATGGTCTTATGGAAAGAATTACGTGATAGTGTCAGCACTTTACAAAAGACTGTTGACGACATGAGACAGCCGGCAAATCAGTTAATACCTGTACAGGCGTCTCAAACACCGTCAGGGGCTCTAAAGCGCCCGTTACCTCAGGTCGATACGGACACTGACTCCAGTGTCGACGGTGAGGAAACAAACGTATTTTCCAGTAGGGCCACACGTTACATGATCACGGCAATGAAGGAGGTTTTGAACATTTCTGATACTACAAGTACCACAAAAAAGGGTATTATGTGGGGTGTGAAAAAACTACCCGTAGTTTTTCCCGAATCAGATGAATTAAATGAGGTGTGTGATGAAGCGTGGGTTTCCCCCGATAAAAAACTGCTAATTTCTAAAAAATTATTGGCATTATACCCTTTCCCGCCAGAGGTTAGGGCACGTTGGGAAACACCCCCTAGGGTAGATAAGGCGCTCACACGCTTATCAAAACAAGTGGCGTTACCGTCTCCTGATACGGCCGCCCTCAAGGAACCAGCTGATAGGAAGCTGGAAAATATCCTAAAAAGTATATACACACATACTGGTATTATACTGCGACCAGCAATCGCCTCAGCCTGGATGTGCAGTGCTGGGGTGGCTTGGTCGGATTCCCTGACTGAAAATATTGATACCCTTGACAGGGACAATATATTATTGACTATAGAGCATTTAAAGGATGCATTTCTATATATGCGAGATGCACAGAGGGATATTTGCACTCTGGCATCAAGAGTAAGTGCGATGTCCATTTCTGCCAGAAGAGGATTATGGACGCGACAGTGGTCAGGGGATGCGGATTCCAAACGGCATATGGAAGTATTGCCGTATAAAGGGGAGGAGTTATTTGGGGTCGGTCTATCGGACCTGGTGGCCACGGCAACGGCTGGGAAATCCACCTTTTTACCCCAAGTCACCTCGCAGCAGAAAAAGATACCGTCTTTTCAGGCTCAGTCCTTTCGTCCCCATAAGGGCAAGCGGGCAAAAGGCCACTCATATCTGCCCCGGGGCAGAGGAAGGGGAAAAAGACTGCAGCAGACAGCCTCTTCCCACGAACAGAAGCCCTCCCCCGCTTCTGCCAAGTCCTCAGCATGACGCTGGGGCCTTACAAGCGGACTCAGGCACGGTGGGGGCCCGTCTCAAGAATTTCAGCGCGCAGTGGGCTCACTCGCAAGTGGACCCCTGGATCCTGCAGGTAGTATCCCAGGGGTACAAATTGGAATTCGAGACGTCTCCCCCTCGCCGGTTCCTGAAGTCTGCTTTACCAACGTCTCCCCCCGACAGGGAGGCGGTATTGGAAGCCATTCACAAGCTGTATTCCCAGCAAGTGATAATCAAGGTACCCCTCCTACAACAGGGAAAGGGGTATTATTCCACGCTGTTTGTGGTACCGAAGCCGGACGGCTCGGTGAGACCTATTTTAAATCTGAAATCCTTGAACACTTACATAAAAAGGTTCAAATTCAAGATGGAGTCACTCAGAGCAGTGATAGCGAACCTGGAAGAAGGGGACTATATGGTGTCTCTGGACATCAAGGATGCTTACCTCCATGTCCCAATTTGCCCTTCTCACCAAGGGTACCTCAGGTTTGTGGTACAGAACTGTCACTATCAGTTTCAGACGCTACCGTTTGGATTGTCCACGGCACCCCGGGTCTTTACCAAGGTAATGGCCGAAATGATGATTCTTCTTCGAAGAAAAGGCGTCTTAATTATCCTTTACTTGGACGATCTCCTGATAAGGGCAAGGTCCAGAGAACAGTTAGAGGTCGGAGTAGCACTATCTCAAGTAGTACTACGACAGCACGGATGGATTCTAAATATTCCAAAATCGCAGCTGATTCCGACGACACGTCTGCTGTTCCTAGGAATGATTCTGGACACAGTACAGAAAAAGGTGTTTCTCCCGGAAGAGAAAGCCAGGGAGTTATCCGACCTAGTCAGGAACCTCCTAAGACCAGGCCAAGTGTCAGTACATCAATGCACAAGGGTCCTGGGAAAGATGGTGGCTTCTTACGAAGCGATTCCATTCGGCAGATTCCACGCAAGAACTTTTCAGTGGGATCTGCTGAACAAATGGTCCGGATCGCATCTTCAAATGCATCAGCGGATAACCCTGTCTCCAAGGACAAGGGTGTCTCTCCTGTGGTGGTTACAGAGTGCTCATCTCCTAGAGGGCCGCAGATTCGGCATTCAGGATTGGGTCCTGGTGACCACGGATGCCAGCCTGAGAGGCTGGGGAGCAGTCACACAGGGAAGAAATTTCCAGGGCTTGTGGTCAAGCATGGAAACGTCACTTCACATAAATATCCTGGAACTAAGGGCCATTTACAATGCCCTAAGTCAGGCAAGACCTCTGCTTCAGGGTCAGCCGGTGTTGATCCAGTCGGACAACATCACGGCAGTCGCCCACGTAAACAGACAGGGCGGCACAAGAAGCAGGAGGGCAATGACGGAAGTGGCAAGAATTCTTCGCTGGGCGGAAAATCATGTGATAGCACTGTCAGCAGTGTTCATTCCTGGAGTGGACAACTGGGAAGCAGACTTCCTCAGCAGACACGATCTTCATCCGGGGGAGTGGGGACTTCACCCAGAAGTCTTCCACATGATTGTGAACCGTTGGGAAAAACCAAAGGTGGACATGATGGCGTCCCGCCTCAACAAAAAACTGGACAGATATTGCGCCAGGTCAAGGGACCCTCAGGCAATAGCTGTGGACGCTCTGGTAACACCGTGGGTGTACCAGTCAGTGTATGTGTTCCCTCCTCTTCCTCTCATACCAAAAGTACTGAGAATCATAAGAAGGAGAGGAATAAAGACTATACTCGTGGCTCCGGATTGGCCAAGAAGGACTTGGTACCCGGAAATTCAAGAGATGCTCACGGAAGACCCGTGGCCTCTACCTCTAAGAAAGGACCTGCTACAGCAGGGACCATGTCTGTTCCAAGACTTACCGCGGCTGCGTTTGACGGCATGGCGGTTGAACGCCGGATCCTGAAGGAAAAAGGCATTCCGGATGAAGTCATCCCTACCCTGATCAAAGCCAGGAAGGATGTAACCGTACAACATTATCACCGTATTTGGCGTAAATGTGGTGCGAGGCCAGGAAGGCCCCTACAGAGGAATTTCAACTGGGTCGATTCCTGCATTTCCTGCAAACAGGACTGTCTATGGGCCTCAAATTAGGGTCCATTAAGGTTCAAATTTCGTCCCTGTCAATATTCTTCCAAAAAGAACTAGCTTCTGTTCCTGAAGTTCAGACGTTTGTCAAGGGAGTACTGCATATACAGCCTCCTTTTGTGCCTCCAGTGGCACCTTGGGATCTCAATGTAGTTTTGGGATTCCTAAAATCACATTGGTTTGAACCACTCACCACTGTGGACTTAAAATATCTCACATGGAAAGTGGTAATGCTGTTAGCCCTGGCTTCAGCCAGGCGTGTCTCAGAATTGGCGGCTTTATCCTATAAAAGCCCTTACCTAATTTTTCATACGGACAGGGCAGAATTGAGGACTCGTCCTCAATTTCTCCCTAAGGTGGTTTCAGCATTTCACTTAAACCAGCCTATTGTGGTGCCTGCGGCTACTAGGGACTTGGAGGATTCCAAGTTGCTGGACGTAGTCAGGGCCCTGAAAATATGTTTCCAGGACGGCTGGAGTCAGAAAATCTGACTCGCTGTTTATCCTGTATGCACCCAACAAGCTGGGTGCTCCTGCTTCTAAGCAGACGATTGCTCGTTGGATTTGTAGTACAATTCAGCTTGCACATTCTGTGGCAGGCCTGCCACAGCCAAAATCTGTAAAAGCCCATTCCACACGGAAAGTGGGCTCATCTTGGGCGGCTGCCCGAGGGGTCTCGGCTTTACAACTTTGCCGAGCAGCTACTTGGTCAGGGGCAAACACGTTTGCTAAATTCTACAAATTTGATACCCTGGCTGAGGAGGACCTGGAGTTCTCTCATTCGGTGCTGCAGAGTCATCCGCACTCTCCCGCCCGTTTGGGAGCTTTGGTATAATCCCCATGGTCCTTTCGGAGTCCCCAGCATCCACTAGGACGTTAGAGAAAATAAGAATTTACTTACCGATAATTCTATTTCTCATAGTCCGTAGTGGATGCTGGGCGCCCATCCCAAGTGCGGATTGTCTGCATTACTTGTACATAGTTATTGTTACAAAAATCGGGTTATTGTTGTTGTGAGCCATCTTTTCAGAGGCTCCTTCTGTTATCATGCTGTTAACTGGGTTCAGATCACAAGTTGTACGGTGTGATTGGTGTGGCTGGTATGAGTCTTACCCGGGATTCAAAATCCTTCCTTATTGTGTACGCTCGTCCGGGCACAGTATCCTAACTGAGGCTTGGAGGAGGGTCATAGGGGGAGGAGCCAGTGCACACCAGGTAGTCCTAAAGCTTTTTACTTTTGTGCCCAGTCTCCTGCGGAGCCGCTATTCCCCATGGTCCTTTCGGAGTCCCCAGCATCCACTACGGACTATGAGAAATAGAATTATCGGTAAGTAAATTCTTATTTTAACTGATGTCTTGCTGAAATACCGTTGGTTCTGTAAATATCAGAATCTATTACTTTACCCGCAGAATGTTTTATGGTCTGTTTGGAGTGGAGTTCACCTGACCATTTCAGCTCTATGCAGAACAGCAGGTACCAGTTAACTTGAACATGTTGTACCTCATTCAGATTTGGACATGAATGCTGGGGGCTGCACTACTTACTCCAAACACCAAAAAAGTCTAATAGAGGCTGAATTGGTTGTGTAGAGGTGACAAAAGTGCAATAAGGGTGTGTTGATGATGATTTCCATCTAAAAGTCAAAAAGGTTTTGAGGGACGTGACTTGTAGGTACTGAAATCCTGGTGCTGGTTGATGAGGCCGTAGGCAGTGTCTGAATTGCCGAATGTTTCAAAGACGCACTTAGATGTGCAACTGTTTTAAAACTGGGCTGTGACATAGTAGCAAGATTAAAGAGTATTGAACTTTTTTTATTTCTTTTTTTAAAAGCACGTTTTTTGCTCTTTTTGGGAAAGGAAAGGCTGTGGATACATTTATTACTGGGACAGTATATTTTAAATTTGCATCTTGTTAGATTTGCTTTTACCATGCGTCAAATGACTTTGGTATTTATCTAATCTTTCCGGCATCTACTGTAATGTGTTTGAGTTGTGTACAGTTTTTTTAGGTATGTTTTGTGCTCCTAGTGAAGCCACACAGTTGGTGCATATGGTCCTGTTACATGCATAGAGTGGGAGGAGTGTTGGATACCTATGTGAGGTGGTCCCACCTTACATGTGGCCAACTGTACATAGGTAGCAATATAATGTTTTTTTTTTGTTTGTTTTTTTTAACCGGTCACATTTACAGTCGCGCTTAAATGCAAATTGCGTCCAACTCTGAATATGGTTATGTATGTAAGTGAGATCCTTCCTGAAAGGTTGACACTAGGGAAGCCAATCCCAGGATCCCAGGCTTTATCCTCAGTTCAGGATTTTAATCCATGGATTAGAGACTTCAGTTCTGGGATTTCAGAATTAAACAGTGGGTGTGGAGTCTTCTTCAGATCAGCAGCCAGTCCCTGTAGTGCTAAATTCTCCTGGCCTGGGTACCTGTGGTGCTCAGATGTGACCAGGCCATGACCTATACATTTCAATGTGGTGGCTTGACATTATAGGTCACGCAGCTGCACGCCGTCAGTCCATCCTGCACAATGTATAGTTTGCAGTCACTCTGCACAGAGAGACTCTGCGTGCAAACAGTACAGTAGTGAAGTGAGTGGTGGCTGAGGTGATATTGGGACTGGGAGGCGGAGCTACTCTTCAACTGCGTGATGCCTCTGGCTCTACAAGTTGAAGTGACTGAAACGGAGTGACACAGTGAGGTGATTTACAGGAGAGATTAAATTAATTCTTCAATGGGTTGGCTGGGGCAGTAAATCGTGAATTTGTTTTATTTTTATTCCTGTGGGGGCAATGAATGTGGGTTTATTTTTTCTGTGGAGGATAATTAAGGCAATTCAATCTTGACTTTCCCAGAATCCCAGGATTACAAATATGGGGCAGAATTGGTTTTCCCTAGTTGACACAACAGTGTGCGAGATTGGCCAATTGTGTGGAAATTCTATTGAGAACATATCAATTAAAGATGTTCTGGGCAACTGATCTTCACTAAAGAGGGATTTTATTGCTGGCTTAAAAATCACTGAATTTGTGATTAATATCTAGTTTTACCTCCTGGGCTGTAAACATTGGATGTAAGCAATGCAGGGATCCAGAGATGTGGCTTTTGGGTCTATGCATGCATCATCTAGCTTTCATAGTGACCTCCCTAGAAGCAATTTCACAAGTAGCGTTCACAGGTAGACCAATTTCCTCTTACAAGATAACAAGGATGAAAAGGATAAGAGTGGGGAGAAATTTCTGCAGTGCACACAGGAGCCCTTCTAGGAAATGGTTTCCTTCATGCAGAATTTGCGCTTCCAATATTGGAAGCGCAAATTCTGTATGAAGGAAAATATTTCCTATAAGGGCTCCTGTGCACTGCAGAAATTACTCCTATTTCTCATTTCCATTTTATGCTGTTCATATGTAGTTATCAGTGGCATTCCTATACATAAAATAGGATTATCGACTCTGAATATAAAATAAAAAAAATGAGTGATATTTGGAAACCTCCAATAACCACTCGTAGTAAAAATTAGAGATGTGTGGCGGGCACTTTTCAGGTTTTATGTTTTGGATCTGGATCTCCGCTCATGTTTTGGATCTGGATTGGTTTTGCCAAAACCACCCTTTCGGGTTTTGGATCTGGATGTTTTTTGAAAAAAACATAACAGCTAAAATCACAGAATTTGGTGGTAGTTTTGATCCTACGGTATTATTAACTTCAATAACATTAATTTTCACTCATTTCCAGTCTATTCTGAACACCTCACATAGTTGTTTTTAGGCCAAAAGGTTGCACCAAGGTCGCTGGATGACTAAGCTAAGCGACACAAGTGGGCGGCACAAACACCTGGCCCATCTAGGAGTGGCACAGCAGTGGCAGACAGGATGGCAGTTTTAAAAACTAGGCCCCAAAGAGCACATAATGCAAAGAAAAAAAGAGGTGCAAGATGGAATTGTCCTTGGGCCCTCCCACCCACCCTTATGTTGTATAAACAGGACATGCACACTTTAACAAACCAATCATTTCAGCGACAGAGTCTGCCACATGACTGGCTGAAATGAGTGGTTTGTTTGGGCCCTCACCAAAAAAGAACAATTAATCTCTCCTTGTACAAACTGGCTGTACAGAGACAAGATGTCCTCATCCTCAGATTCCTCACCCCTTTCAGTGTGTACATCCTCATCCTCACCCCTTTCAGTGTGTACATCCTCATCCTCACAGAGTATTCCCCACTGGAATCCACTATCACAGGTCGCTGTGTACTTTTTGGAGGCAATTGCTGGTAAAGGTCTTCCTGGAGGAATTTATAATTCATTTTGATGAACGTCATCTTAGAAACCTAGAATTTGACGGCAGATAAGAACCACTTGACCCATCTAGTCTGCCCCTTTTTTATCCTTGGGTAATCTCCACCCTTTTTGAACCTTAATTCTTTGTAAGGATATTCATATGCCTATCCCATGCATGTTTAAATTGCTCTACAGTCTTAGCTAGCCTCTACCACCTCTGATGGGAAGCTATTCCACTTGTCCACTACCCTTTCTGTGAAGTAAGTTTTCCTTAAATTTCCCCTGAACCTGCCTCCCTCCAGTTTCAGTGTATGTCCTCGAGTTCTAATACTCCTCTTCCTTTGAAGAATGTTTCCCTCCTGAACTTTGTTAAAACCCTTGGTATATTTGAAAGTTTCTATCATGTCCCCCCTTTCCCTTCTCTCCTCCAATCTATACATGTTAAGATTTTTTTAGCCTTTCCGGGTAAGTTTTGGGATGTAGGCCATGCACCATTTTAGTTGCCCTTCTTTGTACACTCTAATGTGTTTATATCCTTCTGGAGTTATGGTCTCCAGAACTGGACACAGTATTCAAGATGCGGCCGTACCAATGACCTATACAGTGGCATTATCACTTTTTTCCCTGCTACTAATTCCTCTCCCTCAGTGCCGTAACTAGACATTTTAGCGCTGTGTGCAAGAAACCGCATCGGCGCCCCCCCATATTGAAAACAGGGCCAGTGCACACTGTAGACGCACGCCAAAAATGTAGGCGCGTACCTTCATGGGGAAGGTGCATAGCCACAAAATAATACCAATTCATATTACACTGCACAGTAGTCTCCATTATTCAAATTACACCGCACAGTAATGCCACTTACACAAATGTAATGCAACATAAAATAGTGTGTTTAATGTTGTTAATACACACATTACACCAGGTAGAGCCCCTGACAAACATTACGCTAGGTAGAGCCGCTGATAAACATTTAGCCTGGTAGAGCCGCTGATGAACATTAAGCCTGGTAGAGCCCCCTTTTACACATTACGGCAGGCAGAGCTCCCTTTTACACATTACGGCAGGCAGAGCTCCCTCTTACACATTACGGCAGGCAGAGCTCCCTCTTACACATTACGGCAGGCAGAGCTCCCTTTTACACATTACGGCAGGCAGAGCTCCCTTTTACACATTACGGCAGGCAGAGCTCCCTTTTACACATTATGGCAGGCAGAGCTCCCTTTTTACACATTACAGCAGCAGAGTCCAGGGTGGGGTGGGAGAGTGTGTGTGTGTGTGTTATACTAACCTTCGATAAGCCGGCAGTCCTCTTGTCCTTCCAGTTCCCACCCTAATGCTGCTGCTATTCGCAGCGCAAGGCACTGGGAGTAGGCTGGGGCCGGGCTAGAAGAGATGTCATCTCTCCCCCACTGAGAGGGGGGAGGAGAGGAGGGGGAGCCGAGGCTATCAAGCTGCAGTGCTGCCCGGCTACCTATGTGGGCAATGCACTGCAGCTGAGCTGAGTGGTGATGGCGGGCGGGGCCGGGCAGCTACGGACCCCACAGTGCGGCGGCGGCACGGCCAGGTAGGTGTTGCTGGTGGTCCTGCACCAACAGTGCATCTGCTGTGTGCCAGACACCACTGGCACATACCTAGTTTCAGCTCTGGGACCAGGATAGAGGGGCTAGGATAGAGATGACAGGACCAGGAGGACCAGGGCCAGGACAGAGGTAACAGGGCCATGGAACAGGTGAAAGGGACAGGACCAGAACAGAGGGGCTAGGATAGAGATGACAGGACCAGGAGGAGCAGGGCCAAAACAGGAGTAACAGGGCAAGGACAGGGGTGACACGGCCAGTACAGAGGTAACAGGGACAGAATAAGGACAAATGTGACAGGGGGGCTAGATTACAGGTGAGAGGACCAGGAGGGACAGGGACAGTAAAGTGGGGCCAGGACAGAGGTGACCGCATTAAGACAGCGGTGACAGGAAAAGTACAGAGGTGACAGGGAAAGGACAGGGCTGACAGGGAAAGGACTGGGGTGACAGGACTAGGACAAAAGTGATAGGGACAGTACAGATGTGACAGGACCAGGAAAGCATTGCCAGGGACAGGGGGCTGGGCTGTCTGACCTGCTTGCCTGGCATTTGTGTGAGGACTAGTTATAAATATAGAGTGGCCTTGTCCTTGCTCTTGTGACCATGCTAGTTGAGATGATATGCATATTGTATATTTATGTTTAACAGGATAACTCTCATAAACATAGCATTTAGACCAGGCCATTATGTGGCTAAACTACCCACACCAAATATAACCGCAGCACCACTTGTTTCCTATACTGATTATCTGATCATGCTGTTGGGTCTGTGCACTACTTGCTACGGGTGTTTCCCTTTAACCCCCCCTCCAATTTCACTCCCTTTCTCCCCCTGTGTTACCCAAACCACTCACCTACAGAATGTGGAATGTCTGGTTTTCCTCACAGCGTGCTTCATCAACTGCACGGCAGGCAAGGGAACTGCTGTGCTGAACGAGGAAAAGCTAAGTTTGGGGAAACTGTCGGAGCTGGCTCACAGTGTGTGTGTGTAATGTGACAGGCACAACGCTGCTCGCCCTGACCCACCGAGCAACCAGATCGTCAGGTGGCAGTTCGGATTAGTTGCTCTAAGCCTCAGCCTAGCCACCTCTTGTGAGCATATATATAAAAAAAAAAAAATCTATATCCGTGGGTGGTTCGGATCACACTCAGACCGTCCTGTAGATCCGCTGTGTTTGTATTCCTTACACTGGCAGCATGTACAGACCCCTTTCCTTCAAATCCTGGGACATCACTGTTGTTTAGCGCTTCCACTCCATCCACTGCTCCGTCCGATGGCCATACTCAGCTGCTGCTCCTCTCACCATAACATAGGGATGGCGCTTCTCAAGCCCGGCGCCGTCCTGCAACATACCTTCGCTTACTGCTCATACCTTAGCTTACTGCTTAGCGCCGGCCCTCAGGGCAGCCCTGCGGGTGCTGCCAGCCATTTCTCCGCGCTATGTGCCAGGCACTGCTGGCACATACCTAGTTACGGCCCTGCTCTCCCTATACAACCAAGCATCTGACTTGCCTTTCTCATTGCTTTGTTGCATTGCTTTCCTGCCTTTAAGTCACTTAAAATAGTGACTCCTAAATCCCTTTCCTCCTCAGTAGTTTACACACAGATATAGTATCTGCACACTCAATATCGTACTAATATTTTGTGGGTATATGTTTTTCGTCACCATAAACCCACTTGGCAAAAACCCCTTCTTCCTAATAACAAAAAATATTCTATATGGGAGGGGGTGCAGTCAACTACAGTAATTATAAGTTAGAATTGGAGGGGGAAAAGACAAGAAGTCTGTACTGTTGACGCACTTGAAATAGAGATGATTATATACTAAAAAGTAACCTTTATTAGATATGTATTAAAATGAGATGTACATTTATGTTTATCCCAAACTCGCAGTGAAACATAAGGTTTAAAATCACAAAACAAACATATAAGTGAATAAGAAAAATAAAGAAATGTGAATGAAAGATTAAAAAGCGTGTCCACGTGTGATTCTTTACTATGCCACCTTCACGATATTATCCTGTGTATGACCAGGTTATTGATGTAAATAATTCTGTAATGTGGTATTGTTAGTGACACATTTATGAAACTGACCAGTTATTGATGTAAATAATTCTGTAATGTGGTATTGTTGGTGACACAGTTATGAAACTGACCAATCGTCAGGGATCACTATATCTCTATGTCCCTTAAAGCTATATTCCCGATTATATTTCCACAGACTGATAAATTTAATATATATAGTGTAAGGAATAGATCTCCAGAATTGGGATATTTTATATGTATTGTTATCCCAAGAGGAGAAAATTGCTCCAATTCGATTATAGGGTCTATTTGTTTGATAGGGTACTTGCAAGTAAGATTGCTTTAAAGAGTGTGGCAATTCGAGTGGTCAAATATAGCCCTCTTCCTTTGTAATAATGGTCAGACCCTTTTCGGTCTGGTTTCAATAGGATTGACGTTGCTTTCCTTAGAGATATAGCAATCTCAAGTCTACTAGGAAGCACATATAGTTTCTTAAGACAACTTGCTTCGTCTAATTTCGTGTCTGCTATTATTGACATGTAGAGTTGCTTAAAGGAATATAGCAATTCCAGTTATCTTATATAGCACTCTTCCTTTATAATAGCAATCACAGCTTGCATGATTTTAATTTTAGTATAAACAGTACTGCTTTCTTAAGAGGTATGGCAATCTCTAATATCCTAGAAAGCAGACCGTATAATTCGTCCTACCTCATGTCAGTTATTACTGACGACTACTATATTGCATATGTTTGAGATTTTGTAAACCTCTCACTGCACTGTTAAAGGAATATTCCTTATTATTTTACAGTACAATTCTATCAATGTGAGCTATAGTAGTTTCGTTTGTTATATATATGAATATATATAACAAACGAAACTACTATAGCTCACATTGATAGAATTGTACTGTAAAATAATAAGGAATATTCCTTTAACAGTGCATTGAGAGGTTTACAAAATCTCAAACATATGCAATATAGTAGTCGTCAGTAATAACTGACATGAGGTAGGACAAATTATACGGTCTGCTTTCTAGGATATTAGAGATTGCCATACCTCTTAAGAAAGCAGTACTGTTTATACTAAAATTAAAATCATGCAAGCTGTGATTGCTATTATAAAGGAAGAGTGCTATATAAGATAACTGGAATTGATATATTCCTTTAAGCAACTCTACATGTCAATAATAGCCGACACGAAATTAGACGAAGCAAGTTGTCTTAAGAAACTATATGTGCTTCCTAGTAGACTTGAGATTGCTATGGGGTATATGCAATTCACGGCGAATCGCGGCAAATTATCGCCGTTTTTTAATTCGACACAATTCGACAGGTGAATTCCGGCAGGTGGCTGCCGGAATTCACCATATTCAATGAAAAACGGATTCGACAGTCCCGCGGGCGAAAATCGGCCGATTTGCCGGATTTTGCAGCGATTTAAAAAAACGGGAAAACCCCGAAAAAAAAATGGCGTGGGGTCCCCCCTCCAAAGCATAACCAGCCTCTGGCTCTTCGAGCTGGTCCTGGTTCTAAAAATGCGGGGAAAAATTGGGCAGGGATCCCCCGTATTTTTAAAACCAGCACCGGGCTCTGCGCCTGGTGCTGGTGCAAAAAATACGGGGGACAAAACGAGTAGGGGTCCCCCGTATTTTTCACACCAGCATCGGGCTCCACTAGCTGGACAGATAATTCCCCCCAAAAAAAACACAAAAAAAAACATGTTTAAATTTTTTTTTATTGTTTTCACCCTCCAAAGTGTGGCGGATTGAAAATGACGAATTTACTGTCTAAAAGCACTGCTGTCGAATTTCCAAACTTGAATTGAATATGCTTTTGTCGAATTGCAGCACTTGTATCATTGCAGAAAAGTCGAATTTGCAAAAAGTCGAATTTCAAAAAGTCGAATTTTGAAAGTCCGTTTTTTTGACGGAAAGCACTGAATTGCATTGACGAATTTTTTTTTTTGGCGAAAATGACCGGAAATTCGACAATTTCGGGAATTCGACCGCAATTGCATATACCCCTATATCTCTAAGGAAAGCAACATCGATCCTATTGAAACCAGACCGAAAAGGGTCTGACCATTATTACAAAGGAAGAGGGCTATATTTGACCACTAGAATTGCCACACTCTTTAAAGCAATCTTACTTGCAAGTACCCTATCAAACAAATTGCTCCAATTCGATTATAGGGTCTATTTTCTCCTCTTGGGATAACAATAAATATAAAATATCCCAATTCTGGAGATCTATTCCTTACACTATATATATTAAATTTATCCGTCTGTGGAAATATAATCGGGAATATAGCTTTAAGGGACATAGAGATATAGTGATCCCTGACGATTGGTCAGTTTCATAAATGTGTCACTAACAATACCACATTACAGAATTATTTACATCAATAACCTGGTCATACACAGGATAATATCGTGAAGGTGGCATAGTAAAGAATCACACGTGGACACGCCTTTTAATCTTTCATTCACATTTCTTTATTTTTCTTATTCACTTATATGTTTGTTTTGTGATTTTAAACCTTATGTTTCACTGCGAGTTTGGGATAAACATATAAATGTACATCTCATTTTAATACATATCTAATAAAGGTTACTTTTTAGTATATAATCATCTCTATTTCAAGTGCGTCAACAGTACAGACTTCTTCTTGTCTTTTTCCCCCCCAATTCTCATCAGTAGTTTCCATTATAGTACCCTTGATACTATATTTAGCCTTTGGGTTTTTGAGACCCAAGTGCATGATTTTGCATTTTTTAGCATTAAACTGTAGTTGCCACGTTCTTGACCATTTCTCAAGCCTAGCTAGGTCATCAATCATTTGTTTTACCCCTCCCGGTGTGTCTACCCTGTTGCAAATCTTTGTATCATCTGCAAAAAGAGGCATACTTTCCCTTTAATACCAGAACTGCTTCTCCACATTTTGTGGAAGTAACCTCCTACGCGATCGCTAACAAGGATACCGGCTGCATTAAACACCCTTTCGGAGTACACACTGGAGGGGGGTGCAACTTACGTAAAATAAAGCCCGTTTGTGCAAGGGCCTCCAAATTGCCTCTCTTTCTTGCCATTATACATACGGACTGTCTGACATGCCTACTTGAATGCTGTCACTCACATAATCCTCCACCATTCTTTCAATGGTGACCGCATCATATGCAGTGACAGTAGACATGTCAGTAATTTTTGGCAGCTCCTTCAGTCCGGACCAGATGTCAACACTTGCTCCTAACTGATCAAACAACAAAATTTGGAAAGGATAAAGCCTGGGCGCTAAATGGTAAACCATACATAGAACATCACAATGATCACATATGTTAATATACAATACGTCCAATTCAATGGGGCCAAGTTGTATTCATGCTTTCCAACTGTTCTGATGTTATTTGAGGTCTTAAATTCAGACTTGATCAGACTGTGAGCATGAAAAATAATAAAAATACAGACAAATGTGTAGAAAAGTTTTTGAATTTCAGAAAGGTGTTCAGTGATCTATATGTTTCTATCCAGTGCACATAGGTGCCAGAATATATAATGGTGAAAATAAGTGTATATAAAATGCCAATCTTCTTTTTATAAAAAAAGTGTCTTGTGATCTTTAAAGAAATATATGCGTACCCCACTCACTCTATAGTGGGGAAGGTGAACCTTATAAAGGTATCTTTGACATCTGGAATTGTAGATAAGCAAGCGTACCCCACTCACAGTGATATGGACTGTGTCAACGCATCAAGTTTTCTTTATTTCTCGATGTCCTCAAATGTGTTAAACCATATTATTGTTTATCCGTTCTATCCAAGAGGGCGTAATCAAGCAAGATGGTATCAGACGTATAAAGGTATCTTTTCGCTGTTTCTTTCCACACACATGTTCTATATATGGTTTACCATTTAGCGCCCAGGCTTTATCCTTTCCAAATTTTGTTGTTTGATCTGTGTTAGTGTAGTGACACTTAAGGAAAGGGTTTTCACCTAGGCAGCTTTTATTGCGCCAGGAATTAAGGATCCCCAACAAACTCTGTTCTGCACTTGCTCCTAACTGCCCTGCATCATTGCCAGCTGGTCTGCTATGAAATTTTATCCTTTTCCTCACAACCCCAGTTGCGGGAGAAAACCTTTGCAGACTTGTCTGCTGGAAAGAGAGATACAACGTATGCTTTAAACCAAGGATCGAGCACGATGGCAAAAATGTAGTGCACTGATTTCAGCAGATTGACCACCATTGGATCCTGGCAAAGCGAATGAAGGGCTCCATCCACAAGTCCCACTTACTTAACGTAATCGCTCTGTCTTAGCTCCTCCTTCAATTTCTCCAGCTGCTTCTGCAAAAGCCTGATGGGGGGAATGACCTGACTCAAGCTGGCAGTGTCTGAACTGACTTTACTTTTGGCAAGTTCGAAGGGTTGGAGAACCTTGCACAACACAGAAATCATTCTCCACTGCGCTTGAGTCAGGTACTTTCCCCCTCCTTGAATGGCCTTTTGCTCCATCCTCTGAAGCATATAGAGTGTTGAATTACACCTCGTTACCACCTCTTGCTTCAGGTGATGGCAGGGCAGGTTCAGGAGTGTTTGCTGGCGCTCCAGTCTTCGACACACAGTCGCTGAATGACGAAAGTGGCCTGTAATTTTTTGAGCCACCAACAGCATCTCCTGCACGTCCCTGTTATTTTTAAAAAAATTCTGCACCACCAAATTAATTGTATGTGCAAAACATGGGACGTGCTGGAAATTTCCTAGATGTTATGCACACACATATTTGTGGCGTTGTCAGATAACACAAATCCCCAGGAGGGTTTAAGCGGGGTAAGCCATTGCGCGATGATGTCCCTCAGTTTCCGTAAGAGGTTGTCATCCTCTTACGGAAACCGGTGATACACAACATAGCCTACCTAGGAACGAGTTGGCGTTTGTGAGATGCTGCTACTGGTGCTGCTGCTGCGGGAGGCAATACATCTACCCAGTGGGCTGTCACAGTCATATAGTCCTTAGTTTGCCCTGCTCCACTTGTCCACATGTCTGTGGTTAAGTGGACAGTGGGTACAACTGCATTTTTCAGGACACTGAGGACACTTTTTTTAATGTCACTGCACAATCCAGGAATTGCTTGCCTAGTGAAGTGGAATCTAGATGGGATTTGGTAACGGGGTTACAGTACATCCATCAACTGTCTAAATTCCACTGCACTAATGGCGGATACCGGACGCACGTCTAACACCAGCATAGTTGTTATGACCACAGTAATCTGCTTTGCAGCAAGGTGGCTGCTGTCATATTTCATCTTCCTCGCAAAGGACTATTGGACAGTCAGTTGCTTAGTTGAAGTAGTACAAGTGGTCTTCTGACTTTCTCTCTGGGATTACGATCGACTCCCAGCATCAGCAACAACAGCAGCAGTAAGCGTAACACTCAAGGATCCTCCGGAGGAATCCTGGTTAGGAGAGGACTCTTCAATCATGCCAGTGACATGGCCTGCAGGACTGCAGTACTTACATTCCTGACTGAGGAGGAAATTGACGTTGAGGGAGTTGGTGGTGTGGCTTGCAGGAGCTTGGGTACAAGAGGAAGAAAGGATTTAGGTGTCAGTGGACTGCTTACGCTCTTACCCAAAGTTACTGAACTTGACAATGACTTCTGATGAATGCGCTGCAGGTGACGTATAAGGAAGGATGTTCCTAGGTGGTTAAAGTCCTTACCCCTACTTATTATGGATTGACAAAGGCAACACACGGCTTGACACCAGTTGTCCGGATTTGTGGAGAAATAATTCCACACCGAAGAGGTGGCTTTTTTGGTATTTTGCCCAGACATGACAATGGGCTTTCTCATCCCATGGACAACAACTGTCACCACTGTTGCCTTATTCAAAGAAACCACATCACCATCAGAATCCTCATCGTCAACATCCTTCTCAGTGCCAAGTACACCAATATCCTCCTTATCCTGGTGTACGTCTACAGTGACATCCTCAATATCAGCAACTGGACTTGAGGTGCTCCTCCCAGCACTTGCAGGTGGCATGCAAATGGTGGTAGAAGCCGCCTCCTTTCCAAACAATCTTGGGAAGGTCAGGCCTAGACATCGCAACCGCAGAGGCACTTGGATTCTCCTTGGGGATTTGTGATATATCTGAACGCACAGTTGTTTTTTCCTGTGCTTTAACCAGCTTAATTTATTTTCTTTTTTTTTTGCATTTTTCGAGAGGGAGGAGGGCTTCCATCCTCATGAGAAGCTGAGCCTCCAGTCCTAAACATAGGCCAAGGCCTTAGCCTTTCATTACCACTTCGTGTCGTGAATGGCATATTGCCAATTTTACGTTTCTCATCAGATCATTTCTTTTTTTTTTCTGATTATTAATTTTTGCTTCTTGGATTTTACATGCCCTCTATGACTTTGGGCATCGGCCTTTGCAGACGAAATTGATGCAATTGCATCGTCAATGTCTTGCCTGGTGTAGGCAGCGGCTTCAGCACTAGTACTAGGAACTGGAAGTGGTTCCTGATCGAACACTATTTTTTCCTCCAAATTGTTCTCCATTTCACAGGACCGCACCCCTTTATTATTACAGCACACAGAACAGTGCCCCTTTTATTTTCACATCATCCCTGGAGTCTCGAGCCGGACTCTGATTCTCGCTCGGAACGTGATGTTTTGGTTCAGTTCTCTAAAAATCGAACACGCTCATCTCTAGTAAAAATACTCAGTGGAATTTGATGAGTTTTGGTGCAGAAAATACAACTCCTTTTTTTTTTTTTCATTTAACATTTTGATAATCCCAGAAAACGGTCTTGACTGCTTTTTTTTTTACCCCATACAACGTTTAAACTGTTTTGTGATATCATTGGATATAGTTAAAATTATCATGTCATATAAAATTAGTATATGATTTCATTCATATGTAGCGGCTTAACCAGTAGAGAAATGTCGGCCATTACTGCTTCCCCTAGTTCAGCTTTTGGGATGTTGACAGCTGGCATATTGTATGTATTCCGGTAAAAGTGGTAGTGCCCTGCTTGCAAGCTTGCATCTGTAGGGAAATAGGAGTTTGATGCAGGAGGTTAAGGGATACTTATTGCATATGTGTGCCAAAATACAGGAATGTGAAAGTGCTTAGTTTTGGGCTGTGATAGTGAGTGGTGTATGTGCGAAAATGTTGCAGTTGGGGGAAGTTTCATTTGGTGAGTCAAGTCCAAAAAGTCTTGTAAGAGGGAATAAAAGGTGTAGAACTTGTACAGAGAACAAGCAATTAGTTGGGAAGTTCCAGATATACAGTACAATTCCAACATGCAGCAGCACTCAGAGGCTGTGAAGGCAAGTAGTTGCAAAAAAGGTGCATTTAATGTGATGGATATTACACGTACTGTTTTTGCAACTACTTGCTGTCACAGCCTCTGAGTGCTGCTGCATGTTGGAATTGCTGTACACATAAATATATCCGGAAGACACCAGAGCATGCTACAGTATTTAGGATGAGTGCCGATTCATCTATATATAGATATAGAGATATATATAGATAGATAGATAGATCTGTCTTCTGTTCATTCACTTTGCATTAAACTATTGACACTTCTACTTTAGAAAGCATTCTTACTTTGCAGCATTATGTACACACCTGCCTAAAAAGTTAGCTCAGTGCTGTGTGGGTGTAAAAAATAAAAAAAAAAGGGGGAAAAAATTATATATAGATAGATATATATGACACACATATAGAGAGAAATATAGAGACACACAGTTTTATACATTGATGAAGGGTGTCTTACTGATACACATTTAGTGTAAACTAAAAGCAGATATAGAAAGTGTCGGAATATATTGTTTTAAAATGACAAAATGTAAAAATGCATAATCTATAGTTCATATATCTATGTACAGAAAACTATGAACAGTAAATATTCTTAGAAGAAAACAAGACAATATGTAGCCTAGATGGTTCATGTGGCCATTATATTGTTAAGCTCGGCTCAGAATGATTATCGGAAGAATATAAAAAAAATATTGCTCATCTCTCGGCCATATGATGACCATGGTTTTCACAACTTTTCTCTAACGTCCTAGTGGATGCTGGGGACTCCGTAAGGACCATGGGGAATAGACGGGCTCCGCAGGAGACATGGGCACTTTAAGAAAGAATTTGGTTTCTGGTGTGCTCTGGCTCCTCCCTCTATGTCCCTCCTCCAGTTTGAATCTGTGCCCGGACGAGCTGGGTGCTGTTCAGTGAGCTCTCCTGAGCTTGCTGTAAGAAAGTATTTTGTTAGGTTTTTTATTTTCAGGGAGCTCTGCTGGCAACAGACTCCCTGCATCGTGGGACTGAGGGGAGAGAAGCAGCCCTACTCTCTGCAGATAGGTCCTGCTTCTTAGGCTACTGGACACCATTCGCTCCAGAGGGATCGTACACAGGATCTCACCCTCGTCGTCCGATCCCGGAGGCGCGCCACCGTCCCCCTCGCAGAGCCGGAAGACAGAAGCCGGGTGAGCATAAGAAGCAAGAAGACTTAGAAATCGGCGGCAGAAGACTCCAGTATTCACTGAGGTAGCGCACAGCACTGCAGCTGTTTGCCATTGCTCCCACATACACCCACATACTCCGGTCACTGTAAGGGCGCAGGGAGGGGGGGGGGGGGGGGGGCGCCCTGGGCAGCAATTAGGACCTCTTGACAAAAGTTGGACATATATACAGTTGGGCACTGTATATATGTATGAGCCCCCGCCATAATATTGTACAGAAACGCGGGACAGAAGCCCGCCGCTGAGGGGGAGGGGCTTCTTCCTCAGCACTCACCAGCGCCATTTTTTCTCCACAGCTCCGCTGAGAGGAAGCTCCCCAGGCTCTCCCCTGCAGATACACGGTAGAAGAGGGTAAAAAATAAAGGGGGGGTACATAATTAGGTGCAAAAATCATTATTACAGCTGCTACTGGGTTTAACACTAAGGTACTGTGTGATTCCAAGGTTATATAGCGCTGGGGTGTGTGCTGGCATACTCTCTCTCTGTCTCTCCAAAGGGCCTTGTGGGGGAACTGTCTTCAAAAAGAGCATTCCCAGTGTGTGTGGTGTGTTGGTACTCTTGTGTCGACATGTTTGACGAGGAAGGCTATGTGGAAACAGAGCGGGAGCAAATGAATGTGGTGTCTCCGCCGACGGCGCCGACACCTGATTGGATGGATATGTGGAAGGTTTTAAATGATAATGTTAATTCCTTGCATAAAAGGTTGGATAAAGCTGAAACCTTAGGACAGTCAGGGTCTCAGCCCATGCCTGATCCTATGTCGCAGAGGCCGTCAGGGTCTCAGAAGCGCCCACTATCCCAAATTGTTGACACAGATACCGACATGGATTCTGACTCCAGTGTCGATTACGATGATGCAAAGTTACAGCCTAAATTGGCTAAATCCATCCGTTATATGATTATAGCAATTAAGGATGTGTTGCACATCACAGAGGAAACCCCAGTCCCTGGCAAGAGGGTTCATATGTATGGGGAAAAAAGGCAGGTGGTGACCTTTCCCCCTTCACACGAGCTAAATGAGTTATGTGAAAAGGCTTGGGAATCTCCAGATAAAAAACTGCAGATTTCCAAACGGATGCTTATGGCGTATCCTTTCCCGCCAACGGACAGGTTACGCTGGGAATCCTCCCCTAGGTTGGACAAAGCTTTAACACGCTTATCCAAGAGGGTAGCCCTGCCGTCACAGGATACGGCCACCCTAAAAGATGCTGCGGATAGAAAGCAAGAGGTACCCTGAAGTCCATCTATACACATTCAGGTACCTTACTAAGGCTGGCAATTGCGTCGGCCTGGGTGTGTAGTGCTGTAGCAGCATGGACGGATACCTTATCTGAGGAACTTGATACCTTAGACAAGGATACTATATTAATGACCCTGGGGCATATAAAAGACGCTGTCCTATATATGAGAGATGCGCAAAGAGACATTAGCCTACTGGGCTCTAGAATAAATGCAATGTCGATTTCTGCCAGAAGGGTCCTGTGGACTCGGCAATGGACAGGTGATGCCGACTCAAAAAGGCATATGGAGGTTTTACCTTACAAGGGTGAGAAATTGTTTGGCGAGGGTCTCTCGGACCTGGTCTCCACAGCTACGGCTGGAAAGTCAAATTTTTTGCCATATGTTCCCTCACAACCTAAGAAAGCACCGTATTACCAAATGCAGTCCTTTCGATCACAAAAAGGCAAAGTCCGAGGTGCGTCCTTTCTTGCCAGAGGCAGGGGCAGAGGAAGGAAGCTGCACAACACAGCTAGTTCCCAGGAACAGAAGTCCTCCCCGGCTTCCACGAAATCCACCGCATGACGCTGGGGCTCCACAGGCGGAGCTAGGCCCGGTGGGGGCGCGTCTCCGAAATTTCAGCCACAAGTGGGTTCACTCCCAGGTGGATCCCTGGGCGATAGAGATTGTGTCTCAAGGATACAAGCTGGAATTCGAAGAGATGCCCCCTCACGATACCTCAAATCGGCCCTGCCAGCTTCCCCCCACGAGAGGGAAATAGTGTTAGCTGCAATTCACAAATTGTATCTTCAGCAGGTGGCGGTCAAGGTTTCCCTCCTTCAACAAGGAAAGGGTTATTATTCGACCATGTTTGTGATACCGAAACCGGACGGTTCGGTCAGACCCATATTGAATTTAAAATCCCTGAACATATACCTGAAAAGGTTCAAGTTCAAGATGGAATAGCTCAGAGCGGTCATCGCAAGCCTGGAAGGGGGGGATTTTATGGTGTCTTTGGACATAAAGGATGCATACCTTCATGTCCCCATTTATCCACCTCATCAGGCGTACCTCAGATTTGTGGTACAGGATTGTCATTACCAATTTCAGACGTTGCCGTTTGGTCTCTCCACGGCACCAAGAATATTTATCAAGGTAATGGCGGAAATTATGGTACTCCTGCGGAAGCAAGGGGTCACAATTATCCCATACTTGAACGATCTCCTCATAAAGGAGAGGTCCAGAGAGCAGTTGCTGATCAGCGTAGCACGCTCTCGGGAAGTGTTACAACAGCACGGCTGGATTCTAAATATTCCAAAGTCGCAATTGATTCCTTCGACTCGTCTGCCTTTCCTGGGCATGATTCTGGACACAGATCAGAAGAGGGTTTATCTCCCGATGAAGAAGGCTCAGGAGCTCATGACACTGGTCAGAGACCTATTAAAACCAAACAGGTGTCGGTGCATCACTGCACGCGAGTCCTGGGAAAGATGGTGGCATCATACGAGGCCATTCCCTTCGGCAGGTTCCATGCGAGGACCTTTCAATGGGATCTACTGGACAAGTGGTCCGGATCACATCTTCAGATGCATCGGTTAATCACCCTATCCCCCAGGGCCAGGGTGTCTCTCCTGTGGTGGCTGCAGAGCGCTCACCTTCTCGAAGGTCGCAGATTCGGCATTCAGGACTGGGTCCTGGTGACCACGGATGCAAGCCTCCGAGGCAGTCACACAGGGAAGAAATTTCCAAGGGCTGTGGTCAAGTCAGGAGACTTGCCTTCACATCAACATCCTGGAACTAAGGGCCATATACAACGCCCTACGTCAAGCGGAGTCCCTGCTTCGCGACCAACCGGTTCTGATTCAGTCAGACAACATCACCGCAGTGGCTCATGTAAACCGCCAAGGCGGCACAAGGAGCAGGGTGGCGATGGTAGAAGAAACCAGAATTCTTCGCTGGGCGGAGAATCACGTAAGCGCACTGTCAGCAGTGTTCATTCCTGGAGTGGACAACTGGGAAGCAGACTTCCTCAGCAGGCACGACCTCCACCGGGGAGAGTGTGGACTTCATCAAGAAGTCTTCACGCAGATTGCAAGTCGGTGGGAACTGCCACAGGTGGACATGATGGCATCCCGCCTCAACAAAAAGCTACAGAGATATTGCGCCAGGTCAAGAGACCCTCAGGCGATAGCTGTGGACGCACTGGTGACACCGTGGGTGTTCCAGTCGGTCTATGTATTTCTTCCTCTTCCTCTCATACCCAGGGTGCTGAGAATCATAAGAAAAAGAGGAGTGAGAACAATACTCATTGTTCCGGATTGGCCAAGAAGGACTTGGTATCCAGATCTGCAAGAAATGCTCACAGAGGACCCGTGGCCTCTGTCTCTAAGACTGGACTTGTTGCAACAGGGGCCCTGTCTGTTCCAAGACTTACTGCGGCTGCGTTTGACGGCATGGCGGTTGAACGCCGGATCCTAGCAGAAAAAGGCATTCTGGATGAAGTTATTCCTACGCTGATAAAGGCTAGGAAGGATGTGACGGCTCAACATTATCACCGTATATGGCGAAAATATGTGGCTTGGTGTGAGGCCAGGAATGCCCCTACGGAGGAATTCCAGCTGGGCCATTTCCTTCACTTCCTACAGTCGGGAGTGACTTTGGGCCTTAAATTGGGTTCCATTAAGGTTCAGATTTCGGCCTTATCCATTTTCTTTCAAAAAGAACTGGCTTCTCGGCCTGAAGTTCAGACGTTTGTAAAGGGAGTGCTGCATATTCAGCCCCCTTTTGTGCCTCCAGTGGAACCTTGGGATCTTAACGTGGTGTTGAGTTTCCTGAAATCATACTGGTTTGAACCACTCAAAACGGTGGAATTGAAATATCTCACGTGGAAGGTGGTCATGCTATTAGCCTTGGCTTCGGCTAGGCGTGTGTCAGAATTGGCGGCTTTGTCACATAAAAGCCCTTATCTGGTTTTCCATGCGGATAGAGCAGAATTGCGGACCCGCCAACAATTTCTGCCGAAAGTGGTTTCATCCTTTCATATAAACCAACCTATTGTGGTGCCTGTGGCTACTACTGACTTGGAGGATTCCGACTCACTGGATGTGGTCAGGGCTTTGAAGGTTTATGTAGCCAGAACGGCTATGGTCAGGAAAACAGAATCTTTGTTTATCCTGTATGCTTCCAACAAGCTTGGGGCGCCTGCTTCAAAGCAAACTATTGCTCGCTGGATCTGTAACACGATTCAGCAGGCTCATTCTGCGGCTGGGTTGCCGCTGCCTAAATCAGTTAAGGCCCATTCAACAAGGAAGGTGGGCTCTTCTTGGGCGGCTGCCCGAGGGGTCTCGGCATTACAGCTTTGCCGAGCGGCTACTTGGTCAGGTTCAAACACCTTTGCAAAGTTCTACAAGTTTGATACCCTGGCTGAGGAGGACCTTGTGTTTGCTCATTCGGTGCTGCAGAGTCATCCGCACTCTCCCGCCCGTTTGGGAGCTTTGGTATAATACCCATGGTCCTTACGGAGTCCCCAGCATCCACTAGGACGTTAGAGAAAATAAGATTTTACTTACCGGTAAATCTATTTCTCATAGACCGTAGTGTATGCTGGGCGCCCGTCCCAAGTGCGGACTTCTTCTGCAATGCTTGTATATAGTTATTACTTAAATAAGGGTTATGTTATAGTTGCATCAGGGTTGATCTGATGCTCTGTTGTTGTTCATACTGTTAACTGGGTAAAGTTATCACAAGTTATATACGGTGTGATTGGTGTGGCTGGTATGAGTCTTACCCTGGATTCCCAAAATCCTTTCCTTGTACTGTCAGCTCTTCCGGGCACAGTTTCTCTGAGGTCTGGAGGAGGGACATAGAGGGAGGAGCCAGAGCACACCAGAATCCAAATTCTTTCTTAAAGTGCCCATGTCTCCTGCGGAGCCCGTCTATTCCCCATGGTCCTTACGGAGTCCCCAGCATCCACTACGGACTACGAGAAATAGATTTTCCGGTACGTAAAATCTTATTTATTACACTGGTCTTGTTTTTTTCACATTATTGTATCATTATAATCCTATGTTTGGTGTTCTTGTCTCTTATATTGGCTTTGTATATTAGTAGAAATATATTTTGGTTTCTGTAAAATACAGGCACTTACGGTAAGGATTGTAGTAGAAAAATGTTATTAATCTCACAGCTAATTAGATTTTAGGGGTGACTGTCTGGTTAGGGGAATTACAGTAGTCTGTTATGAGTGCCTGAAGTTTCTCCAGCATCATGTGTGAGAGATTTTGTGAAAAGCATGAGCTGGTTGCCATGTGAAATTTCTCCACCTGTCTACTTTGAGCCTCACTATATGGGGAGATGTATCAAACCTTCCATTTACTGAGAACAGGTCATGTGAGTTGATGGGTAAGGCGGTCAGAGCAATAGTATGGAGAGGCTGATGGATACATGGAAATGACAGATTTTGATTGTACTGAGGTATGAATCAAGCAGACGGATTGCAGGCCATAGCCAGAAGAAGCTGCTTCAGAAAGACAATGGAGGCAGTATCTCTGGGTTACATGACTCTCAATAGTAGTTGGGCTGCCTACAATATTTGGAAGAACATTAATGGTTTCTGCTATATGGAAATACAAGCCAGTCACAGTACAGATTTCTACAGGTTTCAGTATAACATTAAGTAAAATAATAAATCCATTAGGAACCTGGAAACAAATATTTCTAGTAAATGAAGAGAATATTTAGGAGTGGCTTACACCATGTATCCATTAGCATTGTGTGTATAATGTATTCCTGTATAATGCTAATAAACACATGGCAGATGCAAGTGTTTGACATGTTTGCTAATAGCATCATCTACTAGTGTTCGGAGATTATGCATAGGCTTCTCTAATGTATTTATCCATAATAGAGGAATTCAGTAAACAAGATGTCTTCTGAAAACTGGAACACTGCCGCAATGATAGCAAATAGAAGAGGAAGTAGTGTGTAGGGAGATTTCTAGAAGCATTAGTTTCCATTATAAAGGATGTAATAAACCCTCAGTCTGTATAAGACATTAGTTCCCAGTAAAAGCATGTCGGAAAAGCTAGTGGGTAGGGAGGCCTTGGGAGCATAGCTGAAGCTTCAAATACAGCCCAGAAAGGAACACGTTTCTGAAAGAAGCATTTAAGGTCAGGTAAATTGTTGCTTGCCATGTTCATCAGTGCAGTTACCCTAATGAGCAGATAAACTGCCCCGTGGAATGCACACATTATACTCCTACTCCCCACTTTGCTAAAGCCAATGTTTCCCTCTGCATTCACGGCGCTGAACATGAAATCTTGTGAGCTTACTATACTGCTGTCCACCTCTTTCCATGAAGAGGTGAGGCTCCACTGAAGTAGAGGGCTGCTTCGGATTTGCTTGGACAGGTCATGGTCTTCTACACTATGCCAGCTAGTGAGTGTTGGGAAAAAAAGAGGTGGATTTAGAGAGCTCAGGCATCTACTGTGTTACAGTGCATCCGGAAAGTAATTACAGTGCTATACTTTTTCCACATTTTGTTATGTTATAGCCTTATTCCAAAATTTTATAAATTCATTTTCTCTTACATCCTAGGGGATTCTGGCAATCCATTTAGTACCATGGGGTATAGAATTGTCCACTAGGAGCCATGGGCACTATAGAAGTTTGATTGTGTGCTGGCTCCTCCCTCTATGCCCCTCCTACCAGACTCTGTTTAGAAAATGTGCCCGGAGGTGCCGGTCACGTCTCTGGAAGCTCCTGAAGAGTTTTCTGCATTTATTTTAAAAGTTTGTTATTTTCAGGCAGGACTGGATGGCACCAGCCTGCCTGCTTCGTGGGACTTAGTTGGGGGAACGGCCCAACCTCACTAAGGGTTAATGGTCCCGTTCCCCACTGACAGGACACTAGCTCCTGAGGGAACTAGTCGCAAGCCCCACCACGGCGAGCGTACATTCCCGCAGCATGCCACCACCGCTAATCGAGCCAGAAGAATGAAGAGTGGTGACTACTAATCCGGCGTCCCGGTTAGCGGGTCGCCGGCCATTATAACGGCATGAGTGTACGGAGACGCATGGCTTCTAAACGGGGCGGACTGAGTCTCCTGACTAAGTACACAACAGTGTACACAGTACCCAGACTGGCGCTACAGCCATAAAAGGGGGCACACTCCATTTTCTCATGTCCTAGAGGATGCTGGGTGTCCACATTAGTACCATGGGGTATAGACGGGTCCACCAGGAGCCATTGGCACTTTAAGAGTTTGACAGTGTTGGCTGGCTACTCCCTCTATGCCCCTCCTACCAGACTCCGTTTAGAAAATGTGCCCGAAGGAGCCGGTCACAGCTAGGGGAGTTCTACAGAGCTTCTTTAGTAAAAGTTTATTTTAGAGTTTATTATTTTATAGGGAGGCTGCTGGCAACAGCCTACCTGCTTCGTGGGACGGGGGTGGGGGGGGGGGGGGGGGAGAGTTGTGTCCGCCCTGCGGGATCTGAGCCACTATCTCCGCTGACAGGACCCTGAGCTCCAGAGGGGATAGGTCGTTCCCCGCCACAGGGGATCGCTCACCCCAGCAGCATGCCGCCACCCCCTTACAGAGCCAGAAGATCGGTGGCGAGTTAGTCGCCGACCCCCCTTGCAAGCGGGGGGCCGGTGTGAAGATGGCAGCAACAGGGTAGGGAGCGCGGTATTAACTGCGCTCTGGAGCTCAGAGGCACACTGTGCGGCGCTGTGAGGAGGCGCCCTGAGCTGGCGCATAAACCCTGCGCTGATCAGAAAGTCTGTCTGGGTCCATGGATCTCAGCCAGCATTATCCTCAGGCCAGTATAATCATTGTGAAGAGCGGGAAGACAGCGCCATTTTGGGGGTGGAGCTTCTCAGAGCGGACCCAGCAGCGTTCAGCGCAATTTTCCTGCCTGCACAGCACTGTCCAGGAAGAGAAAGTCCCTCCACAGCAACTCCAGCTATCTCTCACAGTACCAGGGAGTTGTAGAAGGTGGGGTGGGGGGGGGGGGCCTAAATACAGACTCTGTAACCTATTAAGGTGCACAGTCAGCGCTGGTAGGGGGATCACCTTTTACCTAAAGGGTGCTGTGTGCGGGTTGGCTCCAATCTCTGTCTCTCTTGCCATCCTTGGGGGTGAAACTCTCTGCCCTCCCTTCTGTGTGTGTGTATAGTGTCTGTGGTCTCCATACAGCTATGTCCAGGGACTCTGTGTCTGTGCTGCAGACTATATGTCCTCTCAGGATGATCCCATTCCATGCAATCAGGATTTCACTGGTTTAGCACAGATACCAGCAAGGGAGCCTGAGTGGTTATCCTCTATCAAATCTATGATTTCTCAGATTTCAAATAGGGTTGCACTAACTGAATCTGCAACTCAGGCTTTACAGAACTCAAGGGCAGTCTGGCCCAGTTCTGGTACCTCAGGGCTCCCCACTGTATATTCCCCAAAACATGCTCTTGCACAGATCATGCAGGATGACACGGAAACCATTTCTGACACTACAGACGGTGGTGGGGATGTGTTGCGGGGGGCCGCATCTCTTGCTAAAGGGGTGCAGTTGATGATAGAGGCTATTAGAGATGTGTTGAATATTGCTGATACAACACCGGAGCAGGTTGAGGAGGCTTACTTCACTGAGAATAAGAAAGCCTTGCTAACCTTCCCTGCGTCAAAGGAATTAAATGCTATTTTTGAAAAAGTTTGGGAAAATGCGGATAAAAAATTCCAGATCCCTAAAAGGGTTCTGGTGGCATTTCCTTTCCCGGTAGAGGATAGAAAAAAAATGGGGAAATCCGCCTATTGTTGACGCGTCAGTATCCATACTCTCAAAGGTGGTTTTAACTGTTCCAGGATCTACCGCCTTGAAAGAGCCGGCTGATCGTAAAATTGATAATATGCTCAAATCCATATACACGGCTTCCGGGCAATACTATGTCCCACTATTGCCAGTGCTTGGATTGCCAAAGCTATAGTAAAGTGGTCGGGTACGTTACTTGAAGAATTGGATACTATGGAGAAATGTGATGTTGAAATGTTTTTACGTAACATGCAGGATTTCTGGTAGAATCCATGAAAGACCTGGGTTCCATGGCTGCGGGAATTTCTTCATGTCTGTCTCCGCTCGTCGTAGACTGTGCTTGCGCCAGTGGTCTGCCGACGCGGAATCCAGGAGAAGTGTGGATACCCTACCCTACACAGGTCAGGCTCTCTTTGCGGGAAGCGTTAGATGCGTGGATCTCCATGGCTACGGTGGGTAAGTCACCTTTTCTTCCCTTAAACTGCACCTGCTCCGAAGAAGCCGTTTTCTTCAACTGCACCACATCCCTTTCGGCCTGCCAAGCCGTTCAACACCTTCTTTCGGGGAGGTCGGCCTAAGTCCAAGAAACCTGCTGCTGCAGGTTCCCAGGAACAGAAACCTGCTTCAGGTACACCAAAGTCCTCCGCATGACACTGGGCTGCACGCCCCGGAGGTGGGGCCGGTGGGAGCGAGACTCAGGCATTTGTCACATCTGGGTGCCGTCCGGCCTGGATCCCTGGGTGCAAGATATTTTGTCCCAGGGGTACAGACTGGAATTTCAAGATCTCCCTCCTAACCGATTCTTCAAATCAGGCTTGCCAGTTTTGCTGGCAGACAGGACGGTCCTGCAGGCAGCCGTCCAGAAGTTAGTGGAGGCACAGGTTATTGTACCGGTCCCTCTTGGTACTGAAACCGGATGGTTCGGTCAGGCCCATTCTGAACCTAAAATCGCTAAATCCCTTTTTGAAGGAGTTCAAGTTCAAAATGGAGTCTTTAAGGGCGGTGATATCAGGTCTGGAAGAGGGAGAATTTCTGGTATCCCTGGATATTAGGGATGCGTACCTCCACATTCCGATTTGGCGGCGCATCAAGCTCATCTCCGATTCACACTGTTGGACTGTCACTACCAGTTCCAGGCTCTGCCATTTGGCCTCTCCACGGCACCGAGGGTATTCACCAAGGTGATGGTTCTCCGCAGACAGGGGGTGAACATAATTCCATATCTGGACGATCTGCTGATAATGGCACCATCCAAAGAGAAGCTGTTACAGTCCATCCTTCTCGCGACCCACCTGCTCAGGGAACACCATTGGTTCCTGAATCTTCCAAAATCAAATTTGGAACCAACCAGGTGGTTGTCCTTTCTGGGAATGATCCTCAACACTGGAGTGCAGAGGGTGTTTCTTCCAGAGGAAAAAGCGCTGGTGATACAAACAATGGTCTGGGATGTCCTGAAGCCAGCCCGGTTGTCTGTTCATCAGTGCATTCGCCTTCTGGGGAAGATGTTGGCCTCTTACGAGGCTCTACAGTATGGGAAGTTTCATGCTCGGTCCTTCCAACTGGATCTCCTGTACCAGTGGTCGGGATCCCATCTACATATGCACCAGCAAATACGTCTGTCGCCAAAGGCCAGGATTTCACTCTTCTGGTGGCTGCAACTACCTCACCTTCTGGGGGGCCGCAGGTTCGGTATTCAGGACTGGATCCTTCTAACCACGGATACAAGTCTTCGAGGCTGGGGCGCAGTCATTCAAGGGGAAACCTTCCAAGGAAGGTGGTGAAGTCTGGAAGCCGGCCTGCCGATAAATATTCTAGAACTAAGAGCCGTCTACAATGGTCTTCTCCAAGCGGCCCATCTTCTGAGAAATCGGGCCATTCAAGTGCAGTCGGACAATGTAACGACAGTGGCTTACTTCAACCGACAGGGCGGAACGAAGAGCAGAGCTGCAATGTCAGAGGTAACAAGAATCATCCTCTGGGCAGAAAAACACGCATTGGCGCTGTTGGCAATCTTCATTCCGGGAGTAGACACCTGGGAAGCGGACTTCCTCAGCAGAAACGATCTCCATCCAGGAGAGTGGGGACTCCATCCGGAGGTGTTCACGGAGGTGACAAATCTTTGGGGTGTACCTCAAACAGACATGAAGGCCTCTTGTCTCAACAAGAAGCTTCGGCGGTATTGCTCCAGGTCGAGGGACCCACAAGCCATGGCGGTGGATGCCCTAGTGACTCCGTGCGTGTTCCAGTCAGTGTACGGGTTTCCTCCATTTCCACTCATTACAAGAGTTCTAAAACTCATAAGGAGAACAAGAGTTCAAGCAATCCTAATTGCTCCGGACTGGCCAAGAAGGGCTTGGTACGTTGATCTTCTGGAACTATTGCTAGAAGAGCCGAGGCCTCTCCCTCTTCAGGAGGACCTGCTGCAGCAGGGGCCGTTCGCCTATCAAGACTTGCTGTGTTTGACGGCATGGAGGTTGAACGCCAGATACTAGCTCGGAAGGTTATTCCGAACGGTATCCGGACTCCAGGTCGACAACAAAAAGGTCGACACACCTTAGGTCGACGCCAATTGGTCGCCACACCTTAGGTCGACATGTACAAAAGGTCGACAGGAACAAGGTCGACATTGGAAAAAGGTCGACATGAGTTTTTCACATTTTTTTTCTTTTTTTGGAACTTTTTCATACTTAACGATCCATGTGGACTACGATTGGAACGGTAATCTCTGCCGAGCGGAGCGAAGCAGAGCGAAGGCACCGTGCCCGAAGCATGGCGAGCGGACGCGGTGCACCAATTGGGGTTCCCGGTCACTCTACGAAGAAAACGACACCAAAAAAACAAACTCATGTCGACCTTTTTCCATGTCGACCTTGTTCCTGGCGACCTTTTGTCCATGTCGACCTTTTGCCCATGTCGACCTAAGGTGTGTCGACCAATTGGCGTCTGCCTAAGGTGTGTCGACCTTTTTGTTGTCGACCTGGAGTTCCAGACCCTTCCAAACAAGGTTGATGCCTACCCTGATACAAGCTAGGAAAGGAGTTGCGTCTAAACATTACCATCGTATTTGGAGAAAATGTCTGTGCGAGTCCAAGAGGTTTCCTACGGTGGAGTTTCAACTGGGACGTTTTCTCCTCTTCCTGCAAGCAGGTGTGGATACGGGCCTGAGGTTGGGATCCATAAAGGTACAAATTTCGGTCCTATCCATTTTCTTCCAGAAACAGTTGGCTGCCCTCCCCTGAGGTTTAGACTTTTTTTGAAGCAAGTTCTGCACATCCAACCTCCCTTTGTGCCGCCTACGGCGCCATGGAATCTTAACGTGGTTTTGCAGTTCCTCCAGTCGGACTGGTTTGAGCCTCTACAGGAGGTTGAGGTCAAGTTTCTCACGTGGAAGGCTGTCACTTTGTTGGCTTTAGCTTCTGCTAGACGTGTGTCGGAGTTGGGGGCTTTGTCCTGTAGAAGCCCATACTTGATCTTTCATGAAGATAGGGCTGAGCTTCGGACACGTCAGCAGTTTCTTCTGAAGGTTGTGTCGGCATTTCATGTCAACAACCTATTGTGGTGCCAGTTGCTACTGATGCCTCAATTTCATCAAAGTCCTTGGATGTTGTAAGGGCTCTGAAAATCTATGTGAAGAGGACTGCTCGTCACAGAAAATCGGACTCTCGGTTTGTCCTGTATGATCCCAAGAAACTTGGGTGTCCTGCTTTTAAGCAGACTATTTCTCGCTGGATCAAGTTCACTATCCAGCATGCGTATTTTATGGCAGGATTGCCGTGTCTTACGTCTGTTAAGGCCCACTCTACTCGTAAGGTGTGTTCTTCCTGGGCGGCTGCCCGGGGTGTCTCGGCTTTACAGCTTTGCTGAGCGGCTACTTGGTCTGGGTCGAACAAGTTTGCAAAGTTCTACAAGTTCGATACTTTGGCCGCTGAGGACCTGAAGTTTGGTCAATCAGTTCTGCAGGAGCCTCCGAGCTCTCCCTCCCGTTCTGGGAGCTTTGGTACATCCCCATGGTACTAATGTGGACCACAGCATCCTCTAGGACGTAAGAGAAAATAGTGTACTAAATCCCTAATCTAGGTACTTAGTCTGTGACCCAGCTAAGCTTGGCATAAGCTATAAGGGTGCCGTGTGCTGGTTCCATACTCTCTCTCTGGAAGGGCTCTTTGTGGGTTAATTGTGCTTTAACCTTTTCCTGTGGGCTGTGTTGTCAGGCAACGAGTGTATTTCATGTAAGGCACAGTGTTCCCCTTTTCCTGCGTGTTCACTGGTGTGTACTCAGTGTATTATCCCTTCCCAGGCTAGTGGGGCAGAAGCAGCATGGCTGGACTCCATTAGGGGAATGATTTCCACGATTTCTACAAAATTATCTCGTAATGAGAAAGAGACGCAATACTTAAGGTAGTCTATGGATGGCTTTATCAAAAAGGACTCAGACCAGCGTCTCAGTCCTCTACCATTTGTCTGCAGAAACGTACCTTGGCCCATACATTCTGACTGATGATGCAGGGTCAGAAATGGAGGAAGGTGAAGTGGACAAATAGGTAAGGGAGGGTTTTCTGTCGCAGGGTGTAGAGGCTCTCATATATGCTATCAGAGAAGTTCTAAATATCCCTGATAAGGTGACAGAGGAGAGTGAGGAATCTTACTTTAATATTAAGAAAAAAATCTGTCACTTTTCCTGTGTCAAAGGAACTAAATACCCTGTTTTGAAGAACCGTGAGTTAATCCAGATAAGAGATTTCAAATTCCCAGGCGGTGGTTATCTCTTCCTTTTCCTCCTGAGGATTGGAAAAAATGGTAAAGAATCCACCGATAGTGGATGTGTCAGTGTCCAGGCTCTCGCGTAAAATTGTACTACCTGTGCCTGGTGCAGCCCCCCTAAAAGATGCGGCTGATTGCAAGATTGAGACTACACTATAAAATTTCTCTATCGTCCTAAGTGGATGCTGGGGTTCCTGAAAGGACCATGGGGAATAGCGGCTCCGCAGGAGACAGGGCACAAAAAAGTAAAGCTTTACTAGGTCAGGTGGTGTGCACTGGCCCCTCCCCCTATGACCCTCCTCCAGACTCCAGTTAGATTTTGTGCCCGAACGAGAAGGGTGCAATCTAGGTGGCTCTCCTAAAGAGCTGCTTAGAGAAAGTTTAGTTTAGGTTTTTTTCTTTACAGTGAGTCCTGCTGGCAACAGGATCACTGCAACGTGGGACTTAGGGGGAAAGTAGTAAACTCACCTGCATGCAGAGTGGATTTGCTGCTTGGCTACTGGACACCATTAGCTCCAGAGGGATCGAACACAGGCCCAGCCGTGGAGTCCGGTCCCGGAGCCGCGCCGCCGACCCCCTTGCAGATGCTGAAGCGTGAAGAGGTCCGGAAACCGGCGGCTGAAGACTCCTCAGTCTTCATAAGGTAGCGCACAGCACTGCAGCTGTGCGCCATTTTCCTCTCAGCACACTTCACTGGGCAGTCACTGAGGGTGCAGAGCGCTGGGGGGGGGCGCTCTGAGAGGCAAATATAAACCTTATACAAGGCTAAAAATACCTCACATATAGCCCATAGGGGCTATATGGAGATATTTAACCCCTGCCTGACTGGAAAAATAGCGGGAGAAGAACCCGCCGAAAAAGGGGCGGGGCCTATCTCCTCAGCACACGGCGCCATTTTCTGTCACAGCTCCGCTGGTCAGAACGGCTCCCAGGTCTCTCCCCTGCACTGCACTACAGAAACAGGGTAAAACAGAGAGGGGGGGCACATTAATGGCTATATATATATATATTAAAGCAGCTATAAGGGAGCACTTAATATAAGGATATCCCTTGTATATATAGCGCTTTGTGGTGTGTGCTGGCAGACTCTCCCTCTGTCTCCCCAAAAGGGCTAGTGGGTCCTGTCTTCATTAGAGCATTCCCTGTGAGTTTGCGGTGTGTGTCGGTACGTGGTGTCGACATGTATGAGGACGATATTGGTGTGGAGGCGGAGCAATTGCCAAATATGCAGATGTCACCCCCCAGGGGGTCGACACCAGAATGGATGCCTTTATTTGTGGAATTACGTGATGGTTTATCTTCCCTTAAACAGTCAGTTGAGGACATGAGGCGGCCGGACAATCAATTAATGCCTGTCCAGGCGCCTCAAACACCGTCAGGGGCTGTAAAACGCCCTTTGCCTCAGTCGGTCGACACAGACCCAGACACGGGCACTGATTCCAGTGACGACGGTAGAAATTCAAACGTATTTTCCAGTAGGGCCACACGTTATATGATTTTGGCAATGAAGGAGACGTTACATTTAGCTGATACTACAGATACCGTAAAACAGGGTATTATGTATGGTGTGAAAAAACTACAAACAGTTTTTCCTGAATCAGAAGAATTAAATGACGTGTGTGATGAAGCGTGGGTTGCTCCTGATAAAAAGTTGATAATTTCAAAAAAGTTATTGGCATTATACCCTTTCCCGCCAGAGGTTAGGGCGCGCTGGGAAACACCCCCTAAGGTGGACAAGGCGCTCACACGCTTATCCAAACAAGTGGCGTTACCCTCTCCTGAGACGGCCGCACTTAAGGATCCATCAGATAGAAAGATGGAAGTTATTCAAAAGAATATATACACACATGCAGGTGTTATACTACGACCAGCTATAGCAACTGCCTGGATGTGCAGTGCTGGAGTAGTTTGGTCAGAATCCCTGATTGAAAATATTGATACCCTAGATAGGGACAATGTTTTACTGTCGTTAGAACAAATAAAGGATGCATTTATCTATGCGTGATGCACAGAGGGATATTTGCACACTGGCATCTCGGGTGAGTGCTATGTCCATTTCAGCCAGAAGAGCCTTATGGACACGACAGTGGACAGGCGATGCGGATTCAAAACGTCACATGGAGGTTTTGCCGTATAAAGGGGAGGAGTTATTTGGAGTTGGTCTATCAGACTTGGTGGCCACGGCTACTGCCGGGAAATCCACTTTTTTACCTCAAGTCACTCCCCAACAGAGAAAGGCACCGACCTTTCAACCGCAGCCTTTTCGCTCCTACAAAAATAAGAGAGCAAAGGGCTTGTCGTACCTGCCACGAGGCAGAGGAAGAGGGAAGAGACACCAACAGGCAGCTCCTTCCCAGGAACAGAAGCCCTCCCCGGCTCCTGCAAAAACCTCAGCATGACGCTGGGGCCTCTCAAGCGGACTCGGGGACAGTGGGGGGCCGTCTCAAAAATTACAGCGCGCAGTGGGCTCACTCGCAGGTAGACCCCTGGATCCTGCAGATAATATCTCAGGGGTACAGGTTGGAATTAGAGACGGATCCTCCTCATCGTTTCCTGAAGTCTGCCTTACCAACCGTCTCTTCCGAAAGGGAGAGGGTGTTGGAAGCCATTCACAAGCTGTACGCTCAGCAGGTGATAGTCAAAGTACCCCTATTACAACAAGGAAAGGGGTATTATTCCACTCTATTTGTGGTACCGAAGCCGGATGGCTCGGTAAGGCCTATTCTAAATCTGAAGTCCTTGAACCTCTACATAAAAAAGTTCAAGTTCAAGATGGAGTCACTCAGAGCAGTGATAGCGAACCTGGAAGAAGGGGACTTTATGGTATCCTTGGACATCAAGGATGCGTATCTACACGTTCCGATTTACCCCGCACACCAGGGGTACCTCAGGTTCATTGTTCAAAACTGTCACTATCAGTTTCAGACGCTGCCGTTCGGATTGTCCACGGCGCCTCGGGTCTTTACCAAGGTAATGGCCGAGATGATGATTCTTCTTCGAAGAAAAGGCGTATTAGTTATCCCATACTTGGACGATCTCCTAATAAGGGCAAGGTCCAGAGAACAGCTGGAGACAGCTTTAGCACTATCTCAAGAGGTGCTAAGACAACACGGGTGGATTCTGAATATTCCAAAATCCCATTTAATCCCGACAACTCGTCTGCTGTTCCTAGGAATGATTCTGGACACGGTTCAGAAAAAGGTTTTCCTTCCAGAGGAAAAAGCCAAGGAGTTATCCGATCTGGTCAGGAACCTCCTAAAACCAGGAAAAGTGTCAGTACATCAATGCACAAGAGTCCTGGGAAAAATGGTGGCTTCTTACGAAGCAATTCCATTCGGCAGATTCCATGCAAGAATATTCCAAAGGGATCTGTTGGACAAATGGTCAGGGTCGCATCTGCAGATGCACCTGCGAATAACCCTGTCACCAAAGACAAGGGTGTCACTTCTGTGGTGGTTGCAGAAGGCTCACCTATTAGAAGGCCGCAGATTCGGCATTCAGGATTGGATCCTGGTGACCACGGACGCCAGCCTGAGAGGCTGGGGAGCAGTCACACAAGGAAGAAACTTCCAGGGAGTATGGACGAGTCTGGAAAAGTCTCTTCACATAAACATTCTGGAACTAAGAGCAATCTACAATGCTCTAAGCCAGGCGGAACTTCTCCTGCAAGGAAAGCCGGTGTTGATTCAGTCGGACAACATCACGGCGGTCGCCCATGTAAACAGGCAGGGCGGCACAAGAAGCAGGAGTGCAATGGCAGAAGCTGCCAAGATTCTTCGCTGGGCGGAGAATCACGTGATAGCACTGTCAGCAGTGTTCATCCCGGGCGTGGACAACTGGGAAGCAGACTTCCTCAGCAGACACGATCTTCATCCGGGAGAGTGGGGTCTACATCCAGAAGTCTTCAACATGTTAATAGACCGTTGGGAAAGACCAATTGTAGACATGATGGCGTCTCGCCTCAACAAGAAACTGGACAAATATTGCGCCAGGTCAAGAGATCCACAGGCAATAGCTGTGGACGCACTGGTAACTCCTTGGGTGTACCAGTCAGTGTATGTGTTTCCTCCTCTGCCGCTCATACCAAAGGTATTGAAGATCATACGGCAAAGAAGAGTAAGAACAATACTAGTGGTTCCGGATTGGCCGAGAAGGACTTGGTATCCGGAACTTCAAGAGATGCTCACGGACGAACCGTGGCCTCTACCTCTGAGAAGGGACCTGCTACAGCAGGGTCCCTGTCTTTTTCAAGACTTACCGCGGCTGCGTTTGACGGCATGGCGGTTGAACGCCAGATCCTAAAAGGGAAAGGCATTCCAGAAGAAGTCATTCCTACCTTGATTAAGGCACGGAAGGAAGTCACCGTGAAACATTATCACCGCATTTGGCGAAAATATGTAGCGTGGTGCGAGGATCGGAGGGTTCCGACGGAGGAATTCCAACTGGGTCGTTTCCTACATTTCCTGCAATCAGGATTATCTATGGGTCTCAAATTGGGATCCATTAAGGTTCAAATTTCGGCCCTGTCAATATTCTTCCAAAAAGAATTGGCCTCTGTCCCTGAGGTCCAGACTTTTGTCAAGGGAGTACTGCATATACAGCCTCCTGTGGTGCCTCCGGTGGCACCGTGGGATCTAAATGTAGTTTTAGATTTCCTCAAATCCCATTGGTTTGAACCATTGAAAAAGGTGGATTTGAAATATCTCACATTGAAAGTGACTATGTTACTAGCCCTGGCCTCTGCCAGGAGAGTATCTGAATTGGCGGCTTTATCTTATAAAAGTCCTTATCTAATCTTCCATTCGGATAGGGCAGAACTGCGGACTCGTCCGCATTTTCTCCCTAAAGTGGTATCAGCATTTCATCTGAACCAACCTATTGTGGTGCCTGCGGCCACTAGCGACTTGGAGGACTCCAAGTTGTTGGACGTTGTCAGAGCCTTAAAAATATACATTGCAAGGACGGCTGGAGTCAGAAAATCTGACTCGCTGTTTATATTGTATGCACCCAACAAGTTGGGCGCACCTGCTTCTAAGCAGTCGATTGCTCGTTGGATTTGTAACACAATTCAACTTGCACATTCTGTGGCAGGCCTGCCACAGCCTAAAACTGTAAAAGCCCACTCCACAAGGAAGGTGGGCTCATCTTGGGCGGCTGCCCGAGGGGTCTCGGCATTACAACTCTGCCGAGCAGCTACGTGGTCGGGGGAGAACACGTTTGTAAAATTTTACAAATTTGATACCCTGGCAAAGGAGGACCTGGAGTTCTCTCATTCGGTGCTGCAGAGTCATCCGCACTCTCCCGCCCGTTTGGGAGCTTTGGTATAATCCCCATGGTCCTTTCAGGAACCCCAGCATCCACTTAGGACGATAGAGAAAATAAGAATTTACTTACCGATAATTCTATTTCTCGGAGTCCGTAGTGGATGCTGGGCGCCCATCCCAAGTGCGGATTATCTGCAATACTTGTACATAGTTATTGTTAACTAATTCGGGTTATTGTTAAGGAGCCATCTTTAAGAGGCCCTTTCTGTTGTCATACTGTTAACTGGGTTTAGATCACAAGTTGTACGGTGTGATTGGTGTGGCTGGTATGAGTCTTACCCGGGATTCAAAATGCCTCCCTTATTGTGTATGCTCGTCCGGGCACAGTACCTAACTGGAGTCTGGAGGAGGGTCATAGGGGGAGGGGCCAGTGCACACCACCTGACCTAGTAAAGCTTTACTTTTTTGTGCCCTGTCTCCTGCGGAGCCGCTATTCCCCATGGTCCTTTCAGGAACCCCAGCATCCACTACGGACTCCGAGAAATAGAATTATCGGTAAGTAAATTCTTATTTTTTGTACACTGCTGCCGGGGTGGCCCAAAGACCCACTATAGCATATTGGTTGATTACAAGAGCCATGGCTAAATGGTCAGGTCATTTACTTGAGGGGTTAGACATCTTACCTCAAGAGGAAATTATATTGCTCCTGCAATATATACGAGACGAGGCCTATCTTTCACAGGAGAAGCCTTATTTAGAGATGAACTCAACAAATGGATCTCCAGAGCTACTGCGGTTAAGTCCACATACCTAACTTCTGCAGCTCCTCCAGCCAGGAAGGCCTACTCGGGACCTAATCTACAGTCCTTTCGGACTGCCAAGTTTAGGGGCAAGGCCAGAGGTTCTTCTAACGCCGCCAGAGGTGCTAGAGGTAAACCACGCAAACGACTGCTGATTCACAGGAACAGGGCTCAGGCTCTGTTTCATCAAAACCTTCCGCATGACGGTGGACTACGATGCCTGGAAGACATGACGGTGGGAGGCCGGCTAAAATTCTTCAGTCACATCTGGACAGGATCGTGCCAGGATCCCTGGGTCATACACCTTATATCCCAGGGCTACAGACTGGAGTTCCAGGATCTCCCACCTCACAGATTCCTCAAATCAGGCTTACCAGTTTCACAAGAGGCAAGTGTAAACCTACAAGACGCCATTCAAAAACTGTTAAAGACACAAGTCATTATTCCAGTTCTACCTCGTCTACACAACAAGGGGTACTATTCCAGCTTGTTTGTAGTACCGAAACCGGACAGTTTGGTAAGACCGATTCTGAACCTCAAGTCATTGAACCCGTACTTACGTGTGTTCAAATTTAAGATGTAATCGTTGAGAGCAGTAATCTTAGGTCTGGAGGAAGGGGAATTCCTAGCGTCTCTGGATGTCAAGGATGCATACCTTCACATTCCGATCTTGACGCCTCATCAGGCTTATCTACGGTTTGCACTGCAGGACTGCCACTACCAGTTTCAGGCCCAGCCATTTGGTCATTCCACGGCACTGAGGGTGTTCACCAAAGTGATGGCGGAGATGATGATGCTCTGCAGATAGGGAGGGAACAAAGTTCCGTATTTGGACAATTTTCTGATACAGGCACCGTCCAGGGAACAGCTGTTGAAGAAGATTGTCCTCTCAACCAGACTACTCCTGGAACATGGGTGGATTCTGAACTTGCCAAAATCTCGCCTAGAACCAACGCAGAGGCTTCAGTTCCTGGGAATGATCCTGGACACAGAGTCTCAGAAAGTATTCCTTCCCTTGGAAAAGGCAATGGTAATCCAGTCTATGGTTTGGGCCGTCTTGAAGCCGACCTGGATCTCAGTACATCTCTGCATACGCTTTCTGGGGAAATGGTGGCTTCTTACAAAGCAATTCAGTATGGAAGGTTTTGTGCGAGACCCTTCCAGCTGGATCTGTTGGTCAAATGGTCCGGATCGTATCATGACATGCACCAGAGGATTCGTCTGTCACCAAAAGCCAGGATCTCCCTCCTGTGGTGGCTACAGACTTCTCACCTACTCGAGGGTTGGAGGTTCGGGATTCAGAATAGGATTCTGCTAACCACAGATGCAAGCCTCAGAGATTGGGGAGCAGTCACTCGGGGTGCAGTTCCAGGGAGGATGGTCAAGTCAGAAAGTCGTCCTTCCAATAAACATCCTGGAACTCAGGGCTATCTACAACGCCCTTCTGCAGGCCTCATCTCTTCAGAATCAGGCCATTCAGGTTCAGTCGGACAATGTGACGGCGGTAACATACATAAACCGACAGGGCGGAACGAAAAGCAGAGCTGCAATGTCAGGGGTGTCAAGAATTCTCCTCTAGGCGGAAAAACACGATGTGGCGTTGTCGGCGATCTTCATTCCGGGAGTAGACAACTAGTAAGCAGACTTCCTCAGCAGACACGATCTGCACCCGGGGGAATGGGGCCTCCACCGGGAGGTGTTCCGGTGGTTAACACGTCGGTGGGGGTATCCACAAATCGACATGATGGCCTCTTGACTCAACAAGAAGTTCAAGTGGTATTGTTCCAGGTCAAGGGACCCACAGGCAGTAGCGGTAGGCACCCTGACAACTCCGTGGGTTTACCAGCTGGGGTACTTGTTTCCTCCCATTCCTCCGATCCCAAGAATACTAAAAAGAATAAAAAGGGAAAAGCTTCAAGCAATCCTCATTGCTCCGGACTGGCCACGGAGGGCCTGGTATGCAGATCTTCTCGAGAAGCTGATTGAAGATCCGTGGCCTCTGCCTCTTCGAGAGGATCTTCTGCAGCAGGGCCCGTTCGTCTATCAAGACTTACCACAGCTACGTTTAACGGCATGGAAGTTGAACGGTTGATTCTAGCCAGGAGAGGGATTCCTGACAAGGTCATCCCGACTATGATCCAAGCCAGAAAGGGGAAACGTCTAAACATTACAATCATATTTGGAAGAAATACGTCTCTTGGTGTGAGAGCAGACAATATTCTGCAGTGGAATTTCATATGGGACATTTCCTGCTTTTTCTGCAGTCGGGAGTTGACATGGGCCTATGCCTAGGCTCCTTTAAAGCTCAGATTTCGGCCTTGTCTATTTTTTTCAGAAACAATTGGCTTCTCTCCCTGAGGTCCAGATGTTCTTGAATGGTGTTATTCACATCCAACCACACTTTGTGCCTCCTACGACACCTTGGGATCTCAATTTGGTACTGCAGTTCCTTCAATCGGACTGCTTTGAACCGTTACAGGAGGTAGACATAAAGTAACTTATGTGGAAGACTGTCACACTGATGGCCTTTGCTTCAGCAAGACGTGTGTCGGAGCTAGGGGCGTTGTCTCACAGGAGCCCCTACTTAATTTTCCATGAGGACAGAGTTGAACTCAGGACTCGTTCGCAATTGCTTCCTAAGGTGGTGTCCGCGTTTCACATCAACCAACCTATTGTGGTTCCCGCTGTTACGGACGTCTCGGATACTTCAAAGTCTTTGGAAGTTGTAAGGGCTTTGAAGGTCTATGTGAAGAGAACAGCTTGTCACAGAAAATCGGACTCTCTGTTCGTTCTTTATGATCCCAGTAAAATGGGTGTGCTGCTTCGAAGCAGTCCATTGCGCTGGATCAGGCTCACTATCCAGCATGCTTCTTCCACAGCAGGTTTGCAGATTCGGAAATCTGTTCAAGCCCACTCTAGTAGGTCGGTGTGTTCCTCTTGGGCTGGGTGTCTTGGCTTTACAGCTCTGCCGAGCAGCTACTTGGTCAGGTTCGAACACGTTTGCTAAGTTTTACAAGTTCGATACTTTGGCCTCTGAGGACCTTCAGTTTGGTCAGTCAGTTCTGCAGACCCTCAGCACTCTCCCACCCGGTTTGGGAGCTTTGGTACTTCCCCATGGTTCTGAATGGATTCCCAGTATCACCTAGGACGTAAGAGAAAATAGGATTTTAATTACCTACCGGTAAATCCTTTTCTCGTAGTCCGTAGGGGATACTGGGCGCCCGCCCGGTGCTTCGTTCTTCCTGCACTGTTACTTAGTTAAGTAATGTTGTTTGTTTCAGCTGTTGCTGTCCCTGTTTGCAAGTTTGGTTAGCATGGCTTTCCTCTTGTTCTGGTTGTGCTGGTTCGAATTCTCACCACTTTCCTTTCCTATATCCTTCTCTCAAAGTATTTCCGTCTCCTTGGGCACAGTTTCCTAGACTGAGTCTGGTAGGAGGGGCATAGAGGGAGGAGCCAGCAAATACAATCAAACTTCTATTTTGCCCATGGCTCCTAGAGTATTCACAGCTTTTGCTTAATACTTTGTGCATGCACCTTCGGCAGCAATTACAGCCTCAAATATTTTTGAATATGATGCCACAAGCTTGGTACACCTATCTTTGGGCAGTTTCGCCCATTCCTCTTTGCAGCATCAAGCTCCATCAGGTTGGATGGGAAGAGTCGGTGCACAGCCATTTTCAGATCTCTCCAGAGATGTTCAATCGGAATCAAGTCTGGGCTCTGGCTGGGCCACTAAAGGACATTCACAGAGTTGTCCTGAAGCCACTCCTTTGATATCTTGGCTGTGTGCTTAGGGTCGTTGTCCTGCTGAAAGATGAACCGTCACCCCAGTCTGAGGTCAAGAATGCTCTGGAGCAGGTTTTCATCCACGATGTCTCTGTACATTGCTGCATTCGGCTTTCCCTCTATCCTGCCTAGTCTCCCCGTTCCTGCCGCTGAAAAACATCCCCACAGCATGATGCTTCCACCACCATGCTTCACTGTAGGGATGGTATTGGCCTGGTGATGGGCGGTGCCTGGTTTCCTCCAAACATGACGCCTGGCATTCACACCAAAGAGTTCAATCTTTGTCTCATTAGTCCAGAGAATTTTGTTTCTCATGGTCTGAGAGTCCTTCAGGTGCATTTTGGCAAACTCCAGGTGGGCTGCCATGTGCTTTTTACTAAGGAGTGGCTTCCATCTGACCACTATACCATATAGGCCTGATTGGTGGATTGCTGCAGAGATGGTTGTCCTTCTGGAAGGTTCTCCTCTCTCTCCACAGAGGAAAGCTGTAGCTCTGAAAGAGTGACCATCGGGTTTTTGGTAACCTCCATGACTAGGGCTCTTCTCTCCCGATCACTCAGTTTTAGACGGCCGGACAGCTTAAGAAGAGTCCTGATGGTTCCGAACTTCCATTTACGGGTGATGGATGCCACTGTGCTCATTCAAAGCAGCAGATATTTTTCTGTACCCCTACCCAGGTTTGTGCCTCGAAAGACTCCTGTCTCTGAGGTCTACAGACAATTCCTTTGACTTCATGCTTGGTTTGTTCTCAGACATGTACTGTCAAGTGTGGGACCTTTATATAGACAGGTGTGTGTGCCTTTCCAAATCATGTCCAATCAAATTAATTTACCACAGGTGGACTCCAATTAACCTGTAGGAACATGTCAAGGAGGATCAGTGGAAACAGGATGCACCTGAGCTCAATTTTGAGCTTCATGGCAAAGGCCATGAATACTTGTGTACATGTGATTTCTCAATTTTTTTATGTTTAATACATTTGCAAAAATCTCAACTGTTTTCACGTCGTCGTCGTCATCATGTGGTGGTGTGTGTAGAATTTTGAGGGGAAAAATGAATTTATTCCATTTTGGAATAAGGCTGTAACATAACAAAATGTGGAAAAAGTGAAGCGCTGTGAATACTTCCCGGATGCACTGTATGTATGTTGTGCACAATTCCAGTATGCATTTGTAGGTTTTGCTGCTTCCACGTTAACCGCAGTAGGGAAAAATGTATAGATGTGATGGAGCTGTCATATTAAACAGGTTGTCATTTAAAATCTAAATACATTTTCTAGTTTTCACTCATATCATTTAACTACTATTCTGTCTAAAATGGAACAAAGAAATTGCCTTTAAAAATGTTGCCCTAATGTGGATTATAGAAATGTAATATTTGTATGAAGGAAGCTAAACAGAGGAGGAATTTATCACTTTCAATAAAAGGAGCAAGCCTATAACGTATGTGTAAAATGATCTTCTTCAAGTGAAAGCATTGCGTTCTAAGGACCTGAGGGTTACAAGAACGATTGTGTATAAACCATGCAACTTGCTTTTCATCCCCCTCCCCACTCATTACAATAAATAAATGGGAATAACGCACAGAGAATACTATTCCTCAAATGCTGATGTGTGTGGCATCTGCGGCATGATGTAGGTCTTTTGGATTAAATGTACAACCGTATAGTCATGCCATCCTGACCGCTGGCATTTCCTACCCAACGCATCATGACATCACTGATCTATGCTGATAAACTAGTTCTAAAAGTAAATTGAAACTAAACCATGCCTAAGACTGACTAATATCCTAACCAGTATACTCTGTTAATATTGGTGTTGCTGCAGCTGTTAGTCTGTACTGCAGGCGTCTGAGAACTTTGGGAGTCCCTGTTGTGAAAAATTGGTGTCAGCTTCTCATTCTTGTGTGTGCCGGGTGATCCTATATATAATTTCATGGCTGGACAAATACCAGTTGTTATGACAACAAAATGCACCCTGACCCATGCATTCTACATCACACTGTCTGGCTTGCTGACAATGCAGTAAGCTATGTCATTCAATACACAGCTTTAACTTTCTGACATATGCTGCTTCCAGCTGCTGATTTGACTTGTCATTTAAATTTCTAACTGGACTGTAATCGACAACATGTTAAATTAAAAAGACTGCACATACTCAATTTTATTTTTGCATCCACTTGTTTTTTATAGTAGTGTTTTTGTTTGGTTTTTCCCTTTCCTGTACCACAATATAAATGTTCCTTTCTTGAATCCAGCACCAGATGAGTGTGCAAGAGAAAGGTGACAGTGTAGGGTAACCTGCGGCACAGGACAAACAATATTGAGTCCAGAGCAATTGACCTGGTTATTTCTGTGCCACAAAATGTGCGTACTACATGCTAGAAGACTTTCAATGCCTAGACATTAAAATTGGTTGTCAGTCTTTTGATATCAGCTCAGTCTTTCTTTAATAGTGTACGGCAAGCAGTAGTGTAGGGCACTTTTTTTTTGTATGGGTTATGTTTAGGCTGTCAGGGTAGGTCTCCTATACAGAGATAGATAGATATAGAGATATATAGATATATATATATTTTTTTTTACTGTGTGTGTGTGTGTGTGTGTGTGTATATATATATATATATATATATATATATATATATTTATTTACTGTATGTGTTATGAATGCCAAATTGATTTCTCACAAACATTTAAAATCCCCGCTCCAATATATATTGCTGACGCCAGGCACATCTTATTACCATATACGATAAAAGTGCACTGTACATCGCAAAACACTGTATCCCATAAGAGAAAACAATACACCCACACATTATCTGAGTTCCAAAGCTCATTGATGTATATATTTGTTATTAAAAAGGATATGGATTCAATATATATTACAAAGTACAGTATACCTATAGTTACAACTCATACAGTAAGCAGTTAATACATAAAGTTACATACATCCAGTTACAGTTACATGCCAGCGATACAATTACCATTCCCTCCATTGCAGCTTATGTCTCCCTCTCTCTGTAAATAAATACAGGAACCGAACTGCCAGCAACTCCTCCATCATCCTCTGAGACCAAAAGCAACTAACACTCTGAGACCCCCAGAAACAGGAACTACCTTTCTGTGTGACTAGTTCCTGGGGGAGGGGTCTGTCTCTCTCACTCATGATTGAGTCACTATTCTCTTTGTATATGCTGATCAGGTTCAGCCCTGAAGACTGCCAAAGGGCTGGCCTGAGTTCCCTGTTCACTGTATCATTCATTGTTCTAACAAAGTGATTTTGGCTTTTATACATTCAATCATAACTATCCGCTGCAATGTCCTACAACTTAATAACAAGTATCAAATTAATCTACTCACCAATCTGCTTGTTTTAAAAGTAAACATGACAGGTGTATCTGGTTCCGTTCAAGTAATACACATTCATGACATTAATTCATTAGGTGATTTTAAATCGCCATGATGTCTGGCGCTTGATATTATTATAATTATGTACTGTATGAAATAAGTGTCAAATCCATCTCTGTGGCATGTCCGTGTAAATGCGTGTGTTACCATATATTGCTGTGCTCGCTGCGCATATTTGCAAGTATAGCGACTTAAATGTGTGTAGTTTGTATGTTCTCTTTATGTAATATTTTGACTTTGACAGTCCACCCTTTGGCAGTAAACAATAACTGCCATCAATTATTAACATAAGAAAAAATATTTCATACCATAATCGGTGACCTAGACACAAGTATGTATGCATTTCACAAATCAGACACTTGACTATATTTGGGGAAGACAGGGAGGAGGACGAGACATCCTCTATATGCACTCGGCGGTCACGGGACCACTGGTTGGGTGTGGGACAACATTCAACCTATAGAGTATGCTGGGACAGTGCTTTGGCCTATAATGTCTGATTTGCGGCAAACATTTCACACATACATGTACCTACGTCTTTGTACACTGATGTTTGGGTTCGATTGAGGTTCTGCTGGGTAGATGAAAAAGACACAAACAAATCATGACTGTGACATATAACATTTTCATGATCTACATATTCCTTTCATTTTCTGAACATTGTTTACATTTCTGGAACGTATGCTAGTTCTGTTTAGTCATTGAACAAGGGTTTTAAGTAGTGTCCTTCCTAAATAACATAAACCTTCGGAGTTCGGGGAGAGCCACTCATAAACCTTTCTTCCACATATGTTAGTGAGTTCTTTATTTGCAGTGTGTGAATAGCCATTGTCTGACTGTTCCCGATTACCTCTGAACTCCATAACTACTAGGCCTTTGATTTTTCTCTGATTTTAACAAACTGATCGGCTAATCCTGGGATCCTATAAGGAAATCACTCCTTCCTACAGAACCAGTTCCAGTCCCACACTCAACTCCTCAAAAAAAAAAAAAACCTCGGGGAAAAAAAAAAAACCTCGGAAAAATAGAATATCCTGAAAGAAAATGTTTGTCAGCGGGAAAGAGAGAAAAGAGAAATAGAACAAAACAAGTCTTGTTCATAACAAATCAATTACATTGACTGGTCTTTCTGCAGTCCTTTAGTACGCTCAGGTAGTGTTCAACAGTGCCGCCTCTCAGTCTTCATGGAACAGAGTCTCTGGTGATACGAGGTTCTCTTTGCCTTGCTCTTTGAATACACAGTTCACTTGGAACACACAGTTCACTTTGCTCTCCACCTTGCTCTTTGAACACACAGTTCACTTCGATCACACAGTTCCCAAACTCGACGAATGTGAGCAATAAACTACTTTGTCACAAGTTCTCTCCGGGTCAGCGGCCTTCTTGCAGTGGGACGAGTGGATCCAAATCTTTCGGCGACCTCTAGTGCTGTCAACAAATCTTGGTATGGTCCTTCCCACCCATCTATTAGGCAACCTGAGCGTAAGGACAATCACACAGTCTCTTGGTTCATAATCAAGACAGTTAGCATTTGGCATACCAGCAATCAACACTTTCAAGTTCTTTTGTCAAGTTCTCAAATGCTGGTTCATCTCAATAAGGTACTGTACTGTCACCTCATTGGTATATTTCTGATCATTATGCGGATCAATCATGACATGAGGTTGTCTTCCAAAAACAACCCAAAAAGACACACATACCAAAACAAAAACAAATTTCGAAGAGTGATTCGTCGAGTGAAGATCTGGGAGTGGTTCCGAAGCTACATAATACTAGTGGCAGTATCTATGATCACAATAGTCCAATTTCAGGCTTTGCTCCTACTTCTAGGGGTACCATTATCTACACAAATTTCTGCGCAATTTTTCTTTGCGGTAAACACAGCAGCATCCGTGGCAGCAGGAAATGCCTCTACCCAGTTTGAGAAAACATCAGTGCGCCCCGATACATAACAATAATTCCTAAAGGGTGTTAACTGTACGAAGTCGATTTGTATTTCCTGAAAAGATCCGTCTGCAGGAGGGATATGGGATGGCTCTGTTGGTATTGCTTTACCAATAATCTTCCTCAAGCAAGTAAGACAGGTCATTGCTCTCTTACCTGCATGAGAATAGAAACCTGGTGCACACCAGTAGGCTCTCATCAGCCTGTACCTACCCTCTTTGCCTAGATGAGTCAGACCGTGTGCCACCTCAGCTAGACTTGGAAAGTATGCTCTGGGGGCTACTGGCTTACCGTGTCCACCTGCCCACAGTCCTGAGGACTCCTGGCCATACCCCTTTGTCCTGCAGACTGCCTCTTCCTGCGGGGAACACAAGTTTTTTGTATCTTAATTTAACTATCGTGTGTTTGTAATGTAGAGTACCATGAGCATAACTCAAAAAGAAAAAAGAAACCTCTCTAGAGGAGAGAAAGAAGAAGAGAATGAAAAAGAAAATGTCAGGTTTGCCATTCACCAACAGGCATATCAGTGTCTATACAAAATTTCCCTTCACCAGTATTCCCATCCTCCACCGTTTGTGTATGACAAGGCACACCGCAGTAATACTGGTGTCATCGTGCTGTTGAGATATACTGGGTTCGGGTAGAACTCTGAAGGACCTAGGCATGTGGAGTTTGAACTGTACTTGGGTCCATGCATTGTACCACCCTGTGTGAACGCAAAAGATGAAGAGGAAACTGTAGAGAAACAGAATAGAGGTTGGTGACAGATGAGTTTGTAGAGGTGGAAAAGATTTTATAAAAATTTGACAACTGGATTGGGCACTACGGGGAAGTGATTCTCTACTTGGTCTACTCCCCTTAAAAAAAAAATTCTGTGTCTTATCTCTACTGGGACTATCCCAGCCATCAGTCCAGTGTCCTGTCCATCCTAAGTTCATAGGGAACCCGGTATCTGTGAGTTAATTTCCTCTACCTGTGATGGACATGCATCTAGAACAGCGAAATGTAACATTAGTAAGTTGCATTTATTCTGTTCTTCCCATTAACCGAATCTGTGTTTTCTATATGGCTTATGATTCCTTACTATTATGTCCCTTGGTCCCGTCTGTGTGTTTAATAACGTGGCTTGTGTTTTCTGTCTAGGGGATCTATATTGACTGTGTCCTACTACTCCTACAATCTCTGGCAAAATGCCTTTCCTTCCTACAAGTGTAACATATTATTGACAAATAGGGATCTGGGGTTTGGACTGATGGGTCTTTCCTGTATGTGCCAGTATACTTACCGTCCTCAACCTCTCCACCTGTTGTTCTCTGCGCCTAACACTATTCTTGTGATGTTCAATAGCACACTATCTAAGATTAGCTACTGTGACCTTTCCAATTTTGCAAAGAAGTCTGCACCCTGACACTCAATGCCTTATTGAGCCCGTCCATTTGCACAGAGACAGCCACCTCCCATTTGCCGAATTAGTGTTTACCAGTGGTTTTATCCAGGTGGAGAGTTTTCTATTTCTGCAAGAGACAAAAAAAAAAAAAGTTTAACAAGCTTCTAGGTCATGCGAAGTATTCATTCAATCCTTCTCATCCCGTATTAAGGGTCTGTACATGGTCCATCAAACATTTCCGAGCTCATCTTTACTAGGGGCATTACTAGGAACAAATACTTCTTATATGGTAACTGAAAGAAATACCCTGGGGTTACCTCGTCTCTGTCCACTTTCCTGCTGGCAAATACTAATGCGCGGACAGGTTTTTCTCCATTTCTGATGTTACTTTCTTGATTTTTTTTGGATTTTACTATATATGTACACGAATGATACCATACTTACCTGTTCCACTGGTCTCAGCCACTTCCCCCACAGGCTACTGCTCTTCTTTTACCGGTTGGATACTCCTCTGAGTGCATGAGAAATGGCTGAAAACGATCAGGTCACCTTCTCCACCTAAATAAAACTTCAACATTCATTAGTACATATATAGGTTACAGTCATATTTTTCATATTTTTCATATTATTTTCTATAGTTTGTATGCTGGCCGTAACTGCTTCCACATCTACATAAGGCGGTGTACTTGCATTCTCTTTTTTTTTTTTTTTTCCTACTTATTTATTGTTGCTACAAGTTCAAACAGTTCTTATATTTCCATCCTTGTCTTATATGACTTTGGTTAAACATACCACCTGCAATACCTTAGGATCAAACTCACCAACCCCTCTTGCTGTCACTGGTTTAAACAATTTGTATGTCTGACCCTTTTGTTTTTGGGATTTTATCAGACATATTCTTATCCTTAAGTTCTGCAATACCTCTGGTTCAGAGCTGCCCACCTTAGGGCATGGTTCCCTATCTTTGTCAGTCACACGTTCCTATTTAGACAAAAAGTCTTCAATACTTTTTCCTTTAAACTTCGCTGACCCTATGGGCCGCGGCTCTTCAACCTGAACCCTGGTTACAAAACGTCCCTTACTTGAACAACTGGCTCCCATAATTGTGGGCCTTTTCCCACAAACACCAAAATACTCAATATAAGGTAACGGTGAAAGTTCTCCGAGCGCTCTTCACCCGCTCACCGCCCACGTTGGCCAGTACTACCATACACTGTCGATAGCGAAGGCAATGTACCTAACTTAGGGCCCTATGTGACCTATATTTACTGGAAGTTTTTAGGAATAACTTACCCTTTCCAGTAAAGTATCGGCCGTTGGAGATTTTCCTGAGAGAGACCAGCGAAAACTCCCTATGCACTTTATTATACACAAATCACGCTTGCGTATGCTCTATACAGCGCTGATGATACCACGATTTTGCGCAAAAGCTTGTAAAAAGGATATCACGCTGCGCTATATATCGAACCCACAAACGCGCGGTCCAATTGCACAGCGTATAGGTACTTGTTAATCGACCACTGGAATCGAATCTCAAGCTGCGAAACCTCAGCCGGAGCGTATAAAAAATAAAAAAAACTACATGGGTCACACAGTTCATAATTCACAATTCCCTACCACGCTCCTGTGTAAGTCTCCTCACGACTTACATATTAAACCTTATACGAACGTGAGTCAGCCGCCTCACGCCACCAAGCCTCCACTCACTTGATATACCAAACGACGGGATCCCGCATTACGGGGTTCGAATTTCACTCACTCCTACGTTCGCTCACTCAGGTATACTTGGTTTTTTTCTGTACAAAAAATTAGGATTCATTCAAGTTGGCAGCTTTACCCTCAGAGGCAATTAAAAAAAATATTTATACTAAATTTTGTTTTTATACTAAATTTCTTTAGAAACCGGGTAGTTTGGTGCTATTGTAGCGTGGCTACTGTCCCACCTTTAAACTAAACGAACTATTGTGTAATTTGTACTTAGCGACCGTATTCTTACGCAATTTGCGTAAACACGCGACCGTGCTTACGCCGCGTGTGCAGTTCCGTACTTTGTCCGAGACACACGTACAAAACCGTACGTCCGCAATAGCACAAATCATACAATTTCTATAAATGTGAGCAATATTAACTATAATTGCTCACTTAACACAACACACATTCTTTCTGTATAAACCCCCTTACTACTGGGCCAGAAATGCGTTTTGTGATTTTACTTCCTTCCTTAAATACTTATTTTAGTTTTAACTATATAGCAACAAAAATATCTCCGGTTTCACACAGATCTATAATGACTCTAGCAATAATCAATAATTTTAAATGATCTGATTCAGATTGGATAGCTATCTTGCAGAACATACACTGATATAAATATACACATAATTGTAATATTATATTGTATATATGTATCATTCACTGGTCTCCTCTGAGACTCATTTACCCATTCAGTGCTTCTAATTTGCATATCAATGCTGTGTGCTTTTGACTGCCTGTTCAAGAGGGTTGTTCACTGCTAAGAAAAAGCAGTTACACAGGTTAATTTGCATTTCAATGGCTATCTTATAGTAAGCAGAATAACCTAAATCCTAGAGGTAAAAGAAAAAAACTTTATTTTTTTTATCTGTGTGTACTTCTTAAAGTATTTATCTCACTATTAATTTTCACTAAGCCCCATTGAAACTATTTGTAATTGACTATGGCATGGGTTAAATAAATGCATTGGTAACTCATAAATTGTGTTTCATGTGACCAAGGAAAGCTGATTATTCTTGAGCAGACTGAAAATCAGCCATTTAGAAAAATGACCTTCCCAAAATGGCCACTGCTCCTACCCCTTCCACATCCATGAGGGTTACACAAAATGGTGGACAGGCCATGTGGTTAGTCCAAAATGGAGAACAGACCATGTGGCTTCCTTTGTCACAAAGAAATCACACACCATGCAAGCACCTGAAGTTATTTTAGGCCTGAGTTAAAAATAAAAACTATATCAAAGCTATGCAGCAACTTTTAAATATACTTTTAAACCTACTTAAACAGATAAACAATCCAATCTGAATCAAACACAATGACTTATTTGAACCTTGTTTTGCAACAATAAAAATACATTTTAGCATCTTATATTATGAGAAACGCATTGTCCCTTAAAATTTCATATCATTGGCTTACTGATACCACACCAATACACGTGGATGTTATTTTCATCAGCTTCTCAATGCGTCCATTGGAGCCGGTCAATTACAGCCGCGTTTGTAATGTACAGTGCATCATTAAGACCCTGATATCCCGGACGAGCCCCCATCTATGAATGCCAAATTGATTTCTCACAAACATTTAAAATGCCCGCTCTAATATATATTGCAGACGCCAGGCACATCTTATTACCATATACGATAAAAGTGCACTGTACATCGCAAAACACTGTATCCCATAAGAGAAAACAATACACCCACACATTATCTGAGTTCCAAAGCTCATTGATGTATATATTTGTTATTAAAAAGGATATGGATTCAATATATATTACAAAGTACAGTATACCTATAGTTACAACTCATACAGTAAGCAGTTAATACATAAAGTTACATACATCCAGTTACAGTTACATGCCAGCGATACAATTACCATTCCCTCCATTGCAGCTTATGTCTCCCTCTCTCTGTAAATAAATACAGGAACCGAACTGCCAGCAACTCCTCCATCATCCTCTGAGACCAAAAGCAACTAACTCTGAGACCCCCAGAAACAGGAACTACCTTTCTGTGTGACTAGTTCCTGGGGGAGGGGTCTCTCTCTCATTCATGATTGAGTCACTATTCTCTTTGTATATGCTGATCAGGTTCAGCCCTGAAGACTGCCAAAGGGCTGGCCTGAGTTCCCTGTTCACTGTATCATTCATTGTTCTAACAAAGTGATTTTGGCTTTTATACATTCAATCATAACTATCCGCTGCAATGTCCTACAACTTAATAACAAGTATCAAATTAATCTACACACCAATCTGCTTGTTTTAAAAGTAAACATGACAGGTGTATCTGGTTCACGTTCAAATAATACACATTCATGACATTAATTGATTAGGTGATTTTAAATCACCATGATGTCTGGCGCTTAATATTATTATAATTATGTACTGTATGAAATAAGTGTCGAATCCATCTCTGTGGCATGTCCGTGTAAATGCGTGTGTTACCATATATTGCTGTGCTCGCTGCGCATATTTGCAAGTATAGCGACTTAAATGTGTGTAGTTTGTATGTTCTCTTTATGTAATATTTTTGACTTTGACAGTGTGTGTGTGTATATATATATGTATATATATATATATGTATATATATATATATATATATATATTATAGTAATATTATACATTTTGATATCCCTGCTTGTCAGGCAGTTAGCAGTCAGATGTTAAGCACAGTCGAAGTTCATCTGGTCTGGCATCTGCATTCAGGCATACTGGTCTTTGGGCCTAGTTGCTGTTCAGGCCACGGAATAAACTATTGCTATACCAATGCTGCCCAATAACAATTGAATTCCCCCTCAGTAAGTAGTGTAATTCTATTATTTAATGAATGGAGTGTAAGCTTTTGCATTTTATGATATAGTATGGAGTGTTCTAACATTGTATGCATCTCTCTCTCTTCAGGTAAATGGTTTGTCAGCACTGGAAAGGACAATTTGTTAAATGCCTGGCGGACACCTTATGGGGCCAGCATTTTTCAGGTGAGTGATGTGTGATGGCTAAATATGGGCTGGTTTTGAATAGATCAGAAGGAGGCAAAAGCTACAGTTCTGTCCTAGGATAGTGTGCGTGTGCTGCACCTTGGTTAATGCAGCAGTTAGTTGCTCTGTGCTTTTAGCCCTTTGGTGCTTGCAGCTTCTGCCACAAAGTATATGTAGAAGACTGACCAAAATTTGAAATGCCCTTCTTTGTTTTGTTACCTTCACATTACTGATTTGTGCACAGTAGCATTAAATGGTTTATCCCCTGTTGGCTAATGGTGAAACAGCCTCCCCCACATATAGCTTACATAGAAACATAGAATTTGACGCAGATGAGAACCACTTGGCCCATCTAGTCTGCCCCCTTTTTTTTTTTTTTTATCCTTTAAGCAATCTCAACCCTTTTTGAACCTTAATTCTTTGTAAGGATATTCATATGCCTATCCCAAGCATGTTTAAATTGCTCTACAGTCTTAGCCTCTACCACTTCTGATGGGAGGCTATTCCACTTATCCACTACCCTTTCTGTGAAGTAATTTTTCCTTAAATTTCCCCTTTACCTCCCCCCCTCAAGTCTGTGTATGTCCTCGAGTTCTAATACTACTCTTCCTTTGAAGAATGTTTCCCTCCCGAACTTTAAGACCCTTGATATAAGGGTCTTGACAAAGTTCAGGAGGGAAATGTGATATTCTCCATGTTACTTGGAACTTTGGTTTAGCTGTATGAAAGAGTCTGCCATAGCTTTTCAATAGAACACCTTCCCCAAACAAATATAACAGGGATTAGTCCACAGTCCTAAAGTCCTGGGCTTTTGAGCTAAGTACTCAGGGACGGATATACTAAGCCTTTGAAAGTTATAAAGTGGAGAGTGATAAAGTACCAGCCAACCAATTCCTGACATTTTTAAAACCCCGCCTGCAGCATGGCAGTAAGGAGCTGATTGGCTGGTACTTTATCACTCTCTAAGGCTTAGTACATTTGGCCCTCAGTCTCATTGGCAGAGAGCTCACTAGTGAACTGTTAGCTCTTCTAGTTACTCAAGCTTTTATAGTAGTGTTGTATATACAATCAATCCCTACATATATATGGGTGTGTCTCTCTTTACCAGGATGGCTTATGCCGAGAAATAAGACATTGCTATCCTGGTCCTTTTCATACAAGCCTCCAAATACAGACAACCCTAGCTATAGCAAAATTATGAATGTGGCTGGACAGCATCTTCTTATTAGTGTTTCATGACGGACAAATGAACATGGTCCGTTATACTCTAGTATTTCATGTATTATCTGCATCACCAGGAGTCTGCGTCGCAAATAAACACACATTTATGCATCAACTGAATAGAATGTTTTACATAATTACCTTGTTAACCGACTTCAGTGTTTAGCCACAGCTTTTGGGTTCAAGTAACAGTATTGTCTCCTTGGAAGTATGTTGGTGCCATATTTGAGTTACCAGGAGATAATCAAAGTGAACAACACCCTAAAGCTGAAGTTACATAGCGTGCTAGACCTCCTTAATGGGTGTTCTCATGGATCTGAGTGGATACCACATTTGTAATTAATGTGGATCTGTAAAAATGCTGTGCTCACAGGTTTGGACTGAATAATACACCAATTTATATTTCAAGACTTGCTACCATGTGTGCTATATCTGCTGCTGACTCTGGGCATTGTAATTAAATCAGCCATCTCCATTAATAAGACAGAAAGCCAGTGTTAGAATTACTTGTAAGCACATCTGAGTCTATTATAGTAGACGTAGTACACATAGGGGTGAAATAAACTGTTTTTCTCCCTGCCACTAGATGGCGCCTAACAGAGCAATTCAATTGTTGCTCTGTTCGAGTGCACTGAGACGTGGAGAGACACATTTCAGCCCGCAGCCCCCCATACTGGTGAGCTAAAATGTGCGAAAAGTGACCTGTTTTGGTGCCCATCGACACTTTTCGCAATCGCGTCCATTAATTTAGTCAGGCTTAGGTGCTTTGCATGGCTAATCCCAGCACTAATGGGTGCGATAAACAACATCAATTGAATATCACCCCTGCAATCTCCTGTCACTTTAGGGCAGCAATAACAATTGAATTCCCACCACAGTAACCAAAAAGGTGCGCATATGGGTTCTTTCAGCGCATAAGTTAGGTTAATTGAAAGTTTTTGCTCATTGACTTGGATACAACAGGCCAAGCTGCTTTTGTGGGTAAGTCCTTCTGACCACTATTCAGATGAGTTTCTTTCTTGTGAAGGAGTACGAATAAAAAAAACTTGTGAAGGAATCCTGAATTAATCCATTAAGCTATTTAGCAATGGTTTTTTTAGACCTGTTAAAAAGAAAACTCTGTTTTCACCTGAGACAATGACTGAAGTGATCTTTTTTTATAGTGCTGTCCTTTTATAAAGACTGCTTCAGTTACTTCACTGATAAGGCTGTGTAGCATATAGTAGCTGCACACTTTTTTATTTTTATTTTTTTTATTGAAGATGTCAACTTGATTTCATCACCATATCTGCTTATGTTAGGCATTGCTAGTCTCTTATCTAACAACCTCCGGTTTTATTTTCTTTCCAGTCAAAAGAATCTTCATCTGTTCTGAGCTGTGATGTTTCTACTGATGACCAGTTCATTGTCACGGGTTCTGGTGACAAGAAAGCCACAGTCTATGAGGTCATCTACTGAAGGCCTTTTTCTTTTACTTGGGTTCCCCTCCTACTGCACGGACCCACGAGGGGTGATAATCTGTCCTTTTTGGGTTAGTTCTGTTTTTAGGTGTATATTTTATCAGTATCGGCCAGCGTGTATTTAATAATAAAACTGGAGAAAAATGATAGTTGTGTCTTGTCTGTTACATGTAGAAATGGATGTGTTTGGCTTTCAGGATGCTCTTGGTGGAAGGATAAGTATTTAGCTTACTGTGTGGTAAGTGGAATGTACTTTGTCTTTTTTTAATGTAAATTCTTCATTTGAATGTACGCCTCGGTCTTTGTATACACAGACCTGATCAAAGTATACAGGTGGTCCAGGACCAATTAAAATTATTTATGGTCAATGTAATAGACAAATTCAGTGCTGGTGGCTTCCAGTCGTAAAATGTGGACAAACAGTAGTGAATCCTGTCCCCTCACAACACAACTGAATATAAGGATGACATAAATACAATTTACTTAATATTTATTCCCGAATTTCTCAACAAGAAGGATTTTTGTCCTGTACACACCATCAAACGGTTATACCTGTTGTAATGTTTGCGCCGTCCCAGGTGTAAATCCACTAGAGCTTAGTTCCTTTTTATATACAGAAATCTGGCACAACAGTTGATTTTATATATTGTTGTTTAATCCCCATTTCTCTGACTTCCTAGTGGATGCTGGGAACTCCGTAAGGACCATGGGGAATAGCGGCTCCGCAGGAGACTGGGCACAAAAGTAAAGCTTTAGGACTACCTGGTGTGCACTGGCTCCTCCCCCTATGACCCTCCTCCAAGCCTCAGTTAGATTTTTGTGCCCAGCCGAGAAGGGTGCATTCTAGGAGGCTCTCCTGAGTTTCTTAGTAAAAGTTTAGTTTTAGGTTTTTTATTTTCAGTGAGACCTGCTGGCAACAGGCTCACTGCATCGAGGGACTAAGGGGAGAAGAAGCGAACCTGCTTGCAGCCAGCTTGGGCTTCTTGGCTACTGGACACCATTAGCTCCAGAGGGACCGAACACAGGCCCAGCCTCGGAGTCCGGTCCCAGAGCCGCGCCGCCGGTCCCCTTACAGAGCCAGAAGCAAGAAGAGGTCCGGAAAATCGGCGGCAGAAGACATCAGTCTTCACCAAGGTAGCGCACAGCACTGCAGCTGTGCGCCATTGCTCCTCAGGCACACTTCACACTCCGGTCACTGAGGGTGCAGGGCGCTGGGGGGGGGGCGCCCTGAGCAGCAATAGAAACACCTTGGCTGGCGAAAATACATCACATATAACCCCCAGGGCTATATGGATGTATTTTAACCCCTGCCAGAATACAGCAAAAAGCGGGAGAAAAGTCTGCCGAGAAGGGGGCGGAGCCTATCTCCTCAGCACACGGGCGCCATTTTCCCTCACAGCTTCGCTGGAAGGACGTCTCCCTGACTCTCCCCTGCACTACAGAAAAGGGTAAAACAAGAGAGGGGGGCACTAATTAGGCGCAGTATAAATAAAACAGCAGCTATAAGGGGAAAAACACTTCTATAAGGTTATCCCTGTATATATATATAGCGCTCTGGTGTGTGCTGGCATACTCTCCCTCTGTCTCCCCAAAGGGCAAGTGGGGTCCTGTCCTCTATCAGAGCATTCCCTGTGTGTGTGCTGTGTGTCGGTACGATTGTGTCGACATGTATGAGGAGGAAAATGGTGTGGAGGCGGAGCAATTGCCTGTAATGGAGATGTCACCCCCTAGGGAGTCGACACCTGAGTGGCTGAGCTTATGGAAGGAATTACGTGACCGTGTCAGCTCTTTACAAAAGACGGTTGATGACAGACAGCCGGCTACTCAGCTCGTGCCTGTCTAGGCGTCTCAAAAGCCATCAGGGGCTCTAAAACGCCCGTTACCTCAGATGGCAGATACAGACGCCGACACGGATACTGACTCCAGTGTCGACGATGAAGAGACGAATGTGACTTCCAGTAGGGCCACACGTTACATGATTGATGCTATGAAAAATGTTTTACATATTTCTGATAATACAAGTACCACTAAAAAGGGTATTATGTTTGGTGAGAAAAAACTGCATGTAGTTTTTCCTGCATCTGAGGAATTAAATGAAGTGTGTGATGAAGCGTGGGTTTCCCCCGATAAAAAACTGATAATGCCTAAAAGGTTATTAGCATCATACCCCTTCCCGCCAGAGGATAGGGCACGTTGGGAAACACCCCCTAAGGTGGATAAAGCGCTCACACGTTTGTCAAAACAGGTGGCACTACCGATCCTGATAGGGCCGCCCTTAAGGAACCTGCTGACAGAAAGCAGGAGAATATCCTAAAATGTATATACACTCACACGGGTGTTATACTGCGACCAGCAATCGCCTCAGCCTGGATGTGCAGTGCTGGGGTGGCTTGGTCGGATTCCCTGACTGACAATATTGATACCCTAGATAGGGACAGTATATTACTGACTATAGAGCATTTGAAAGATGCATTTCTATATATGCGTGATGCACAGAGGGATATTTGCCGACTGGCATCAAGAGTAAGTGCGCTGTCCATTTCTGCCAGAAGAGGGTTATGGACGAGGCAGTGGTCAGGTGATGCTGATTCCAAAAGGCATATGGAAGTATTGCCTTACAAAGGGGAGGCGTTATTTGGGGTAGGTCTATCAGACCTGGTGGCCACGGCAACTGCTGGGAAATCCACATTTCTCTTACGTCCTAAGTGGATGCTGGGACTCCGTAAGGACCATGGGGAATAGCGGCTCCGCAGGAGACTGGGCACAAAAGTAAAAGCTTGAACTAGCTGGTGTGCACTGGCTCCTCCCCCTATGACCCTCCTCCAAGCCTCAGTTAGATTTTTGTGCCCGAACGAGAAGGGTGCATGCTAGGTGGCTCTCCTGAGCTGCTTAGAGTAAAAGTTTATTTTAGGTTTTTTATTTTCAGTGAGTCCTGCTGGCAACAGGCTCACTGCATCGTGGGACTAAGGGGAGAAGAAACGAACTCACCTGCGTGCAGAGTGGATTGGGTTTCTTAGGCTACTGGACATTAGCTCCAGAGGGACGATCACAGGTTCAGCCTGGATGGGTCCCGGAGCCGCGCCGCCGGCCCCCTTACAGAGCCAGAAGAACGAAGAGGTCCGGTGAAATCGGCGGCAGAAGACGTTCCTGTCTTCAACTAAGGTAGCGCACAGCACTGCAGCTGTGCGCCATTGCTCTCAGCACACTTCACACTCCGGTCACTGAGGGTGCAGGGCGCTGGGGGGGAGCGCCCTGAGACGCAATAAAAACAGAAATACCTTAGGATGGCAAAAGAAATACATCACATATAGCTCCTGGGCTATATGGATGTATTTAACCCCTGCCAGTTTTCCAGAAAAAAGCGGGAGATAAGGCCGTCGTGAAGGGGCGGAGCCTATCTCCTCAGCACACAAGCGCCATTTTCCCTCACAGTTCCGCTGGAAGGACCGCTCCCTGACTCTCCCCTGCAGTCCCTACAGAATCAGGGTAAAAACGAGAGAGGGGGGGCACTATTGGCAGCTAAATTATAAACAGCAGCTATAAAAGGGAGTAACACTTATATAAGGTTATCCCTATATATATATAGCGCTCTGGAGTGTGCTGGCAAACTCTCCCTCTGTCTCCCCAAAGGGCTAGTGGGGTCCTGTCCTCTATCAGAGCATTCCCTGTGTGTGTGCTGGGTGTCGGTACGATTGTGTCGACATGTATGAGGAGGAAAATGATGTGGAAGCAGAGCAATTGCCTGTATTAGTGATGTCACCCCCTAGGGAGTCGACACCTGACTGGATGGTTGTATTAAAAGAACTACGTGACAATGTCAGCACTTTACAAAAAACTGTTGACGACATGAGACAGCCGACAAATCAATTAGTGCCTGTCCAGGCGTCTCAGACACCGTCAGGGGCGATAAAACGCCCGTTACCTCAGTGGGTCGACCCAGACACGGATACTGAGTCCAGTGTCGACGGTGAGGAGACAAACGTAATGTCCAGTAGGGCCACACGTTACATGATCACGGCAATGAAGGAGGCATTGAACATTTCTGACACTACAAGTACCACAAAGAAGGGTATTATGTGGGGAGTGAAAAAACTACCAGTAGCTTTTCCTGAGTCAGATGAATTAAATGAGGTGTGTGATAAAGCGTGGGTTTCCCCCGATAAAAAAGTGCTAATTTCTAATAAATTATTGGCACTATACCCTTTCCCGCCAGAGGTTAGGGCGCGTTGGGAAACACCCCCTAGAGTAGATAAAGCGCTCACACGTTTATCTAAACAAGTAGCGTTACCGTCTCCTGATACGGCCGCCCTCAAAGAACCAGCTGATAGAAGGCTGGAAAATATCCTGAAGGGTATATACACACATACTGGTGTTATACTGCGACCAGCAATCGCATCAGCCTGGATGTGCAGTGCTGGAGTGGCGTGGTCGGATTCCCTGACTGAAAATATTGATACCCTGGATAGGGACAGTATATTACGAACTATAGAGCATTTGAAGGATGCATTACTATATATGCGTGATGCACAGAGGGATATTTGCACCCTGGCATCAAGAGTGAGTGCTATGTCCATTTCTGCCAGAAGAGCGTTATGGACGTGACAGTGGTCAGGGGATGCGGATTCCAAACGACATATGGAAGTATTGCCGTTTAAAGGGGAGGAGTTATTTGGGGCCGGTCTATCGGACCTGGTGGCCACGGCAACGGCCGGAAAATCCACCTTTTTACCCCAGGTCACCTCTCAGCAGAAAAAGACACCGTCTTTTCAAACTCAGTCCTTTCGTTCCCATAAGTACAGGCGGGCAAAAGGCCACTCATTTCTGCCCCGGGGCAGAGGAAGAGGAAAAAGACTGCACCAGGCAGCCTCTTCCCAGGAGCAGAAGCCCTCCTCTGCTTCTGCCAAGTCTTCAGCATGACGCTGGGGCTTTACAAGCGGACTCGGACACGGTGGGGGCCCGTCTCAAAAATTTCAACGCGCAGTGGGCTCACTCGCAAGTGGACCCCTGGATTCTGCAGGTAGTATCACAGGGGTACAAACTGGAATTCGAGACGTCTCCCCCTCGCCGGTTCCTGAAGTCTGCTCTACCAAAGTCTCCCTCCGACAGGGAGGCAGTTTTGGAAGCCATTCACAAGCTGTATTCCCAGCAGGTGATAATCAAGGTACCTCTCCTACAACAGGGAAAGGGGTATTATTCCACGCTGTTTGTGGTACCGAAGCCGGACGGCTCGGTGAGACCAATTTTAAATCTAAAATCCTTGAACACTTACATAAAGAGGTTCAAATTCAAGATGGAGTCACTCAGAGCAGTGATAGCAAACCTGGAAGAAGGGGACTATATGGTGTCTCTGGACATCAAAGATGCTTATCTCCACGTCCCAATCTACCCTTCTCACCAAGGGTACCTCAGGTTTGTAGTACAAAACTGTCATCAGTTTCAGACGCTGCCGTTTGGATTGTCCACGGCACCTCGGGTCTTTACCAAGGTAATGGCCGAAATGATGATTCTTCTTCGAAGAAAAGGCGTTTTAATTATCCCTTACTTGGACGATCTCCTGATAAGGGCAAGGTCCAGGGAACAGTTAGAAGTCGGAGTAGCACTATCTCAGTTAGTGTTACGTCAGCATGGGTGGATTCTAAATATTCCAAAATCGCAGCTGATTCCGACGACACGTCTCCTGTTCCTAGGAATGATTCTGGACACAGTCCAGAAAAAGGTGTTTCTCCCAGAGGAGAAGGCCAGGGAGTTATCCGAGCTAGTCAGGAATCTCCTAAAACCAGGCCAGGTGTCAGTGCATCAGTGCACGAGGGTCCTGGGAAAAATGGTGGCTTCTTACGAAGCGATTCCATTCGGAAGATTCCATGCAAGAACGTTTCAGTGGGATCTTCTGGACAAATGGTCCGGATCGCATCTTCAGATGCATCAGCGGATAACCCTGTCGCCAAGGACAAGGGTGTCTCTTCTGTGGTGGCTGCAGAGTGCTCATCTACTAGAGGGCCGCAGATTCGGCATTCAGGATTGGATCCTGGTGACCACAGATGCCAGCCTGAGAGGCTGGGGAGCAGTCACACAGGGACAAAATTTCCAGGGCTTGTGGTCAAGCATGGAAACATCTCTTCATATAAACATTCTGGAACTAAGGGTCATTTACAATGCCCTAAGTCAAGCAAAACCCCTGCTTCAGGGTCAGGCGGTATTGATCCAATCGGACAACATCACGTCAGTCGCCCACGTAAACAGACAGGGCGGCACGAGAAGCAGGAGGGCGATGGCAGAAGCTGCAAGGATTCTTCGCTGGGTGGAGAATCATGTGATAGCACTGTCAGCAGTGTTCATTCCGGGAGTGGACAACTGGGAAGCGGACTTCCTCAGCAGACACGACCTTCACCCGGGGGAGTGGGGACTTCATCCAGAAGTCTTCCAAGAGATGGTAAACCGTTGGGAAAAACCAAAGGTGGACATGATGGCGTCCCGTCTCAACAAAAAACTAGACAGATATTGCGCCAGGTCAAGGGACCCTCAGGCAATAGCGGTGGACGCTCTGGTAACACCATGGGTGTACCAGTCAGTGTATGTGTTCCCTCCTCTGCCTCTCATACCAAAAGTACTGAGAATCATAAAAAGGGGAGGAGTAAGAACTATACTCGTGGTTCCGGATTGGCCAAGGACGACTTGGTACCCGGAACTTCAAGAGATGCTCACGGAGGACCCGTGGCCTCTACCTCTAAGAAAGGACCTGCTCCAGCAGGGACCTTGTCTGTTCCAAGACTTACCGCGGCTGCGTTTGACGGCATGGCGGTTGAACGCCGGATCCTGAAGGAAAAAGGCATTCCAGAAGAAGTCATCCCTACCCTGATAAAGGCCAGGAAGGATGTAACCGCAAAACATTATCACCGCATTTGGCGAAAATATGTTGCGTGGTGTGAGGCCAAAGAGGCCCCTACAGAGGAATTTCAACTGGGTCGCTTCCTACATTTCCTGCAAACAGGACTGTCTATGGGCCTAAAATTAGGTTCCATTAAGGTTCAAATTTCGGCCCTGTCGATTTTCTTCCAAAAAGAACTGGCTTCAGTGCCTGAAGTCCAGACGTTTGTCAAAGGGGTACTGCATATACAGCCTCCTTTTGTGCCCCCGGTGGCACCTTGGGATCTCAATGTGGTTTTGGGGTTCCTAAAATCACATTGGTTTGAACCACTCACCACTGTGGAATTAAAATATCTCACATGGAAGGTGGTAATGCTGTTGGCCCTGGCTTCAGCCAGGCGTGTCTCAGAATTGGCGGCTTTATCTTATAAAAGCCCTTACCTGATTTTTCACACGGATAGGGCAGAATTGAGGACTCGTCCTCAATTTCTCCCAAAGGTGGTTTCAGCGTTTCACGTGAACCAGCCTATTGTGGTGCCTGCGGCTACTAGGGACTTGGAGTACTCCAAGTTACTGGACGTAGTCAGGGCCCTGAAAATATATATTTCCAGGACGGCTGGAGTCAGGAAATCTGACTCGCTGTTTATCCTGTATGCACCCAACAAGCTGGGTGCTCCTGCTTCTAAGCAGACGATTGCTCGTTGGATTTGTAGTACAATTCAGCTTGCACATTCTGTGGCAGGCCTGCCACAGCCAAAATCTGTAAAAGCCCATTCCACAAGGAAGGTGGGCTCATCTTGGGCGGCTGCCCGAGGGGTCTCGGCTTTACAACCTTGCCGAGCAGCTACTTGGTCAGGGGCAAACACGTTTGCTAAATTCTACAAATTTGATACCCTGGCTGAGGAGGACCTGGAGTTCTCTCATTCGGTGCTGCAGAGTCATCCGCACTCTCCCGCCCGTTTGGGAGCTTTGGTATAATCCCCATGGTCCTTACGGAGTCCCAGCATCCACTTAGGACGTAAGAGAAAATAAGAATTTACTTACCGATAATTCTATTTCTCATAGTCCGTAGTGGATGCTGGGCGCCCATCCCAAGTGCGGATTGTCTGCAATACTTGTAAATAGTTATTGTTACAAAATTCGGGTTATTATTGTTGTGAGCCATCTTTTCAGAGGCTCCTTCGTTTATCATACTGTTAACTGGGTTCAGATCACAGGTTGTACGGTGTGATTGGTGTGGCTGGTATGAGTCTTACCCGGGATTCAAGATCCTTCCTTATTATGTACGCTCGTCCGGGCACAGTATCCTAACTGAGGCTTGGAGGAGGGTCATAGGGGGAGGAGCCAGTGCACACCAGCTAGTTCAAGCTTTTACTTTTGTGCCCAGTCTCCTGCGGAGCCGCTATTCCCCATGGTCCTTACGGAGTCCCAGCATCCACTACGGACTATGAGAAATGGAATTATCGGTAAGTAAATTCTTATTTTTTACCCCAGGTAGCCTCTCAACATTAGAAGACGCCGTATTATCAGGCGCAGTCCTTTCGGCCCCATAAGGGCAAGCGGGCAAAAGGCTCCTCATTTCTGCCCCGTGGCAGAGGGAGAGGAAAAAGGCTGCAGCAAACAGCCAGTTCCCAGGAACAGAAGCCCTCTCCCGTTTTCTGCCAAGTCCTCAGCATGACGCTGGGGCTTTACAAGCGGACTCAGGCACTCCCCTAAAGTCTGCTTTACCGACGTCTCCCTCCGACAGGGAGGCGGTATTGGAAGCCATTCACAAGCTGTATTCCCAGCAGGTGATAATCAAGATACCCCTCCTGCAACAGGGACAGGGGTATTATTCCACGCTGTTTGTGGTACCGAAGCCGGACGGCTCGGTGAGACCTATTTTAAATCTGAAATCCTTGAACACTTACATACACAGGTTCAAATTCAAGATGGAGTCACTCAGAGCGGTGATTGCGAACTTGGAAGAAGGGGATTATATGGTGTCTTTGGACTTCAAGGAGGCTTACCTCCATGTCCCAATTTACCCTTCTCACCAAGGATACCTCAGGTTTGTGGTACAGAACTGTCACTATCCGTTTCAGACGCTGCCGTTTGGTTTGTCCACGGCACCCCGGGTCTTTACCAAGGTAATGGCCGAAATGATGATACTCCTTCGAAGGAAGGGAGTTTTAGTTATCCCGTACTTGGACGATCTCCTGATAAGGGCAAGATCCAGGGAACAATTGGTAGTCGGGGTAGCACTATCAAGTAGTGTTGCGGCAGCACGGTTGGATTCTCAATATTCCAAAATCGCAGCTGATCCCGACGACACGTCTTCTATTCCTAGGGATGATCCTGGACACAGTCCAGAAAAAGGTGTTTCTCCCGGAGGAGAAAGCCAGGGAGTTATCCGAACTAGTCAGAAACCTCCTAGAACCAGGCCAAATGTCAGTGCATCAATGCACAAGGGTCCTGGGAAAAATGGTGGCTTCCTACGAAGCAATCCCTTTCGGCAGATTCCACGCAAGAACTTTCCAGTGGGACCTGCTGGACAAATGGTCAGGATCGCATCTTCAGATGCATCAGCGGATAACCCTGTCACCAAAGACAAGGGTGTCTCTCCTGTGGTGGTTGCAGAGTGCTCATCTTCTAGAGGGCCGCAGATTCGGCATTCAGGACTGGGTCCTGGTGACCACGGATGCCAGCCTGCGAGGCTGGGGAGCAGTCACACAGGGAAGAAATTTCCAGGGCTTGTGGTCAAGCCTGGAGACATCACTTCACATAAATATCCTGGAGCTGAGGGCCATTTACAATGCCCTAAGCCAAGCAAGACCTCTGCTTCAAGGTCAGCCGGTGCTGATCCAGTCGGACAACATCACGGCAGTCGCCCACGTGAACAGACAGGGCGGCACAAGAAGCAGGAGGGCAATGGCAGAAGCTGCAAGGATTCTTCGCTGGGCGGAAATTCATGTGATAGCACTGTCAGCAGTGTTCATTCCGGGAGTGGACAACTGGGAAGCAGACTTCCTCAGCAGGCACGACCTCCACCCGGGAGAGTGGGGACTTCACCCAGAAGTCTTCCACATGATTGTAAACCGTTGGAAAAAACCAAAGGTGGACATGATGGCGTCCCGCCTCAACAAAAAATTAGACAGGTATTGCGCCAGGTCAAGGGACCCTCAGGCAATAGCTGTGGACGCTCTGGTAACACCGTGGGTGTACCAGTCAGTGTATGTGTTTCCCTCCTCTGCCTCTCATACCCAAGGTACTGAGAATGATAAGACGGAGAGGAGTAAGAACTATACTCGTGGCTCCGGATTGGCCAAGAAGGACTTGGTACCCGGAACTTCAAGAGATGCTCACAGAGGCCCCGTGGCCTCTACCTCTAAGAAGGGACCTGCTCCAGCAAGGACCCTGTCTGTTCCAAGGCTTACCGCGGCTGCGTTTGACGGCATGGCGGTTGAACGCCGGATCCTGAAGGAATAAGGCATTCCGGAAGAAGTCATTCCTACCCTGATCAAAGCCAGGAAGGATGTGACCGCAAAGCATTATCACCGCATTTGGCGGAAATATGTTGCGTGGTGCGAGGCCAGGAAGGCCCCAACGGAGGAATTTCAACTGGGTCGATTCCTGCATTTCCTGCAAACAGGAGTGTCTATGGGCCTAAAATTAGGATCCATTAAGGTTCAGATTTCGGCCCTGTCAATTTTCTTCCAGAAAGAACTGGCTTCAGTTCCTGAAGTTCAGACGTTTGTCAAGGGGGTGCTGCATATACAGCCTCCTTTTGTGCCTCCAGTGGCACCTTGGGATCTCAATGTAGTTTTGGGGTTCCTAAAATCACATTGGTTTGAACCGCTTAAATCTGTGGATTTGAAATATCTCACATGGAAAGTGGTCATGCTGTTGGCCCTGGCTTCGGCCAGGCGCGTGTCAGAATTGGCGGCTTTATCTTATAAAAGCCCTTACCTGATTTTTCATACGGACAGGGCAGAATTGAGGACTCGTCCACAATTTCTCCCTAAGGTGGTTTCAGCGTTTCACCTGAACCAGCCTATTGTGGTGCCTGCGGCTACTAGGGACTTGGAGGACTCCAAGTTGCTGGACGTTGTCAGGGCCCTGAAAATATATGTTTCCAGGACGGCTGGAGTCAGAAAATCTGACTCCCTGTTTATCCTGTATGCACCCAACAAGCTGGGTGCTCCTGCTTCTAAGCAGACTATTGCTCGTGGGATTTGTAGTACAATTCAGCTTGCACATTCTGTGGCAGGCCTGCCACAGCCAAAATCTGTAAAAGCCCATTCCACAAGGAAGGTGGGCTCATCTTGGGCGGCTGCCCGAGGGGTCTCGGCTTTACAACCTTGCCGAGCAGCTACTTGGTCAGGGGCAAACACGTTTGCAAAATTCTACAAATTTGATACCCTGGCTGAGGAGGACCTGGAGTTCTCTCATTCGGTGCTGTAGAGTCATCCGCACTCTCCCGCCCGTTTGGGAGCTTTGGTATAATCCCCATGGTCCTGACGGAGTCCCCAGCATCCACTTAGGACGTTAGAGAAAATAAGAATTTACTTACCGATAATTCTATTTCTCGTAGTCCGTAGTGGATGCTGGGCGCCCATCCCAAGTGCGGATTGTCTGCAATACTTGTACATAGTTATTGTTACAAACAAATTCGGGTTGTTATTGTTGTGAGCCGTCTGTTCAGAGGCTCCTACGTTTGTCATACTGTTAACTGGGTTCAGATCACAAGTTATATGGTGTGATTGGTGTGGCTGGTATGAGTCTTACCCGGGATTCAATATCCTTCCTTATTGTGTACGCTCGTCCGGGCACAGTATCCTAACTGAGGCTTGGAGGAGGGTCATAGGGGGAGGAGCCAGTACACCACCTAATCCTAAAGCTTTATTTTTGTGCCCTGTCTCCTGCGGAGCCGCTAATCCCCCATGGTCCTGACTGAGTCCTCAGCATCCACTACGGACTACGAGAAATAGAATTATCGGTAAGTAAATTCTTATTTTCTTTATCAATTAAGCAGGCAAAAGGTCTTGGGTTGATTTAAAGTGTAGCCTTTGCATTTGACAGCTGTTGCTGTGAACCCACAACATGAAGTCAAAGAAGCTCTCACTTCAAGTAAAACAGGCACAACACAATACATTGATTTGATTTTGCAGCCAGAGAGGTTATATGAACATTAGGAGTGACCAAATCTACAGTTTGGTACGTTATGAGAAAAAAAAATGAACATACTGATGAGCCTGGAGACCAAAAAAAGCCTGGATGACCATGGAAGATAACAGTGGTGGATGATTGCAGGATTGTGGAATAGAAGAGATGGTAATATCAATAGAATAGGCATTGACGACCTCTGTCCTCAAGGCACCCTAGCAGTGCAGGTTTTAGTGTTATCCAGGCTTCAACGGTATCCGTTTGGATGGTCGACATGGACACATGAAAAGGAAGACATGAGTTTTTAAAAAAAACATTATTTTGTGGAACTTTTCCATACTTTACGATCCACGCGGACTACGATTGGAAACGGTAATCTGTGCCGAGCGCAGCGGTAGCGGAGTGAGGCACCTTGCCCGAAGCATGGCGAGCAAAGCGGTGCATTAATTGGGGTTCCCCGTCACTTTACGCAAAAAACACCAAAAAAAAAAGTAAAAACAAAAACTCATGTCGACCATTTGTCCATGTCGACCATGCCAATGTCGACCAATGGTGGTCGACCTAATAACTGTCGACCATTCATACCGGAACCGGCTTCAACACGGATGGTTAAATCAAAATAACAGTGGCAGTAATTAAGTCACCTGTGTTCAAGCATGGGTATCACTAAAACCTGGACTGTAAGTTCACCTTGAGGACTGAAGTTGGGAATGGCTGCAATAGAAAATGAAATGGAAGGAGAATGAGCTCAGTCTTAAGTTCCTCTGACATAGTTACTTTGTGTAACAAAATACATGGCTTATTTGAATTCCCATTAGAACACAAACACTGGGAATTATCAAAATTTGCATTCACAGTTCTTCCTGGATTTCCATTTATTTCGTCAGCTTCATATTTATTACTCTTCACATGGGTCCCAAAGGGAAAAATCCGAGGTATTTTTACAGGACCAATAATGCGGATATCGCCACCATCGAGCAGTAGGTGCTCCATAGGCCCCATGTGAACTTGCTGCTCATTGGACACTGCTAGTTTCAAATGATGATGGTGATAGATTCTAAAGAGCTTGATTTTACACTTTCACCAATGTGGACATTTTCTTTAATGCATAAATATTCTATTCATCATGGTTAGTGGTTAGCATTGCTACCAAACAGCCCTGAGGTCATGAGAAATTAATGACCAAGGCTAGATCGGTGTAGAGTTTGTATGTAGTCATTATGTGAGTGTGTCTCTCCAGTTTCCTCACACACTAAAAAAAACAGGAAATTGGTATCTGGCAAAAAAACAAACTCTACTGTGTGTGTCCATTATAATATATTATAATACAATGAGCATTGCATTTTTGTTCTGATTAATAGGAGGTAATGACACACGGCAATGGCTCAATTTTCTGTTTGTAGTTTATGCAACGTTTAATAGACCATGACAGTAGCGTCACTCTCCAGCACCCCCCCCCCCACCCCAACCCCACACGTCTGCTGGAGATATCAACAGAGGATATTAGGAGGGGAGGTAGATTTGAGGATCATCAGCATTGCAATGATATTGGAGGCGAAAAGAACTGATGAGATCATAGAGGTGGTAAGTATACAATAAAAAGAGGGGGCTAAGAAAAGCCTTGAGGGGACACGTAGTGGGAGAGGGAGAAGACAGAAAAAAAATGGTCAGTGAGGTAGGTAGACAGCCAGGAGAGGACCGTATGCTATAGACCGGTGGTTCTCAACCTCTGTCCTCAAGTACCCCCAAACAATTCATGTTTTCCAGGTCACCAAGCAGTTGAACAGGTGTACTCATTACTCACTGACACATTTTAAAAGACCAACAGGTGCATCAAATTATTTCACTTGCAATTCTGTGAGGAGACCTGGAAAACATGAACTGTTGGGGGTACTTGAGGACCGCGGTTGAGAACCACTGATATAGATCAAAGGAGTGGTCTGCATAGGTTAGATCAAGGGGGATAAGGAAAGATTGGCTCTAAAGGGGGGGGTACACACGGAGAGATCCGTGCTTAAAATTGAAGCAATCTTGCTAGATTGCTTAGATTTTAAGCACGGGTCTGCCATGTGTATGCTCTCCAGCGATAGCGATGCGCGGCCCCGCGCATCGCTATCGCCGGTGTTAGATTGAGCCTGCATGTGGGTCGCTCACTTCACCGTTGTGTGAAGTGAGCGGCACCCCGTCTGCTTTCCCCCTCGCTCAGCACAGCGCGATGTGCTGAGCGGGGTGAGAGATGTGTGCTGAGCGGTCTGTGTTAAGATCGCTCAGCACACATCTCTCCCGTGAGTACCCCCCTTTAGATTTGACAGAAAGAAGGTCATTACCGGCTTTAGTGACAACAGATCCTGTAGAGGGGGCAAAGAGGAAAGCGGTTGTTTGATACCTAGGGTCCAAGTTTTTCTTTTGTTTTGTTATTAAGGATGATAGAAACAGTGAGCACAAAAATTACTTGTGATAAATTGTCGGGGCTCACTTGACTTGAATTAACCAAGATCTCTAATGGATACAAAGCTGTCTCCAAAGAACTTGGCATTCCTGTTTCAACAGTGAGCAATGCATTTTAAGAAGTTTGCTACTCCCATGGAGTTGTGAAGAACCTCCATGGAAGTGGGAGAAAACGAGATTTATGGTAAGAACTTACCGTTGTTAATTCTCTTTCTGCGAGGTACACTGGGCTCCACAGGGAATGACATTGGGGTGTAAAGTAGGATCTTGATCCGAGGCACCAACAGGCTAGAAGCTTTGACTGTTCCCAGAATGCATAGCGACGCCTCCGTGCACTGGAGCTCAGTTTTTGTTAACCAGTCCAATGCAGTAGCAGGTAAAAGACACCAACCATTAGTAGCCACATACGCCACATTCTCACGACAGGATAAAGTGTCAGCAGCTAATGCCATACCAACCCAAAAAAGCTAAGTGCGTCAGGGTGGGAGCCCTGTAGAGCCAAGTGTACCTTGCAGAAAGAGATTTAACAACTGTAAGTTCTTACCATAAATCTCATTTTCTGCAGCGGGATACACTGGGCTCCTCAGGGAATGACATTGTGGATGTCCTAAAGCAGTTCCTCATGGGAGGGGACGCACTGTAGTGGGTACAAGAACCCGGCGTCCAAAGGAAGCATCCTGGGAGGCGTAGAAGTATCGATGGCATAGAACCTTATGAACGTGTTCACTGAGGACCACGTAGCCGTCTTGCACAATTGTTCAAGGGTCGCACCACGGCAGGCCACCCAAGAAGGTCCAACAGACCCAGTAGAATGGGCCTTGATGACAGCCTGTACATAAGCATGTGCAATCACCATTCTAATCCATCTGGCCAGGGTCTGCTTGTGAGAAGGCCAGCCACGTTTGTGAAAACCAAACAGTACAAAGAATCAAGACTTCCGAAAGGATGCAGTTCTCTTCACATAGATACAGAGAGCATGTACCACATCCAAAGACCGCTCTTTGGAAGATAAGCCAGGAGAGGCAAAGGCCAGAACCACGATCTCCTGATTAAGGTGGAAAGAAGACACCACCTGAGGTAAATACCCAGGATGTGTTTTAAGAACCGCCCGGTCACTATCAAATATGGGGACCTACAAGACGAGGAATCCCAGATCCAACACCAGTCTACCAGAGACAATAGCCCGCAGAAACAAAACCTTAAGAGAAAGCCACTTAAGGTCTGCAGATTCAGGAGGCTCAAACGGAGACCCTTGCAACGCTTCCAGAACCACCGACAAGTCCCAAGGAGCCACATCAGGTAAAGTCGCAATTTCTCTAACGTCCTAGAGGATACTGGGACTCCGTAAGGACCATGGGGAATAGACTGGCTCCGCAGGAGACATGGGCACTCCAAGAAAGACTTTAGACTCTGGGTGTGCACTGGCTCCTCCCTCTATGCCCCTCCTCCAGACCTCAGTTTTAGACTGCCCAGAAGAGATGGGTGCACTGCAGGAAGCTCTCCCGAGTTTCCTGCTAAGAAAGCATATTTGTTAGGTTTTTTTTCTTATTTTCAGGGAGCACTGCTGGCAACAGACTCTCTGCATCGAGGGACTGAGGAGAAGAGGAGCAGACCTACTTAAATGATAGGCTCTGCTTCTCGGCTACTGGACACCATTAGCTCCAGAGGGAGTGGAACACAGGTTCGTCCTGGGCGTTCATCCCAGAGCCGCGCCGCCGTTCTCCTCGTAGAGCCGGAAGAAAGAAGATTCTGAGGCGGCAGAAGCCTTTCGGGTGCTTCACTGAGGTAACGCACAGCACGGCAGCTGTGCGCCATTGCTCCCATACACCTCACACACTCCGGTCACTGTAAGGGTGCAGGGCGCAGGGGGGGCGCCCTGGGCAGCAATAAACCTCTCCTATGGCAAAATGACCTATATACATGTACAGGTGGGCACTGTACATGTATATAAAAGAGCCCCCGCCATGTTTTACAAAGTTTGAGCGGAACAGAAGCCCGCCGCCGAGGGGGCGGGGCTTCTCCCTCAGCACTCACCTGTGCCATTTTCTCTCCACAGTACCGCTGAGAGGAAGCTCCCCGGACTCTCCCCTGCTTGACACACGGTGAAAGAGGGTTTTAAAGTAGAGGGGGGGCACATAATTGGCGATTATACATTACAGCAGCGCTACTGGGTAAACATTCTGTGTTTTTCTCCTGGGTCATATAGCGCCTGGGTGTGTGCTGGCATACTCTCTCTCTGTCTCTCCAAAGGGCCTAAGCGGGAACCTGTCTTCAGAAAAGAGTTTCCCTGTGTGTGTGAAGTGTCGGTACACGTGTGTCGACATGTTTCACGATGAAGGCTCGCCTAAGGAGGAGGGGGAGGGCATGAATGTAAGGTCGCCGTCGGCAACGCAGACACCGGACTGGATGGATATGTGAAATGTCTTGAATGCTAATGTAAATTTATTGCATAAGAGATTGGACAAGACTGAGGCTAGGGATCAGTCAGGTAGTCAGACCATGCCTGTCCCAGTGGCACAGGGACCTTCTGGGTCTCAGAAACGCACATTATCCCAGATCACTGACACAGATACCGACACGGATTCAGATTCCAGTGTCGACTGAGGATGCAAAATTACAGCCAAAAGTGGCTAAAGGTATTCGTTACATGATCATTGCTATTAAAGAGGTTTTGCATATCACTGAGGAACCCCCTGTCCCTGACACGAGGGTACACATGTATAAAGAGAAAAAGCCTGAGATCACCTTTCCGTCCTCATTTGAGCTAAGTGAATTGTGTGAAAAGGCTTTGGAATCTCCAGACAGGAGACTACAAGTTCCCAAAAGGATTCTTATGGCGTATCCCTTCCCACAAAAGGACAGGATACGATGGGAATCTTCGCCTAAAGTAGACAAGGCGTTGATACGCTTATCCAAGAAGGTGGCACTGCCAGGATACTGCTACCTTCAAGGAACCTGCGGATCGTAAGCAAGAAGTTACCATGAAGTACATTTACACACATTCTGGTACTATTGTTAGGCCGGCTATAGCATCGGCCTGGGTTTGTAATGCTGTCGCAGCATGGACAGATTCCTTATCTACGGAGATTGAGACCCTGGATAAGGATACCATTCTAATGACCCTAGAGCAGGTATTCCCAACCACGGTCCTCAAGGCACACCAACAGTGCAGGTTTTAGTGATATCCAGGCTGCAGCACAGATGGTTAAATCAAAATAACTGAGGTACTAATTAAGTCACCTGTGCTGAAGCCTGGATATCACTAAAACCTGCACTGTTAGTGTGCCTTGAGGACCGTGGTTGGGAATGCCTGCCCTAGAGCATATCAAGGATGCTGCGTTATATATGAGGGATGCTCAAAGAGTTGTTTACTAAGCTCCAGAATAAATGCTATGTCTTTTTCTGCTAGGCGACTCTTGTGGACCCGACAGTGGACGGGGGATGCCGACTCAAAGCGGCATATGGAGTCGTTGCCTTACAAGGGGGAGGAGTTGTTTGGAGAAGGCCTCTCGGACCTTGTCTCTACTGCTACGGCTGGTAAATCGAATTTTTTACCTTATGTTCCCCCGCAACATACTAAGAAGGCACCTCATTACCAAATGCAGCCCTTTCGTTCAAATAAAAGCAAAAAGGTACGGGGATCATCCTTTCTTGCCAGAGTTAAAGGCAAGGGAAAAAAGCTGCACACAGCTAGTTCCCATGAGCAGAAGTCCTCCCCTACGTCTGCAAAATCCACCGCATGACGCTGGGGCTTCCCTGGGAGGGTCAGCTCAAGTGGGGGCACGTCTTCGATTTTTCAGCCACGTCTGGGTTCACTCACAGGTGGATCCTTGGGCAATAGAGATGGTTTCTCAGGGATACAGGCTGGAATTCGAAGAGATGCCTCCTCGCCGGTTTTTCAAATCGGCTCTCCCAGCTTCTCCCTCAGAAAGGGAGTTAGTGTTAACTGCAATTCAAAAATTGTATCTGAAACAGGTGATAGTCAAGGTTTCTCTTATCCAGCAAGGGAAGGGGTATTGCTCAACCCTGTTTGTGGTCCCGAAACCGGACGGTTCGGTCAGACCCATTTTGAATCTGAAATCCCTGAACCTGTACTTGAAAAAGTTCAAGTTCAAGATGGAATCACTCAGAGCGGTCATCGCCAGCCTGGAGGGGGGGGGGATTGGATGGTTTCCCTGGACATAAAGGATGCTTACCTTCATGTTCCGATTTTTCTTCCTCACCAGGCAGTCCTGAGATTTGCGGTACAGGACTGTCATTACCAATTTCAGACGTTGCCGTTTGGGCTTTCCACGGGCCCGAGAATTTTCACCAAGGTTATGGCGGAAATGATGGTGCTCCTGCGCAGGGTGTCACAATTATCCCATACTTGGACGATCTCCTCATAAAGGCGAGATCTCGAGAGAGGTTACTGGACAGCGTGTCACTGGCTGTGAGGACGTTGCAACAGCACGGCTGGATTCTCAATATTCCGAAGTCCCAGGTGGTTCCAACAATGCGTCTGACCTTTTTGGGCCTGATTCTGGACACAGACCAGAAAAAGGTTTTTCTTCCGATGGAAAAGGCTCAGGAGCTCATCGCTCTGGTCAGGAACCTATTAAAGCCAAAAAAGGTTTCAGTGCTTCACTGCACACGTGTCCTGGGGAAGATGGTGGCATCGTACTAGGCCATCCCCTTCGGCAGGTTCCATGAGAGGACTTTTCAATGGGACCTGCTGGACAAATGGTCCGGGTCTCATTTACAAATGCATCGAAGGATCACCCTGTCTCCCAGAGCCAGGATATCTCTCCTGTGGTGGCTGCACAGTGCTCACCTCCTAGAAGGCTGCAGGTTCGGCATTCAGGACTGGATCCTGGTGACCACGGACGCAAGCCTCCGAGGTTGGGGAGCAGTCACACTGGGAAGAAATTTCCAAGGTCTCTGGTCAAGTCTAGAGACTTGTCTCCACATCAACGTACTGGAGTTGAGGGCCATATACAACGGCCTACGTCAAGCGGAGGCATTACTTCGGGGCAAACCGGTTCTGATTCAGTCGGACAATGTCACAGCAGTGGCTCATGTAAACCGCCAAGGCGGCACAAGGAGCAGAGTGGCCATGGCAGAAGCAACCAGGATTCTTCGCTGGGCGGAGAATCATGTAAGCGCACTGTCGGCAGTGTTCATCCCGGGGGTGGACAATTGGGAAGCGGACTTCCTCAGCAGACACGACCTGCATCAGGGAGAGTGGGGACTTCATCAGGAAGTCTTCGCACAGATCGCGGGTCGGTGGAGACTGCCTCAGATAGACATGATGGCGTCCCGTCTCAACAAAAAGCTGAAGCGATATTGCGCCAGATCGAGATCCTCAGGCGGTAGCTGTAGACGCTCTGGTGACGCCATGGGTGTTCAGATCGGTCTATGTGTTTCCTCATTTGCCTCTCATACCCAAGGTGTTGAGAATAATAAGACAAAGAAGAGTGAGAACAATCCTCATTGTTCCAGATTGGCCATGAAGGACTTTGTATCCAGATCTGCAAGAGTTGCTCACAGATGATCCGTGGCCTCTTCCTCTAAGGCAGGACCTGCTGCAACAGGGGCCCTGTCTGTTCCAAAACTTAACGCGGCTGCATTTGACGGCATGGCGGTTGAACGCCGGATCCTAGCGGAAAAAGGTATTCCGGAGGAGGTCATTCCTACCCTGATTAAGGCTAGGAAGGAAGTGACATCGAAACATTATCACCGCATATGGCGAAAATATGTTTCTTGGTGTGAGGCCAGGACTGCTCCTACGGAGGAGTTCCATTTGGGCTGTCTACTTCACTTCCTTCAAACAGGAGTGAATTTGGGCCTAAAATTAGGATCCATAAAGGTTCAAATTTCGGCCTTGTCCATTATCTTTCAAAAAGAAATGGCTTCTCTTCCTGAAGTACAGACATTTGTGAAGGGAGTGCTGCATATTCAGCCTCCTTTTGTACCTCCGGTGGCGCCTTGGGATCTTAACGTGGTTTTAAGTTTCCTCAAGTCACCTTGGTTTGAACCACTCAAAACAGTGGAGTTGAAATATCTCACTTGGAAGGTGGTCATGTTGTTGGCCATAGCTTCTGCAAGGCGTGTTTCGGAATTAGCGGCTTTGTCATATAAAAGTCCCTATCTGGTTTTCACGTGGATAGGGCAGAATTGAGGACTCGTCCTCAATTCCTGCCTAAAGTGGTCTCATCTTTTCATATGAACCAACCTATTGTCGTGCCTGTGGCTACGCGTGATTTGGAGGATTCCGAGTCACTTGATGTGGTCAGGGCTTTGAAGATTTATGTGGCCAGAACAGCTAGGGTCAGGAAGACAGAGGCGCTGTTTATCCTGTATGCAGCCAATAAGGTTGGTGCACCGGCTTCAAAGCAGACTATTGCTCGCTGGATCTGTAACACGATTCAGCAAGCACATTCTTCGGCAGGATTGCCATTGCCAAAATCTGTTAAGGCCCATTCCACTAGGAAGGTGGGCTCTTCTTGGGCGGCTGCCCGAGGGGTCTCGACATTACAGTTGTGCCGAGCAGCTACTTGGTTGGGATCAAACACCTTTGCAAAGTTCTATAAGTTTGATACCCTAGCGGAGGAGGACCTCCGGGTTTGCTCAATCGGTGCTGCAGAGTCATCCGCACACTTCCGCCCGTTTGGGAGCTTTGGTATAATCCCCATGGTCCTTACGGAGTCCCAGCATCCTCTAGGACGTTAGAGAAAATAAGATTTTACACTTACCGGTAAATCTATTTATCGTAGTCAGTAGAGGATGCTGGGCGCCCGTCCCAAGTGCGGAATTCTTCTGCAAGACTTGTATATAGTTATTGCTTACATAAGGGTTATATTATAGTTCATCGGTTTGGACCGGGACTATGTTCTTTGTTCATACTGTTAACTGGGTAGTTTATCACAAGTTAGACGGTGTGATTGGTGTGGCTGGTATGAATCTTGCCCTTGGATTAACAAAAATCCTTTCCTCGTACTGTCCATCTCCTCTGGGCACAGTTTCTCTAACTGAGGTCTGGAGGAGGGGCATAGAGGGAGGAGCCAGTGCACACCCAGAGTCTAAAGTATTTTTTGGAGTGCCCATGTCTCCTGCGGAGCCCGTCTATTCCCCATGGTCCTTACGGAGTTCCAGCATCCTCTACGGACTACGAGAAATAGATTTACCGGTAAGTGTAAAATCTTATTTTTTTTCTCTGAAACCAAACCGACAAGTCAGAAATATGAACGTTGATGGAGGCCCAAGTCCAGGCCTTGTTGTAGAAAGGCCAAAAGTTTGGCCGTACTAAGCTTGTAAGCGTCATGATCATTAGTGCTGCACCAAGCAAAGTAAGAATTCCAGACCCTATGATAAATCCGAGCAGAAGCCGGTTTCCGGGCCTTCAACATGGTTTGAATGACTGCCTCAGAAAATCCTTTGGCCCTCAGGACGGAAGCTTCAAGAGCCATGCCGTCAAAGCCAACCGGGCTAAATCCTGATACACAGGGGCCCTGAACGAGGAGATCCGGGTGCTGTGGAAGTAGAAGGAGACGCTCTATTGAGAGACCCAGAAAGTCTGAGAACCAATGCCGTCTGGGCCACGCAGGAGCGATCAGAAGTAGGATTCCTCCTTCTTGCTTGAACTTCCTGATTAATCTGGGCAGGAGTGACACCGGAGGGAACACGTATGGCAGCTGAAAGTTCCATGGAATTGCCAGTGCGTCCACGAACGCTGCTTGAGGATCCCTTGTCCTTGCTCCGAAGACCGGAACCTTGTGATTGTGTCGAGACGCCATCAAGTGCACATCTGGAAGGCCCCACTTGTCCACGAGTAGTTGAAACACTTCTGGATGGAGGCTCCACTCTCCGGCATGTACGTCCTGACGACTGAGAGAGTCCGCTTCCCAGTTTAGGATCCCTGGAATGAATGCTGCCGATAAGGCTGACAGATAGCGTTCCGCCCACTGAAGAATCCTTGATACTTCCCTCATTGCCATGCGGCTTCGAGTGCCGCCTTGATGATTGATGTACACCACCGTGGTGGCGTTGTCAGACTGTACTTGAACAGGTCTGTTCTGTATTAAATGCTGGGCCAAGTTCAGTGAGTTGAGCACCGCCCGCAGTTCCAGAATGTTTATTGGAAGGAGAGACTCCACCGATCCTGAAGGGAGTGTTGCTTCAGCACCGCGCCCCAACCCCTCAGACTGGCATCCGTTGTCCAGAAGGGACGATCCCTGCTCAATCGATGGTCCTGCAGCCACCATCTTAGTGACAGACGCACCTCCCGAGACAAGGAGATCATTTGCGACCTGATCCGGTGAGGCAGGCCGTCCTGCCTGGCAAGAATCGGCTTCTGCAGAGGGCAGGAATGGAATTGAGCGTACTCCACCATGTTGAAAACCGACACCATGAGACTTAGCACTTGCATTTCCGAATGTATCGACACTTGCGGACGAGATAGGAAGCATCAAATCCTGTCCTGAAGCTTCAGGACTTCTCCTGAGACGAGAACAACCGCTGGTTGTGATTGTCCAACAACGCCTCCAGGTGCATCATGCTCTGAGCAGGGACCAGGGAAGATATATCTTCCAGTTGATGAGCCACCCGTGGGCATGCAGATGGCGTAGGAGAATTTCTGGGGAATTCGCCAGAATCAACCAAATCGTCCAGATGCGGCAGGATCCTGACCTCATGACGGCGGAGCACAGCTGTCATTACCACCATGACCTTGGTGAAGACCCACAGAGCCATAGTCAAACCAAAAGGTAATGCCCGAAATTGGTAATGGAGGTTGCCAACCGCAAACCTCAGGTAATGCTGATGCGACTTTGCAATGGGAATATGCAGGTAAGCATCCTGTATATCCAGGGAGACCATATAATCCCCAGGTTCCAAGGGCAGAACAATAGAGCAAAGAGTTTCCATACAAAACTTGGAGACCCTCACAAATTTGTTCAAGGACTTGAGGTTGAGAATGGGCCGAGAGGACCCATTCAGTTTCGGGACTAGGAACAGCGGTGAATAGTACCCCTTGCCTCTCTGAGCCAAAGGCACCTGTACTACCACTCCTGTGTCCAGGAGGGACTGTACCACGGAATGAAGAGTTTGCCTTTACCTGATCCAAAGAGGGATGTCTGTCAGGCAAAAGATGAGGGGGACGATTCTTGAAGGATACGGCGTATCCTCGAGTGACTACTTCCTGTACCCAGGCATCTGAAGTTGTCTTCAACCATTCCTGGGTAAACCCCAGAAGTCGGCCCCCCACCCTGGGATCCCCCAGAGGGAGGCCTGCCCCGTCATGCAGCAGGCTTGTCAGTTTTGGAAGCAGGCTGACTAGCAGCCCAGGCCCGTTTAGGTTTGGGCTGACTGGGTTTGGAAGTGCGAGCCTGTTTCGGATACGCCTGACCCTTTGCTTTCCCTGAAAGACGAAAGGAGCGAAAGAAAGTACTCTTAGCCTTCGGTACCGAAGGAGCAGTACTAGATAGACCAGCTGTTTTAGCAGAAGCTAAATCAGCCATTATCTTGTTGAGGTGGTCTCCGAAAAGAATGTCTCCCTTAAGGGAGCACCTCCAGGGTTTTCTTAGAGTCCAGATCCACAGACCAGGACTGCAACCAGAGAATCCGGCGAGCCAAAATGGACGTAATAGAAGCCTGGCTGCCAGAATACCGGCATCAGAAGCAGCCTCCTTAATGTAATGAGAAACTGTGACAATATAAGACAGACATTGTCTAGCATGATCAGAAACTTTTGAAGGCAACTCAACTTCCAACTCCTGAGCTCACGCTTCAATAGCCTCTGCAGCCCTAGTCGCTACAATGGTGGGCCTATGTGCAGCACCAGCTAGGGTTTAAATCGCCTTTAAACAACCCTCCACACACTTATCCATTGGTTCTTTCAGAGACGTGACTGTCATTACAGGCAGAGCTGAGGATACCACCAGCCGCGCCACTTGCGAGTCCACTGGCAGGGGTGTTTCCCAATTTTTACTTAGCTCTGCCACAAGGGTATAGCGAGCCAGCATCATCTTGTGAGGCGTGAATTTCTTTACTGGATTTTCCCAGGATTCCTGACGTATGTCAACTAAATGGTCAGAGTGAGGTAAAACTTGTTTAACAACTTTCTGACGTTTAAATCTGTCCGGTTTCTTAGGGGCAGTATCAGGCTCTGGGTCATCAGTAATTTAAAGGATTAACCTGATAGCCTCCAACAAGTCAGGAACATCCACCTGTGAAACTGATTCCCCACCAGAAGCATCTGAATCAGTGTCTGTGGGGTCAGTATATACGCCATCCTCATCAGATGAGGTGTCTGGGACGTTGGTGGATTGTGAGGAAGTAATGGCCCGCTTGGAGGACCCCTTGGTCTTAGGTGGACAAGGGTGAGATTTCTGTTTAGTCAGTGATTGGTTCAATTGCTGTAACTGAGTGGACAGTTGATCTGCCCATGGCGGATTAACCGCAGGGACCATAGGCGGCTGTACCGGCACAGGAGGTCCCATAGGGGGCGTAAGTCTAGTTACCAGCATATTCAATAACGTGCAAGGAGTAACTTCTAAAAAGAAGAACAGGCGCTCAGTAAGGGTTGCTGCACCAAGCTGCTGCCAATGGACAGGAGAGTCACTCCTGAGGGTAACGGAATGGATGTATAGGGTGGGCAGCGCTATAGTTGAAGTGATTGAAATAAACAGTTTTTTACAATATATATTAAAATTCTTTGTCAATTTATTAAAAAACAAATAAAAATAAGAATTTACTTACCGATAATTCTATTTCTCGGAGTCCGTAGTGGATGCTGGGGTTCCTGAAAGGACCATGGGGAATAGCGGCTCCGCAGGAGACAGGGCACAAAAGTAAAGCTTTCCGATCAGGTGGTGTGCACTGGCTCCTCCCCCTATGACCCTCCTCCAAGCCAGTTAGGTACTGTGCCCGGACGAGCGTACACAATAAGGGAGGAATTTTGAATCCCGGGTAAGACTCCTACCAGCCACACCAATCACACCGTACAACTTGTGATCTAAACCCAGTTAACAGTATGATAACAGCGGAGCCTCTGAAAAGATGGCTCACAACAATAATAACCCGATTTTTGTAACTATGTACAAGTATTGCAGATAATCTGCACTTGGGATGGGCGCCCAGCATCCACTACGGACTCCGAGAAATAGAATTATCGGTAAGTAAATTCTTATTTTCTCCATCGTCCTAGTGGATGCTGGGGTTCCTGAAAGGACCATGGGGATTATACCAAAGCTCCCAAACGGGCGGGAGAGTGCGGATGGCTCTGCAGCACCGAATGAGAGAACTCCAGGTCCTCTTTTGCCAGGGTATCAAATTTGTAGAATTTTACAAACGTGTTCTCCCCTGACCACGTAGCTGCTCGGCAGAGTTGTAATGCCGAGACCTCTCGGGCAGCCGCCCAAGATGAGCCCACCTTCCTTGTGGAATGGGCCTTAACAGATTTAGACTGTGGCAGGCCTGCCACAGAATGTGCAAGTTGAATTGTGTTACAAATCCAACGAGCAATCGACTGCTTAGAAGCAGGCGCACCCAACTTGTTGGGTGCATACAGTATAAACAGCGAGTCAGATTTTCTGACTCCAGCTGTCCTGGAACATATTTTCAGGGCCCTGACAACTTCTAGCAACTTGGAGTCCTCCAAGTCCCTAGTAGGTGCAAGGCACCACAATAAGCTGGTTCAGGTGAAACACTGACACCACCTTAGGGAGAGAACTGGGGACGAGTCCGCAGCTCTGCCCTGTCCGAATGGACAAACAGATATGGGCTTTTTTGAGAAAAAACCACCAATTTGACACTCGCCTGGTCCAGGCCAGGGCCAAGAGCATGGTCACTTTTTATGTGAGATGCTTCAAATCCACATATTTGACTGGTTTTAAACCAATGTGATTTGAGGAATCCCAGAACTACGTTGAGATCCCACAGTGCCACTGGAGGCACAAAAAGGGGTTTGTATATGCAATACTCCCTTGACAAACTTCTGGACTTCAGGAACTGAAGCCAATTCTTTCTGGAAGAAAATTTACAGGGCCGAATTTGAACCTTAATGGACCCCAATTTGAGGCCCATAGACACTCCTGTTTGCAGGAAATGCAGGAAACGACCGAGTTGAAATTTCTTTGTGGGGCCTTCCTGGCCTCACACCACGCAACATATTTTCGCCACACGTGGTGATAACGTTGTGCGGTCACCTCCTTTCTGGCTTTGACCAGGGTAGGAATGACCTCTTCCGGAATGCCTTTTTCCCTTAGGATCCGGCTTTCCATCGCCATGCCGACAAACGCAGCTGCGGTAAGTCTTGGAACAGACATGGTACTTGCTGAAGCAAGTCCCTTCTTAGCGGCAGAGGCCATAAGACCTCTGTAAGCATCTCTTGAAGTTCCGGGTACCAAGTCCTTCTTGGCCAATCCGGAGCCATGAGTATAGTTCTTACTCCTCTACGTCTTATAATTCTCAGCACCTTAGGTATGAGAAGCAGAGGAGGGAACACATACACCGACTGGTACACCCACGTTGTTACCAGAACGTCCACATCTATTGCCTGAGGGTCTCTTGACCTGGCGCAATACCTGTCCCGTTTTTTGTTCAGACGGGACGCCATCATGTCCACCTTTGGTATTTCCCAACGGTTTACAATCATGTGGAAAAAACTTCTCAATGAAGTTTCCACTCTCCCGGGTGGAGGTCGTGCTGAAGAAGTCTGCTTCCCAGTTTCCATTCCCGGGATGAAACACTGCTGACAGTGTTATCACATGATTTTCCGCCCAGCGAAAAGTCCTTGCAGTTTCTGCCATTGCCCTTCTGCTTCTTGTGTCGCCCTGTCTGTTTACGTGGGCGACTGCCGTGATGTTTTTCCCACTGGATCAATACCGGCTGACCTTGAAGCAGAGGTCTTGCTAAGCTTAGAGCATTATAAATTTACCCTTAGCTCCAGTATATTTATGTGGAGAAAAGTCTCCATACTTGATCACACTCCCTGGAAATTTTTCCCTTGTGTGACTGCTCCCCAGCCTCTCGGGCTGGGCTCCGTGGTCACCAGCATCCAATCCTGAATGCCGAATCTGCGGCCCTCTAGAAGATGAGCACTCTATAACCACCACAGGAGATACACCCTTGTCCTTGGATATTGGGTTATCCGCTGATGCATCTGAAGATGCGATCCGGACCATTTGTCCAGCAGATCCCACTGAAAAGTTCTTGCGTGAAATCTGCCGAATGGAATTGCTTCGTAGGAAGCCACCATTTTTACCAGGACCCTTGTGCAATGATGCACTGTTTTTAGGAGGTTCCTGACTTGCTCGGATAACTCCCTGGCTTTCTCTTCCGGGAGAAACACCTTTTTCTGGACTGTGTCCAGAATCATCCCTAGGCACAGCAGACGTGTCGTCGGGATCAGCTGCGATTTTGGAATATTTAGAATCCACCCGTGCTGATTGTAGCAGTATCCGAGATAGTGCTACTCCGACCTCCAACTGTTCCCTGGACTATGCCCCTATCAGGAGATCGTCCAAGTAAGGGATAATTAAGACGCCTTTTCTTCGAAGAAGAATCATCAATTCGGCCATTACCTTGGTAAAGACCCCAGGGTGCCGTGGACAATCCAAACGGCAGCGTCTGAAACTGATAGTGACAGTTCTGCACCACGAACCTGAGGTACCCTTAGTGAGAAGGGCAAATTTGGGACATAGAGGTAAGCATCCCTGATGTCCCGGGACACTATATAGTCCCCTTCTTCCTGGTTCGTTATCACTGCTCTGAGTGACTTCATCTTAATTTGAACCTTTGTAAGTGTTCAAAAAAAAATTTAAGAATAAGTCTCACCTAGCCTTCTGGCTTCAGTACCACAATATAGTGTGGAATAATACCCCTTTTCTTGTAGTAGGAGGGGTAATTTAATTATCACCTGCTGGGAATACAGCTTGTGAATTTTTTCCCATACTACCTCCTTGTCGGAGGGAGACCTTGGTAAAGCAGACTTCAGGAGCCTGCGAAGGGGAAACGTCTCGACATTCCAATCTGTACCCCCGGGATACCACTTGTAGGATCCAGGGGTCCTGTACGGTCTCAGCGCCATGCTGAGAACTTGTCAGACGCGGTGGAACGCTTCTGTTCCTGGGACTGGGCTGCCTGCTGCAGTCTTCTTCCCTTTCCTCTATCCCTGGGCAGATATGATCTTATAGGGACGAGAGGACTGAGGCTGAAAAGACGGTGTCTTTTTCTGCAGAGATGTGACTTAGGGTAAAAAAAACGGTGGATTTTCCAGCAGTTGCCGTGACCACCAGGTCCGATGGACCGACCCCAAATAACTCCTCTTCCTTTATACGGCCATACTGTGCCGTTTGGAATCTGCATCACCTGACCACTGTCGTGTCCATAACATCTTCTGGCAGTTATGGACATCGCGTTTATTCATGATGCCAGAGTGCAAATATCCCTCTGTGCATCTCGCATATATAGAAATGCATCCTTTAAATGCTCTATAGTCCATAAAATACTGTCCCTGTCAAGGGTATCAATATTTTTAGTCAGGGAATCCGACCAAGCCACCCTAGCTCTGCACATCCAGGCTGAGGCGATCGCTGGCCGCAGTATAACACTAGTATGTGTGTATATACTTTTTATTATATTTTCCAGCCTTGTCAGCTGGTCCTTGAGGACGGCCCTATCTATAGACGGTACCGCCACTTGTTCTGATAAGCATGTGAGAGCCTTATCCACCCTAAGGGGTGTTTCCCAACGCGCCCTAACTTCTGGCGGGAAAGGGTATACCGCCCATAATTTTCTATCGGGGGGAACCCACGCATCATCACACACTTTAATTTAATTTATCTGATTCAGGAAAAACTATGGTAGTTTTTTCACATCCCACATAATACCCTCTTTTGTGGTACTTGTAGTATCAGAAATATGTAACACCTCCTTCATTGCCTTTAACGTGTGGCCCTAATAAGGAATACGTTTGTTTATTCACCGTCGACACTGGATTCAGTGTCCCTGTCTGTGTCTGTGTCGACCGACTAAAGTAAACGGGCGTTTTAAAACCCCTGACGGTGTTTTTGAGACGTCTGGACCGTACTAATTGTTTGTCGGCCGTCTCATGTCGTCAACCGACCTTGCAGCGTGTTGACATTATCACGTAATTTCCTAAATAAGCCATCCATTCCGGTGTCGACTCCCTAGAGAGTGACATCACCATTACAGGCAATTGCTCCGCCTCCTCACCAACATCGTCCTCCTACCTGTCGACACACACGTACCGACACACAGCACACACACAGGGAATGCTCTGATAGAGGACAGGACCCACTAGCCCTTTGGAGAGACAGAGGGAGAGTTTGCCAGCACACACCAAAAACGCTATAATTATATAGGGACAACCTTATATAAGTGTTTTCCCTTATAGCATCTTAATATATATAAGCATATCGCCAAATTAGTGCCCCCCCTCTCTGTTTTAACCCTGTTTCTGTAGTGCAGTGCAGGGGAGAGCCTGGGGGCCTTCCCTCCAGCCTTTCTGTGAGGGAAAATGGCGCTGTGTGCTGAGGAGATAGGCCCCGCCCCTTTTTCGGCGGCCTCGTCTCCCGCTCTTAACGGATTCTGGCAGGGGTTAAATATCTCCATATAGCCTCCGGAGGCTATATGTGAGGTATTTTTAGCCAAAATAGGTATTCATTTGCCTCCCAGGGCGCCCCCCTCCCAGCGCCCTGCACCCTCAGTGACTGCCGTGTGAAGTGTGCTGAGAGGAAAATGGCGCACAGCTGCAGTGCTGTGCGCTACCTTTAGAAGACTGAGGAGTCTTCTGCCGCCGATTCTGGACCTCTTCTTACTTCAGCATCTGCAAGGGGGCCGGCGGCAAGGCTCCGGTGACCATCCAGGCTGTACCTGTGATCGTCCCTCTGGAGCTGATGTCCAGTAGCCAAGAAGCCAATCCATCCTGCACGCAGGTGAGTTCACTTCTTCTCCCCTAAGTCCCTCGTTGCAGTGATCCTGTTGCCAGCAGGACTCACTGTAAAATAAAAAACCTAAGCTAAACTTTCCTAAGCAGCTCTTTAGGAGAGCCACCTAGATTGCACCCTTCTCGGCCGGGCACAAAAATCTAACTGGCTTGGAGGAGGGTCATAGGGGGAGGAGCCAGTGCACACCACCTGATCGGAAAGCTTTACTTTTGTGCCCTGTCTCCTGCGGAGCCGCTATTCCCCATGGTCCTTTCAGGAACCCCAGCATCCACTAGGACGATAGAGAAATATGAATATTATTCACTCCTCAAAATTATTGGTAAAAATACAAATGTGCACCTAGATCAGTTCATCTCCATCTATATGTTAGACCATAAGTGTCTGTTCCTGAGTTAATGCCCTGGTAAGTCCACAAGTCCCTCAGAGGTTTGTTCACAAATTGACACAGTTCGGTTATTTGATAGTTACCGATCACCGTATTAGAGGTGGAAAGGCTTCCATGATGGTGCTTCCATGCTGGAAATGGATGTCCTCATTTAGATGGTGATTGCTGTGATTGTCCTCATTAGGGTAGGTGGAGGTTTGCTGGTGGGTTCCGGGCTGGTTCAGACACAAAGTGGCGGTCTTGGAGAACTGAAGTGGTGCAGATGGGGGGCCCTAACGCGTTTCACTGCTTCCCCAAAAGATATGCAGCTTTGTCAAAGGATACCATGCAGTAGGAAATGAGGGTTTATATATTCAATAACGTGGAGAAAGTAGCCCAAGGTGGATCTTTTTGAACCCCCGTTGCTACGGTCCCACTGGGGGGGGGGGGTGGTGTGTAAGGAACCCCCAGAACCTGAATCCTCTGCTGCTATATTTTCCTCAAACGTGTCTGCGGCGTCACCACCACGCACTGTGGGATTAGCCCCAGCTCCGTCGCCCCTTGTAGCTGACATATCTGAAAGCTCAATTCAAGGCAACACCGTACAATATCAGCAGCCCAACACCTGACAAGAACCCCCCGTGCAGTGTATTAGCACTAACAGAGAGTTAAAATCACAGAGAAAAATACACAAGTATATCTTGTGAAACACCTATATTAAATATAACCCTGACGCACTTAGCCCCCTCAGGTTACAGAATATAGGGATAGCAATCTGAGTGAGATGCACGAAATGGAGGTCACACAGCAGCTATGTGCGCACACACAGTCACATTGTACAATGCAGAAATTATAACATGCTATAAAACTGCACTGGACTAGCAATACAGAGTAATACTAAGTATAGCTATACACTCAATGGATATATCAATGCACAGTAAAGACTGGATGTATATCACAGGGTACTTGTACTAAGTAACCCTGACTAAATGCACTGTTTCTTAACTAACACTGTCAGCAGACATGTAGAATACTTAAGTGTCCTGTAAAATGCACAGCGTTGACATGCAGGCGGCTTTACAGAGGAGGTTTTGCCCAAACAGTCCCAGGATCAGCTCAGCTTGTCCCAATGGCACCCAAATGCTGACCGGAAGTGAGGGAGAGAGATGCAGCTCCAGGACAGGAACATTTACTCTAAATGGTGCCCTGGGGCTGGGGGAGGGGCTACAGGTCAAAGCCTTATCCCCTAACTGGACTTCACCACCGGGTACTGTGGGCTTTATAGTAAACGGTTTTTAGTAAAACCAACCTGTGCCCTTGCCCTGGTGGTCTAGTGGGGTCCCTGTACCACCTCCCACTGGCCGTGCCTAATCGCAATTTCCAGCAGGTCCCGCCTGGGGCACTTACCTCCACCCTGAGTGCGGCCACGCGATCCTGGAGAGCTGCGGTGGGGTGTGTGACTGACAGATGAAAACCGGAGCCTCCGCTGTAAGTACCCGGCAACCAGGGCGCTGGAGTATACAGCGCCGCTGGGGGAGGTGATGGAGCTGCAGCAGGAGATGTCTGTCTGACATCTAACACTCACTGTGTCTCTGCTGCAGCCATTGAACTCTACATTTTTCACTTAAAAAAGCTCTTCTGAGGGCTGCTGGAGCAGCCCACCTGTTGTATGCCTGCACTGCATGGCACCAACTACAAAACTGAGCTCCTTTGCACGGAGGCGGGGTTATAGAGGAGGAGGTGCTATGAATTCTGGGAACAGTCCGCTTTTAGCCTGTTGGTGCCTTGGGTCAAGATCCTACTCTACACCCCAATGTCATTCCCTGTGGATCCCAGTGTACCCTGCAGAAAAAAGAGAACTGATGTGAGAAGTTGTTACGAACTGTGGAAAAAAAACAACGTAAAACATCCAAAGAGCTGAAACTGACCTCACAATCTGGAGTCATAGTTTTAGCCTGTACCATATGCCGCACACTAAATTAAGAGGGGCTTTATGAGATATGAAGGCCAAGGAGAACCCCACTGCTGAAAAAAACACACATAAAAAGAAACAACTGATCTGTGCCAAAACATACCTAGACAAACCACAGTCCTTCTGGGCAAATGTACTGTGGGCAGACAAAACCAAAATAGAACTCTTTTTGGCAATGCAGGCCAGTGATTTGTTTATAGGCGATTAAATGAAGCTTTTAAGCAGAACACTCTACCTATGGTTAACATATATAGGATCCATCATTTTTGTGAGGCTGCTTTTGGTACTGGAAGCCTTCAGCATATTGAAGGAATCATTTAAATCAGAAGATTACCAAGTATTTTGGAGCAAAATGTGCTAACCTAAAAAACTAGGTTTGGGCCGAAAATCATGGGACCTCCTGCACGATAAACACCTTATACACACATACAAAAGCGGACAAAAGGTTGAAAAGGAAAAAAATTGATTGTTTTTAAATTGACAGCATTGAGTCCTATTAACATAATTTGGGGATACTAGCTATTGTACAGGTTGTACTTACAATTCAAAGGTACCAATAATGTGACCAGAACTGGACGTCAATGTTGTTTTTGTGGATGGCATCTGATGAAAGAAATCCACAGCTTTACACTTGAAAGTTTTGGACAGAGTTTTGGGGGTAAGATAATGGAGTTGAAGGTAGCTAATAGACAGTGGGGGCTGGAGGACTGCAATAAGACATGGGTCAGGATTGGATACAGGCAGTGTTATAGGCGGAGAGCATGAATTTGAAGTGGAGACATTCTGCAAACACAATTTCCTGCACTTTTACAGGTAGCTTGTGCAAATTGAATGGTTGAAGCATGGACCTGCAAAGGTTTTTAGTGACAGCTGGAGCAACTAAATCTAGTATAGTTGTAAGGATGTAGTGCAGTGGTTGCCAAGTTTGGTCCTCAAGGATCAGTAATTGTCCAGGTTTTAAGTATATCCATGGTTCGGTACAGATGGTTAAATCATATTGACTGAGGTACTAATTAAGGCGTCTGTGGCAGAGCATGTATATACTTACACCTGGACCATTAGTGCTTCTTGAGGACCAGGCTTGGGAACCACTGGTGTAGAGAGAAACTGCACACAAGCGAGGGTGGCAATGTAGAAATTAAGTGCATTAAGTAAGGAGGAGAAAATATACAGGTCTATTGCCTCAAGATGTTGATGGCCTTGGGAGGAATAAGAAGTGAAGGGATAAGGGACAGATTAAAGCAGACCCAGCCACCCTCTCCAGTTGTTGTGAAACTATGGGGCCCTACACACTCGGCGATGCGCCGCCGAGGTGCCCGACGGCCGATACGGCCGACGAGCAACCCGGCGGCGGGGGGGCAGTGACGGGGGGAGTGAAGTTTCTTCACTCCCCCCGTCACCCGGCTGCATTGAAGTGCAGGCAAATATGGACGAGATCGTCCATATTGGCCTGCATGCACAGCCGACGGGAGATCAGCGATGAACGAGCGCGGGGCCGCGCATCGTTCATCGCTGGAGTCTCCACACTGAAAGATATGAACGAGTTCTCGTTCATTTATGAACGAGATCGTTCATATCTTTCAGAATATCGGCATGTGTGTAGGGCCTATTTGAGTGCCTTCATGCCTTTCCACTGAGAGATCAGATTAAGGGAGTGATCATTTGAGTGGGAGCAGCTGCAGCCCCAACTACCTTGTGCATGGTGATTGTGTCTTACAGCTTAAGAAAACCCCAAATCCAAAATCTCAGAAATTTAGAGTATTACATAAAATCAATAAAAAAAAGGATTTTAAATACAGAATTGTCGGCCCTCTGAAAAGTATAATTATGTATATGTACTCAGTACTTGGTTTGGGCATGAATTACTGCCTCAATGCAGCGTGGCATGGATTCTATCAGCCTGTGACACTGCTGAGGTGTTATGGACCAGGATGCTCCAATTGCGGCCTTCAGCTCTTCTGCATTGTTTGGTCTTGTCTCTCTCATCTTTCTCTTGGCAATGCCCCATAGATTCTCTATGGGGTTCACGTCAGGTGAGTTTGCTGGCCAATCGAGCATAATAATCCCACGGTCATTGAAGCAGGTTCTGGTACTTTTGGCAGTGTGGGCAGGTAACCACTTTGAGCGCGTACAACTCACTCTACCAAGTGAGTGAGAGTTGCTCACCTTTGCAGGATATACTCCGGATCCTGGTCGTACAGCAGCCAAAGCTGCATTTTGCAGTTTCTGTGCACCAGACGCCAAAGGTTACATCATAGGGTCAAACATAGTCTAAGAAGCCCATGGAATCTCTTCCATTCTGGGTAATGGTTTCATGTAGTCTATATAAGACAATTTCACAGGCCAGTAGGGTCAAATTTTACTTTTTGTAGCTTAATGCCCAAGACTAAGGTTTTAATTTTTCAGTGTCGCCTTGGTGAGAGACTTTGTGAGCCGTGAATATGTCCTAGATCTTCTGAGCTCATCTCCCAGATGGGTTTTAACCATAGGTCCTTGCTGGTGTCATGGCAAAGCAACTTGCTTTTAGGAAGTCATTCAGTTTATATTTTCTTGTGATTCTCAGTCCAATTCCAGACAAGTGGTTGGGGTTTACAGTTATGGTCAACATTTTCGGCACCCTTGAATTAACATGTACAATATCACCTGCAAAAAAGAAATGTAGGGAATCCATTTTGGTCTATAGACAATTGTTTGGCAGACAACTGATAAGGATAAAACAACTTTTTGAAAAATAAAAAAATAGTAGGAAAGACTCCAGGCATCAGCTATCTGGGGGGTAGCAAGTAGCAGGGCCAGCTGGAGGAACAGTTTTGGTGGCCACTGGGACCCTACCGATTAAGACTGGTGGTGCTGGCGGCAACTGCAGAGCCAGCCGCACCACCAGTTCTTACTTAGATGCGGCCAGGGCCGTGACCTGTGGTGATGTGACATCATAGGTCACGCAGTCATCCTACCTACTCAGCTATGCTCTGGAGTGGAGACGGAGTGACAGTCTGCACTTGGGCTGCATCCCATGATAGACTGCGGGTGGCAGAGAGCAGGGAGGGACAAGGAGCTCCTCTCGCTCATCCTCTACTCACATATGAGGTAAGTCTTGTTTTGGGGGGCTGTGGCATACTTGTTTTTTGTGAGGGACAATGTGTTTTATTGTATATATTTTTTCCACTGAGGGACAATGTTTTTAATTTTTTTTTCAGTGGGGCGGAAATGGAAAAAAAAATTGTACTTTTTCTCTGACGTCCTAGTGGATGCTGGGGACTCCGTAAGGACCATGGGGAATAGACGGCTCCGCAGGAGACTGGGCACATCTAAAGAAAACTTTAGGACTATCTGGTGTGCACTGGCTCCTCCCCCCATGACCCTCCTCCAAGCCTCAGTTAGATTTCTGTGCCCGGCTGAGCTGGATGCACACTAGGGGCTCTCCTGAGCTCCTAGGAAGAAAGTATATGTTAGGTTTTTTATTTTCAGTGAGACCTGCTGGCAACAGGCTCACTGCACCGAGGGACTAAGGGGAGAAGAAGCGAACCTACCTAAGTGGTGGTAGCTTGGGCTTCTTAGGCTACTGGACACCATTAGCTCCAGAGGGATCGAACACAGGACCCGACCTCGTCGTCCGTTCCCGGAGCCGCGCCGCCGTCCCCCTTACAGAGCCAGAAGCAAGAAGGTGGTCCGGAAAATCGGCGGCTGAAGACTTCTGTCTTCTCCAAGGTAGCGCACAGCACTGCAGCTGTGCGCCATTGCTCCTCATGCACACCACACACTGCGGTCACTGATGGGTGCAGGGGGGGGGGGGGGGGGGGGCGCACCCTGAGCAGCAATAAATAACACCTTGGCTGGCAAACTGACACCATATATAGCCCCAGAGGCTATATAGGTGTATATTAACCCCTGCCATAAATATTAAAATAGCGGGAGAAAGCCCACCGAAAAAGGGGCGGAGCCATCTCCCTCAGCACACTGGCGCCATTTTCCCTCACAGCTCTGCTGGAGGGATCGCTCCCTGACTCTCCTCTGCAGTCCTGCACTACAGAAAAGGGTTAAAAAGAGAGGGGGGGCACAAATTAGGCGCAGTATATATATATTATGCAGCTATAAGGGAAAACACTCTCTATAGGTGATATCCCTGTGATATATAGCGCTCTGGTGTGTGCTGGCATACTCTCCCTCTGTCTCCCCAAAGGGCTTTGTGGGGTCCTGTCCTCTGTCAGAGCATTCCCTGTGTGTGTGCGGTGTGTCGGTACTGCTGTGTCGACATGTATGATGAGGATAATGATGTGGAGGCGGAGCAAATGCCTGTGAATGGGATGTCACCCCCTGCGGGGTCGACACCGGTGTGGATGGACTTATGGAAGGAATTACGTGACAGTGTCAACTCCTTACATAAAAGGTTTGACGACATAGGACAGCCGGCTGCTCAGCTTGTGCCTGTCCAAGCGTCTCACATGTCATCAGGGGCTCTAAAACGCCCGCTACCTCAGATGGCAGACACAGATGTTGACACGGATACCGACTCCAGTGTCGACGACGAGACTAGTGTACCTTCCAATAGGGCCACCCGTTACATGATTGAGGCAATTAAAAATGTATTACACATTTCTGATAATACCCCAGATACCACAAAAAAGGGTATTATGTTTGGTGACAGAAAACTACCAGTAGTTTTTCTGCATCTGAGGAATTGATATGAGGTGTGTGAGGAAGCGTGGACTTCCCCCGATAAGAAATTGATAATTTCTAAGCAGCGTACCCTTTTCCGCCAGAGGATAGGTCACGTTGGGAAATAACCCCTAGGGTAGATAAAGCGGTTACACGCTTATTAAAAAAGGTGGCACTACCGTCACGGATACGGCCGCCCTGAAGGACCTGCTGATAGAAAGCAGAAAACTACCCTTAAAGCTATATACACACACACGGGCATTATATTGAGACCTGCTATTGCCTCGGCATGGATGTGCAGTGCGGCAGCTGCGTGGTCAGATTCCCTGTCGGATAATATTTATACTATAGATAGGGACAATATTTTGCTGAAAATAGAGCATATAAAAGACGCTGTCTTATACATGCGTGATGCACAGAGGGATATTTGCCGACCGGCATCACTAATAAGCGCTATGTAAAACCATTGCCGCCAGACGGGGGTTATGGACTCGGCAATGGTCGGGCGATGCCGATTCAAAACGGCACATGGAAGTTTGCCCTAGAAGGGGGTGGAACTGTTTGGGGATGGTCTTTCAGACCTCGTTTCCACAGCTACGGCTGGGAAATCAAAACTTTTGCCACAAGCTACCCCACAGCAAAAGTAAGCACTGTATTATCAGGTACAGTCCCTTCGGCCCCAGAAAAGTAGAGGGCTAGAGGCTCATCTTTTCTGCCAAGAGGAAAAGGTAGAGGGAAAAAGCTGCAGCACACAGCTAGTTCCCGGGAGCAGAAGTCCTCCCCTGCGTCCGGTAAGTCCACAGCATGACGCTGGGGCTGCTCAGGCGGACCCGGGTACGGTGGGGGCCCGTCTCAGTAATTTTCAGCGCACAGTGGGCTCTCTCACAGGTGGATCCCTGGGTTCTTCAAACAGTATCTCAGAGGTATAGGCTGGAATTCGAGACGTCTCTCCCCCCCCCCCCCCCCCCCCCCCCCGCCGTTTCCTAAAATCTGCCTTACCGGCAACTCCCTCTGCCAGGGAGGCAGTGTTGGTGGCTATCCAAAAAACTGTATTCACAGCAAGTGATTATCAAGGTACCCCTCCTTCAACAGGAAAAGGGTTACCTTTCCACAATGTTTGTGGTACCGAAACCGGACGGTTCGGTGAGACCCATCTTAAATTTAAAATCCTTGAACACATATAACAAAAGATTCAAGTTCAAGATGGAATCGCTCAGGGCGATTATTGCGATCCTGGACGAGGGGGATTACAGGGTCTCTCTGGACATCAAGGATACTTACCTGCATGTCCCCATTTACCCTCCTCACCAGGAGTACCTCAAGATTGTGGTACCGGACTGTCACTATCAGTTCCAGACGCTGCCGTTTGGATTATCCACGGCACCGAGGGTCTTTACCATGGGTAATGACCGAAATGATGATACTCCTTCGCAAGAAGGGAGTTTTAATTATCCCGTACTTGGACGATCTCCGGATAAAGGCGAGGTCCAAGGAACAGTTGGTAAGGGGGTAGCACTTTCTCGGGAAGTGCTGCAACAGCAGGACTGGATTCTCAATTCCAAAGTCACAGCTGGTCCCGACGACACGTCTTCTGTTCCTGGGAATGATTCTGGAAACAGACCAGAAAAAAGTGTTTCTTCCAATGGAAAAAGCCGAGGAGTTGTCATCTCTAGTCAGAAACCTCCTAAGACCGGGACAGGTGTCGGTACATCAATGCACACGAGTCCTGGGAAAAATGGTAGCTTCGTACGAAGAAATTCCATTCGGAAAGTTCCACGCAAGGATTTTCCAGTGGGACCTGTTGGACAAATGGTCCGGGTCCCATCTCCAGATACAGCAGCGGATAACCCGGTCGGCAAGAACCAGGGTGTCGCTGCAGTGGTGGTTGCAGAGGGCTCATCTACTAGAGGGCCGCAGATTCGGAATACAGGACTGGGTCCTGGTAAACATGGATGCCAGCCTTCGGGGCTGGGGTGCAGTCACACAGGGAGTAAAATTCCAAGGACTGTGGTCCAAACAGGAGATTTCACTTCACATAAATTTTCTGGAGCTAAGAGCCCTTTACAAGGCCGTAAGCCAAACAAGGCCCCTGCTTCAAAACCAGCCGTACTGATCCAATCAGACAACATCACGGCGCTCGCCCATGTAAACAGGCAGGGCGGCACAAGAAGCAGGAGGGCAATGGCAGAAGCCACAAGGATTCCCCGTTGGGCGGAAAAATCATGTGGTAGCACTGGCAGCAGTGTTCATTCCGGGAGTGGACAACTGGGAAGCAGACTTCCGCAGCAGACTCCACCCGGGAGAATAGGGACTTCATCCAGAAGTCTTCCAAATGCTGGTAAACCATTGGGAAAGACCACAGGTGGACATGATGGCGTCCCACCTCAATAAAAAAGATATTGCGCCAGGTCAAGGGAACCTCAGGCGATCGCTGTGGACGCTCTAGTGACACCGCGGGTGTACCAGTCGGTTTATGTGTTCCCTCCTCTCCCTCTCATACCCAAGGTACTGAGGATAATAAGGAAAAGAGGAGTAAGAACTATACTCATTGTTCCGGATTGGCCAAGAAGGGCTTGGTACCTGGAACTTTAGGAGTTGATCTCAGAGGACCCATGGCCTCTGCCACTCAGACAGGATCTGCTGCAGCAGGGGCCCTGTCTGTTCAAAGACTTACCGCGGCTGCATTGACGGCATGGCGGTTGAACACCGGATCCTGAGTCAAAAAGGCATTCCGGAGGAAGTCATTCTTATCCTGATCAAAGCCAGGAAGGATGTCAGCCTGAAGTGCAGACGTTGTAAGGGAGTGCTGCATATTCAGCCCCTTTTTTGTGCCCCAGTGGCACCTTGAGATCTCAATGTGGTTTTGAAGTTCCTGGAATCACATTGGTTTGAGCCACTTAAAACCGTGGATTTGAAATATCTCACATGAAAAGTGGTCATGTGTTGGCTCTGGCTTCGGCCAGGCATCTGTCAGAATTGGCGGCTTTGTCATAAAAAAGCCCTTACCTGATTTTCCATATGGATAGGGCAGAGTTGAGGACTCGTCCTCACTTTCTCCCGAAGGTGGTATCAGGTTTTCACTTGTACCAACCTATTGTGGTGCCTGCGGCTACTAGGGACTTGGAGGATTCCAAGTTACTGGACGTAGTCAGGGCCCTGAAAAATTATATTTCCAGGACGGCTGGAGTCAGGAAAACTGACTCGCTGTTTATCCTAGATGCACCCAACATGCTGGGTGCTCCTGCTTCTAAGCAGACTATAGCGCGCTGGATTTGTAGCACTATTCAGCTTGCGCATTCTGCGGTGGGACTACTGCAGCCTAAATCTGTAAAAGCCCATTCCACATGGAAGGGGGCTCATCTTGGGCGGCTGCCCGAGGGGTCTCGGCTTTACAACTTGGCCGAGCTGCTACTTGGTCAGGGGCAAACACGTTGCAAAATTCTACAAATTTGATACCCTGGCTGAGAAGGACCTTGAGTTCTCTCATTCGGTGCTGCAGAGTCATCCGCACTCTCCCGCCCGTCTGGGAGCTTTGGTATAATCCCCATGGTCCTTACGGAGTCCCCAGCATCCACTAGGACGTCAGAGAAAATAAGATTTTACTCACCGGTAAATCTATTTCTCGTAGTCCGTAGTGGATGCTGGGCGCCCATCCCTAGTGCGGATTGTCTGCAATACTTGTAAATAGTTATTGTTACACAAATCGGGTTGTTATTGCGAACCATCTATTCAGAGGTTCCATTGTTATCATACTGTTAACCGGGGTTCCTATCACGAGTTATATGGTGTGATTGGTGTGGCTGGTATGAGTCTTACCCGGGATTCAAAATCCTTCCTTATTGTGTCAGCTCTTCCGGGCACAGTGTCCTAACTGAGGCTTGGAGAAGGGTCATGGGGGGAGGAGCCAGTGCACACCAGATAGTCCTAAAGTTTTCTTTAGATGTGCTCAGTCTCCTGCGGAGCCGTCTATTCCCCATGGTCCTTACGGAGTCCCCAGCATCCACTACGGACTACGAGAAATAGATTTACCGGTGAGTAAAATCTTATTTTCTCTTACGTCCTAGAGGATGCTGGGGTCCAATTTAGTATCATGGGGTATAGACTGGTCCACTAGGAGCCACTGGCACTTTAAGAGTTTGGTGTGGGCTGGTACCTCCCTCTACGCCCCTCCTACCAGACACCGTTTAGAATATGTGCCCGGAGGAGCCGGTCACAGCTAGGGGAGCTCCTAGGAGTTTTCTTATATTTATTTTTATTTTTTTAAGTTTAGAGTTTGCTGTTTTACAGGAAGGCTGCTGGCAACATTTCTCAGCCTTCCGAATCCGAACCCGCATGGGTGGATTCTTTAAGGGAAATGATATACCAGATTTATCCGGCAGGGTCCACAGGTTATCCACAGGATAACAATGGGATATGATGAAGTGACAGCGGATTGGCACCAATCGATCAAAGCTTTCCGGCCTCCCAGGATGCAACGGGCCCGTCCATATATCCCCGCCTACTGGCTCAGGCAAATCAGTTTTTTTGTTTGGCGCGGCAGGAGCTGGACCATGGTCAGGGTGCTGCTGCTTTTTAGCATCCCTAAGCTTTCTTATTTTATTTCTATAGTCTTACTAGTTTTTTGAGTGATCTTTCTAAACAGCGTCTTAAACATACATTAGAAAGAGTCGCTCCAACAACTCTCCGCCGGGTCGCGACAACGCTTACCCACGAGTACAGTGCTGTTTTGGCGGGCGTCTGTGACGGATATACTAGCAGGTCCATCAGACATTACCAGGCTGTGGCCGGAGTATGGGGAGAAGGTAAGGCATCGGTTCCGCTTAGTTAGATGGAATACGGACACAGCCGCACTGTTTTGGGAGACAACCAAGCAGTAGCTGACGCCGCTGCCACCGCGGGTGCACCAGCGCTAGGCCTTAGGGATTATAGGCGCCAGGAATAGCATGAGGCCGCGATCCCTAGGTTTGATGTCAGCAGAGGGAGTCAGACGCTCTCCTGGTTGCCCCCCAACCCCCGGTTCATGACCAGTTTCCTCCGAGTCTCCCACCATGAACTGTTTCCTCGCTTCCGTCCCAGACGCTGCCACGAGGGGACCCAGTCACAGCATAGGTGGCTCAGTGGATATAGCGGAGTTAATTAGAGCAATGAAAGCCATTCTATCCTTAGAGGATTCAGCAGAGCCTGTATTAAAAACCAAGGCACCTGTGTTTAAACGTCCCAAAACAGTTAAAACTGAGTTTCCAGGGTCAGATCAGCTGACAGAAATCATGGAAGAGGCTTGGGCTACACCCAATAAGAAATTTAGAATTCCAAAGAAATGGGATTCCAATTATCCTCTTCCAGTTGGGGATTGTTTAAAAAGGAAGGTGGCTTCTAAAGTAAATACCCATGTGATTCGATTAGTGCGAAAATTTATATTACCTTTGCCTTCAACATAATTAAATGATGTCACGGATGGGAGAGTGGATGGGTTTCTAAAAAAACATTTTCCCTATCTGCAGCAGTCATAAGGCCAGCTATGGCTTCAGCTTGGATGGCAAAGGCAGTGGCTGCCTGGGCTGATACATTGGAGGGGGATTTTTCAGTAGCTTCTAGAGAGCAAAAATCCCATATAGCACATATACAACAGGCTGCAATATTCTTGGAAGAAGCAGCATTAGATATGGGTACTATCGCCTCCAGGGCATCATGTTCAACAATAGCTGCTAGCAGAGCAGTTTGGTTACGTACGTGGAAAGCTGATTCAGAATCCAAGAAGGTTTTGGAATCTGCCTTTTTTCTGGAAATATTTTTTTTGGTAAAGAACTGACGGATATTCTGGACTCGGAAGCAGACTCCAAAAAGGTCAAGTTTTCTTCCACATACAACTACAAACCTAAAGTTTTTGGTTTTTCGGCCCTTTCGGTCTCAAGGAAAAGTTAAGGGAAAAAGTGATCGCAAGCCCCAATACAACAAGTCTGGTAAGAATAAAAAACATTGGGCTAAAAGAGGGCCGGCTTCCAAATCAGAAGATAAGCCATCAGCCTGATGGTGCGGGCCTCCACCTGGGGGACCCCAGGGTAGGGGGCTGACTTCTTCAGTTTGCACAGATTTGGCAGCAGTCTACAACTGATGGCTAGTGCAGGAAGTGAAATCTCTAGGTTATGCTTTTCCGTTCAAGAAGCACCCTCCTCGAAGGTTTTTTGTACAAGTCCGTCTCGGGTAGAGACGAAGGCCAGGGCTTTGCAAGAAGTTCAGAAATTGCTTCAGTCAGGAGTAGTTATTACAGTTCCCCTGCACATCGAGGATAGGGTTTTTACTCCAACCTATTTTTGGTTCAGAAGCCAAATGGGTCATATCGGCCCATTCTCAATCTCAAAATGCTGAACAAATACATTTGGGTACCTCTGTTTCACATGGAGACGTTACGTTCCATAATCTTGGCCATGGAGCCAGGAGATTATATGGCATCCCTGGATATACAGGATGCTTACCTACATGTTCCTATAGAACTGTCCCATCAGTATTATGTCAGGTTCACTATCCTCCAACAGCATTTTCAGTTCCAGGCTCTTCCCTTTGGGTTGGCCACAGCCCCCAGAGTATTTACCAAGATTATGGTGGTAATGGCAGCTTATCTCCGCCAGCAGGGGATAAGAATTTTTCCATACCTTGACTATCTTTTAATCCTGGCACAGCACAGGAATTGCTCCTAAGTCATCTCCGACAATAACATGTCTGCAGGGACATGGGTGGCTCATAAATTGGGCAAAATCGTCTCTAGTTCCGTCACAATGGATGACTCACTTGGGGGCTGTACTGGATTCAGGTCTGCAGAGAGCAATTTTACCTCTGAACAAGATATCCAAGGTACAGTCAAAGATTCAGGACTTGCTACACAGTCAAACTGTATCATTCACGCAGCAATGCGAGTGATTGGTTTGATGGTGTCAACATTCAACATGGTGGAATATGCACAATTACACTCAAGACTTCTGCACCGTCTGATTATTGGCAAATGGAATGGATTACATCAGACGATGAAGAAACAGACTATGGTACTTTCGGTAAAAGAAAGAAGGTCATTAGCCTGGTGGCTACAAACATCCCATCTGGACAAGGTGAGACACTATTGGATATCAGTTTGGGAGATTCTGACAACAGATGCCAGTCTTCAGGGCTGGGGAGCAGTGTCCGGAAGATTGTGTTTCCAGGGACAATGGACCACAGAAGAAAGACGCCTGCCAATAAATCTGATAGAACTTCGGGCCATATACATGGCACTGATTCAGGCAAAGGACATTATTCAAGGAAAACCAGTCTAGATCCGCTTGGACAATGCGACGGCAGTAGCGTACCTCAGCCATCAGGAAGGAACTCACAGCCAAAAAGCAATGAAGGAGGTAAGTCACATACTAAAGTGGGCAGAACTTCATCATCCAGCCTTGTCGGCAGTGTTCGTTCCAGGAGTCCTAAACTGGGAAGCGGACTTTCTCAGTCGACACACCATTCAAGCAAGTGAATGGGCTCTACACCCGGAGGTCTTCCAGACTCTAGTAGACAAACGGCGGTTGCAAGAGATAGATCTCATGGCGTCCCATCTGAACAACAAAGTGCCCGCATACGGGTCAAGAACAAAGCATCCCAGAGCAATCTTTGTGGACGCCTTGTCGGTGAGATGGGACTTTCATCTGGCTTATGTGTTTCCTCCGATCACTCTATTCCCCAGGGTGGTGAGGAAAATAAAGCAAGGAAGGGGTGCCGTGATACTAATAGCTTCGGCTTGGCCCAGAAGGCGTTTGTATACGGATCTGCAGAGAATGTCGATGGATGCTCCATTTCTGCTCCCTTAACGTCCAGATCTACTGATGCAGGGTCCTTGTTATTACAGACATCTGGATCGACTGTCTTTGACGGTGTGGCTCTTGAAACCTCTAGCCTTAAGTCAAGAGGATTCTCACAACAGGTAATTCAAACAATGCTCAGAGCAAGAAAACCTTCCTCAGCTCGTATTTATCACCGAATATGGCAAAACTATATTCATTGGTGCAGTGAAAGAAAGATGGCTTCATTGAGAGTGCAAGTATCAGCATTGACTGTATGGTTGAAAAAGAAAATTGCTAATTTACAGGATGTGCGTACTTTTTTCCAGGGAATGCTGTGCATTCAACCTCCATTGCTAAAGGGTTGTTACTCCACCATTTGTGGTTCCGAAACCGGACAGTTCGGTAAGACCAATATTGAACCTAAAGTCATTGAACCCCCTACTTAAAGGTATTCAAATTCAAGATGGAGTCGCTGAGAGCGGTGATCTCAGGTCTGGAGGAGGGGGAATTCCTGGTATCCCTGGATATCAAGGATGCGTACCTTCACATTCCGATCTAGCCGCCTCATCAGGCTTACTTACGGTTTGCACTACAGGACTGTCAGTACATTGCCATTTAGCCTCTCCACTGAACCAAGGGTATTCACCAAGGTCATGGCGGAGATGATGTTCCTCCTCCGCAAGCAGGGAGTGAACATAATTCCATATCTGGACGATTTACTGATAAAGGCATCTTCCAGAGAGACTCTTGCAGAGTATTGCTCTCTCAACTCAACGGGTGGATCCTGAACCTTCCAAAGTCACATTTGGTGCCGACAAGGAGACTGCCCTTCCTGGGGATGATTCTCGACGCGGAAGTGCAGAGGGTGTTTCTATCGGTGGAGAAAGCATTGGTGATCCAATCAATGGTCCGGGATGTCCTGAGGCCAGCCTGGGTATCTGTTCATCAGTGCATTCGCCTTCTGGGAAAGATGGTAGCCTCCTACAAGGCTCTACAGTACGGAAGATTCTATGCACGGTTCTTCCAAATGGATCTTCTCGACAAGTGGTCAGGATCGCATCTCGACATGCACCAGCGGATATGCCTGTCGCCAAAAGCCAGAATTTCACTCCTCTGGTGGCTGCAAACTTCTCACCTACTCGAGGGACACAGGTTCGGGATTCAGAATTGATTCTTCTAACCACGGATGCAAATCTCAGAGGTTGGGGAGCAGTCACCCAGGGGGAAAACTTCCAAGGAAGGTGGTCAACTCAGGAGTCTCTCCTTCCAATAAACGTTCTGGAACTGAGGGCCATATACAACGGCCTTCTACAAGCGGCACATCTTCTGAAAGATCAAGCCATTCAAGTTCAGTCAGACAACGTCACAGCGGTGTCCTACATAAACAGGCAGGGCAGAATGAAGAGCAGAGCTGCAATGTCAGAGGTAACAATAATCCTCCTATGGGCAGACAGACACGTGGTGGCTGCGATCTTCATTCCGGGAGTGGACAACTGGGAAGCGGACTTCCTCAGCAGACACAGGGAATGGGGCCTCCACCCGGAGGTATTCGCAGAGATAACAAGCCAGAGGTACTGTTCCAGGTCACGGGACAGGCAAGCAGTGGCGGTGGACGCCCTGGTGACTCCGTGGATGTTCCAGTCCATGTATGTGTTCCCTCCTCTTCCACTCATCCCAAGGATTCTAAAACCAATAAAAATAACGAGAGTTCAGGCGATCCTCATTGCTCCGGACTGGCCAAGACGGGCTTGGTACGCGGATCTTCTGGAATTACTGATGGAGGATCCGAGGCCTCTTCCTCTTCGCGTGGACCTTCTAATACAGGGGCCGTTTGCCTATCAAGATATACCGCAGCTACGTTTGACGGCATGGAGGTTGAACTTCAGATCTTAACTCTGAAGGGCATTCCATACAAGGTCATTCCTACTCTGATCCAAGCTAGGAAGTGAGTGATGTCTAAGCATTACCATCGGATTTGGAAGAAGTGTGTCTTAGTATGAATCCAAGAAGTTTCCTACGGTGGAGTTTCAATTGGGACGTTTTCTCCTCTTACTGCAAGCGGATGTGGGCCTACGCTTGGGCTCCATTAAGGTCCAGATTTCGGCCTTGTCCATTTTCTTCCAGAAACAATTGGCTGCTCTCCCTAAGGTTCAGACATTCTTGAAAGGAGTTCTGCACATCCAGCCCCCCTTTTGTGCCTCCTATGGCACCTTGGGATCTTAATGTGGTGCTGCAGTTCCTGCAATCGGATTGGTTCAAACCTTTACAGGAGGTGGACGTAAAGTTTCTTACTGCATGGCATCTGCAATACGTGTGTTGGAATTGGGGGCATTGTCGCACAAGAGCCCATACTTGATTTTCCATGAGGATAGAGCGGAGCTCAGACCGCGTCAGAAATTTCTTCCAAAGGTTGTGGTTGCTTTCCATATCAACCAACCTACTGTGGTGCAAGTGGCTACTGACACCTCTATTACCTCAAAGTTCTTGGATGTTGTACCGGCTTTGAAGATATATGTGAAGAGAACGGCACGTCACAGGAAGTCGGATGCACTATTTGTCCTTTATGATCCCAACAATTGGGTGTCCTGCTTCTAAGCAGACAATTTCTCGCTGGTTCAGGCTTACTATCCAGCATGCTTATTCTACGACTGGATTGCCGATTCCAAAATCGGTTCAGGCCCACTCTACCCGTAAAGTAGGTTCTTCCTGGGCAGCTGCTCGGGGTGTCACGGCTCTTCAGCTTTGCCGAGCAGCTACTTGGTCAGGGTCGATCACGTTTGCCAAGTTCGATACTTTGGCCACTGAGGACCTAAAGTTTGGTCAATCGGTTCTGCAGGAACTTCAGCACTCTCCCTCCCGTACTGGGAGCTTTGGTACATCCCCATGGTACTAAATTGGATCCCAGCATCCTCTAGGGCAGAGGATCTCAAACTCTGTCCTCGAGGGCCCACACAGTGCATGTTTTACAAGTCTCCTCACAGAATCGCAAGTGAAATAATTAGCTCCACCTGTGGACCTTTTAAAATGTGTCAGTGAGTAATTAATACACCTGTGCACCTGCTGGGTTACCTGCAAAACATGCACTGTGTGGGCTCCCGAGGACAGAGTTTGAGAACCTCTGCTCTAGGGCGTAAGAAAAAATAGGATTTTATATACCTTTTCTCGTAGTCTGTAGAAGATGCTGGGCACCCGCCCAGTGCTTCGTATTCCTGCATTGTTACTTGGTTAAGTATTGTTGTTCAGCCGTTGTGGAATCGTTTCTTGTTGGTTAGCTTAGCTTTCCTTTTATGTGTGAGCTGGTGTGAATCTCACCACTATCTGTGTATTTCCTTCTCTCGAAGTATGTCCGTCTCCTTGGGCACAGTTTCTAGACTGGTAGGAGGGGCATAGAGGGAGGGGCCAGCACACACTATTAAACTCTTAAAGTGCCAGTGGCTCCTAGTGGACCTGTCTTTACCCCATGGTACTAAATTGGACCCCAGCATCCTCTATGGACTACGAGAAAAGGATTTACCAGTAGGTATATTTAATCCTATTTTTTCACTGTGGGGGGGGTAATGTGTTGGTTTTTTTTTTTTTTTTTTTTTTTTAAATCTCTGTGGGGGTTAATGTGTGCACTGATTGTTAAAATTTAAACTTTTAGGGCTCAACCATCTCCCAAAAATAAAAAATTCTTTATCACCTCAGTAGCAATAAGGAATCTTTAGTCCCCAGATGTACCATTAGTGAGTTGCCGCAACATGGGCTGGTAGGAGCCCATTGCGGTGATCACTAAGAAGTAATGTGATGTAATGCAATCATATTACTTCCTCCTCTGCTCCCTCAGCTGTACTACTGCGCATGCACCAACAGACACTGGGGAGGTGACCCTGGCCATGACAGAATTATTGGCACCCTTTTGAGCAATGCACAACAATTTTAAATAAATAAATAAATACTTGTGATAAATTGTCAGTGCTCACTTGACTTGAATTAACCAAGATCTCTAAAGGGTACAAAGCTGTCTCCAAAGAACTTGGCATTCCTGTTTCAACAGTGAGCAATGCATTTTAAGAAGTCTGCTCCTCATGGAGTTGTGAAAAGCCTCCATGGAAGTGGGAGAAAGAGAACTAATGTGAGAGGTTGTTACAAGCTGCAGAAAAGAAACCACGTAAAACATTTTCTGGGCAAATGTACTGTGGGCAGACAAAACCAAAATAGAACTCTTTTTGGCAATGCAGGCCAGTGATTTGTTTATAGGCGATTAAATGAAGCTTTTAAGCAGAACACTCTACCTATGGTTAACATGATATAGGATCCATAATATTTGTGAGGCTGCTTTTGGTACTGGAAGCCTTCAGCATATTGAAGGAATCATTAAATCAGAAGATTACCAAGTAATTTGGAGCAAAATGTGCTAACTTAAAAAACTAGCTTTAGGCCGAAAATCATGGGACCTCCTGCACGATAAACACCTTATACACACATACAAAAGCACAAAAAAGGTTGAAAAGGAAAAAACAGATTGTTTTTAAATTGACAGCATCGGGTCCTATTAATATAATCTGAGGATACAAAAATTGGTAAGTTACCATTTATTTCCGAAGCTAATGTACAGGTTGTACTTAAAATTCAAGGGTACCAATAATGTGACCAGAACTAGCCGTCAATGTTGTTGGTTTTTTTTTTTGGTTTTTTTTTTTGGGGGGGGGGTCATCCCATTCCGAACTTGGAAGAGTTTGAAAACACAGTCTGGGGGAGGACGGTGTCAAGATGACTTTTATGATGTATAGGGACATCAAGGACATGTCTTTACACATTCCCACATGGGAGTTATATCAGAGCTTTATCAGCTGTAGGGTTCAAGGCAGTTCTGTTTGGTCTGATGACCGTTACAAATGTGTTTATGAACATCATGGCGGTAATGAGCAGCTGTGTAGGGTCGTGTTCATACATACACCAGATTCTAGAGGTTTCATGTATTCAGGGATGCCAGTATTGGAAAGTGGGTGCTTTAGCACTGCTTCCACGAAGTGTACCCATATTTAGATGTAGCTTTAGGATGTGTACAATGTTAACTATTCCCGAACTGGAGTACTAGGAAAATAATTTTGAAAAGAAAAGCGTTTATCCTATTGGGGCACAGTAGATGACTGCACTTTATACTCTTGCCCTTTGTTACATTTGTTTAATGTTTTAGAACAACATTATTCTTCCTCCTTTTCTTGTTGGTACCTCCGTGTCCTCTCACGTGAGGCTCAGTTAAACATAAATAAATGCTTCTGCAATGCACGAAGATCTAGGGAAGATGACAAGGTTTTCAGATTTGAAGTTCTGCAGTCCTGCAACCACTACACCATATTGGTAACCCAGTAACACCTAAAGAATTTAACTTAAGTACAAGAATATATTTTTTTGTTCAGCCTCCAGGATATACAAAATGAGACATCACTATTCACATTATTATTAGGATGAATTTCTATTTTCCAAATACCATTGTATTTCTGCAGAGAAACGTGATGGGTATAGAGGAGCCCCTGTAAATTACTAGTGAATGACACCTGTGTGGAAGAAAATGTACTTACTGTTGCTTCTGTTAACACCACCCTTACACCGGTTCTCACCTCCCTTTATAAAGCTGGCCACACATACTGTAACATTACTCTGGATATTTGGCAGTTGGCCCATTATTGCAGTGTGTGGGGGGTCTCAAAATGAGCATATGCTGTCCAGCTATCTGAGATTGATCGGCTCATTATCATGTTATGACTTGACCTTGATCATCCTTGTACAGTTATCTTCCAACTGCATTAGCGAAGCTTGATGTGATCTCTTCCAATTCAGTGTCCATGTCTTAAAGTACAGTAAATGTCATTAATTTTCTGTTCTATCCAATTAGCTGAACGTATCAAGATTTGGGAAGCAGAACCAAAGTCTACATACTAATTATTTCACTAGGTCACATTATGAGGGTGATTCTGTACAGTTGCTGGTGAGGAAGATTTATATCTTACTGGAATAACAGCTTTAGCTGCATTACTGAAATAAGGGACGTTTTGTATCTACAGAGTGGAGTGTTTGTAAACCAAGTGTCAGCAGTGACTCCCTCAACCACTATTTCCATAGATATTTTAGGAATTTCTTTCCCATAGGTAGAAAGTTTGTGACATGTCTATCAGCTATTGATCAGGATATCTGGTTCTTATTGACAGCTCCAGCACTTATTTGGGTCTGCTGGGTATATGTTACTTATCAGTATCACGTTCCTAGTCTCTTGAATTTAGGTAGTAAAAGGTAAGTATTTTCTATGTTATGGGAAGATGATTATGAGTTGGACGCAAGTGGAAATGCAGACTGATCTCAGGGATATCTGCAAACTGTGTGTGCAGGACCATACATCACTTCGGCCGGAGATTGCAAGTGTCTACAGGAGGCATTCCCAACCACGGTCCTCAAGGCACACCAACAGCGCAGGTTTTAGTGATATCCAGGCTTCAGCACAGATGGTTAAATCAAAACAACTAAGGTACCAATGAAGTCACCTGTGTTCAAGCCTGGCTATCACTAAAACCTGCACTGTTGGTGTGCCTTGAGGACCGCGGTTGGGAATGCCTGGTCTACAGCTTGGTCGGTCAAAACCATTTCTGCCCACTGTTTCTATGAAATGGGCGGTGACCAAGCAAATGCACAGAACTAATCTGACTTCCAGTAGTATTATGGCAGAGTCAGGGGTACATAAGCCGACCTCCATGCTCATTCATAGCGTGCAGACAGAGATGAAACACCTGTTTCAAGTAGATCTTTTGCACCTACCCTTAAGTGGGTGTCCGTACGGATACTAATAATGATGGTTGTGGATAGAAAAACAGTGGGTGGGCCTTTCATGTGCAAATGCGTGCATAATCAGTAGAGAGAGCAGGAGGGAGTATGTAAGGAGATGAGGTGGGAGAGGTAGGGAGCAGTGGAGTTACCTTGTATGTGTGGCCCGGGAGTTTGAGGATTCTGTAGGTGGAGGGGAGTTGCAGGAGAGGAAGATAAGTCTAGCTGTAGTGTTGAGAACAGATTGGAGCCGAGTGAGACGGGAATGTGGGAGGCCAGTAAAGAGAAGGCTGCAGTAGTCAAGCTTAGAAATGATGAGTAAATAATCTGTTTCGTATCATTGTAGGAACTGCCTTATTTGAGCAATGTTGCATAGCTAGAACGGACAGGATTGAGAGAGATTGAATGTGGGGGGGCGAAGGAGAGGGTGGAGTCAACGGTGATAACCATGCAGCAATGGGGGGTGGGGGGGATGATGAGTTTGGTTTTGTCCATGTTGAGCTTTCAGAGAGAACTCCGACATCCAGGAGGAAGTGATAGAGAGGCAGTTGGATTCCAGAGAGAAGATGGAAGGGGACAGGTCAGGAGAACTATAGTTGCGTGTCACTGGCATAGAGGTGGTATTGGAGGCAGAAGAAACTGATCAAGGGAAGAGGTGTACATTGAGTGCTGACTAACCACTGTATAACATTTCATCAAAAATGTACCCTTTAAAATGAAAACGTGGCCTCCTTTGTGAGCAGCAGCCACGCTCACACTATTCAACATATTTACCAGACTGGTTAGCTGTGAGCTCAGTCTTATCACTCTGCAACCTTAGCGCCCCCCCCCCCCCCCTCCCTCTGCTTCTGAATAATGCTGCCGATACTAGAGTGTGTCTGAGAAGCATCTCAGTAGCCTGGGCTCACTAGGTAAGAGTTGAAGGGCTAACTCAAAACAGCTAGAGCTTGGACGATAGCTAAAGCTTACTAGAGATCCAGTAACACTTTTTAAACCTTTGGGTCCTGTAAATGCTCTGCACCAGTAGTATAACTAAGATTGGGAACATGTTCTGGGTGCCAATTCACATCCGTTGTTAGCAGGACCCAGTCGTGAATCCCGAACCAGCGGCCTTCTAGGATGTGAGGCAATTGGAGCCACCATAGGAGAGAAATCGACCCTTGGCGACAGACAAATTCTCTGATGCATGTGAAGGTGAGATCCCGACCACTTGTCCAGGAGATCCAGTTGGAAGGGTCGAGCATGAAACCTCCCGTACTTGAGAGAGTCTCGTAGGAGGCCACCATCTTTTCCAATAGGCGAATGCATTGATGAACCGACACCTGGGGTGGCTTCAAGACATCCCAGACCATGGATTCGATCACCAACGCCTTATCCCGCGGAAGAAACACTTGCTGCACTTCCGCATCCAGGATCATTTCCAGAAACAACAATCTCTGGGTTGGTTCCAAATATGACTTTGGAAAATTCAGAATCCACCCGTGATCCTGGAACAGTCTCAGTGTGAGAACAATGGACTGCAGCAGCTTCTCCTTGGACGATGCCTTTATCAGGAGATCGTCCAGATAAGGAATGATGTTCACACCCTGCTTGCGGAGTAGCATCATCATTTCCGCCATCACCTTGGTAAACACCCTCTGTGCTGTGGAGAGGCCGAATGGCAGGGCCTGGAATTGATAATGACAGTCCAGCAATGCGAAGCGGAGATAAGCCTGATGCGGCCGCCAGATCGGAATGTAAAGGTACGCATCCTTGAGAGACTCCATCTTGAACTTGAACTCCTTTAGAAAGGGGTTCAATGATTTTAGGTTCAGAATGGTCCTGACCGAACCATCCGCTTTCGGTACCACGAAAAGGTTCGAATAGGAACCTATAGTCAGCATGTGAGGTGGCATCGGCACAATGACCTGTGCCTCCACCAGCTTTTGGACAGCGTCTTGAAGCACTGCGCTGTCCTCGAACAGAGTTGGTAAGCCCGACTTGAAAAAATTATGCAGAGGGGAACTTTGAAATTCCAGCCTGTATCCCTGAGACACAATATCTACTACCCAGGGATCCAGGCCGGACGATACCCAAACATGACAGAACTGTCTGAGTCTCGCTCCCACAGGCCCCACCTCCAGGCGATGCCGTCCACTGTCATGCGGAGGACTTTGGGGTACCTGAAGCAGGCTTCTGTTCCTGGGAACCTGCGGCGGCAGGTTTCTTGGACTTAACCTTACCTCCCCTAAAGAAGGTATTGGATGATCTGGCCTTTCTGGGCTTGTTAGGCCGAAAGGACTGCTGCGCAGCTGAGAAGGATTTCTTCAGAGCAGGTGCTACTGAGTGTAGAAATGGAGACTTACCCGCTGTAGCGGTGGATATCCACGCGTCTAGAGCTTCCCCAAAGAGAGCCTGACCTGTATAGGGTAGCAACTCCACACTCCTTCTGGATTCCGCGTCGGCCGACCACTGGCGGAGCCACAGTCCCCGACGAGCTGAAACAGACATGGAAGAAATTCCCGCAGCTATGGAACCCAGGTCTTTCATGGATTCTACCATAAAACCTGCAGAATCATGAATGTTGCCTAAATACAATGCAACATCATCCCTATCCATTGTATCCCAGTCCTTAATTAAGGTAGCCGACCACTTCACTATTGCCTTTGCAATCCATGCACTAGCAATAGTGGGACGTAATATGGCCCCTGAAGCAGTGTACATTGGCCCTCATTCCGAGTTGATCGGTCGCAATGCGAATGTAGCAGAGTTACACACGCTAAGCCGCCGCCTACTGGGAGTGTATCTTAGCTTCTTAAAAGTGCGACCGAAGTAATCGCAATATTGCGATCACAAACCTCGTAGCAGTTTTGGAGTAGCTTCAGACTTACTCTGCCTGTGCGATCAGTTCAGTGCTTGTCGTTCCTGGTTGACGTCACAAACACACCCAGCGTTCGCCCAGGCACTCCCACCGTTTCTCCGGCCACTCCTGCGTTTTTTCCGGAAACGGTAGCGTTTTCATCCACACGCCCCTAAAATGCCGTGCTTCCGCCCAGTAACACCCATTTCCTGTCAATCACATTACGATCGCCGGAGCGAAGAAAAAGCCGTGAGTAAAATTACTTTCTTCATAGCAAAGTTACTTGGCGCAGTCGCAGTGCGAACATTGCGCATGCGTACTAAGCGGATTTTCATTGCGATGCGATGAAAAATACCGAGCGAACAACTCGGAATGAGGGCCATTGATTTAAGCGTGTTATCAATTTTCCTATCTGCCGGCTCCTTTAAGGCGGTAGACCACGGTACAGGTAAAACCACCTTCTTCTGAGAGTCTGGATACAGACAATTGGCGGGTTTTCCCACCTTTTCATATCCTCTTCAGGGAAAGGAAAAACCACCAGAATCCTCTTAGGGATCTGAAGCTTCTTTTCAGGGTTTACCCATGCTTTTTCAAATATAGCATTCAGCTCCTTTGACGCAGGGAAGGTTAGTGAGGCTTTCTTATTTTCAGTGAAAAAAGCCTCAACCTGCTCAGGTGTGGTATCATTTACATTTAACACATCCCTGATAGCCTCTATCAACAATTGCACCCCCCTTGCAAGAGATGCGGACCCTCGCAACACATCCCCATCACCATCTGTTGTGTCATAATCGGTATCCGCGTCGTCTTGTGTGACATGCACAAGCGCACGTTTGTGGGGGTATATAGCGGGGTGTCCTGAGGTACCAGACACAGGCCATACTGCCATAGAGCTCTGTAATACCTGGGTTGCAGATTCAGTACTAGCAACCCTGTCAGAAATTTGAGAAATCCAAGTTTTGATAGAGGAAAACCACTCTGGTTCCCTTGCTGGTATCTGTGCTAAACCAGTGCTAACCTGATTACATGGAATGGGATCATCCTGGGAGGATAAATCCTCTGTAGCATATGACAGTATCCCTGGACATAGCTAAAGGTGACCACCAAACACTCCACACACACAAAGGTGGGCGTAGACAGAGTTTCACCCCCCAAGAATGGCAAGAGAGAGACAGAGATTGGAGCCAACCCACACCAGCACTTTTTAGCAAGGAGAAACCCCTTGTCAGCGTTGACTGTGTTCCTTAATAGGATACACAGTCTAATTACAGCCTCCCCTCCCTTCTACAACCCCCTGGTACCGTGTACAGTAAGCTGGAGTTGCTGTGGAGGGACCTGAATCTTCCTCTCAGCGCTTACAGGCAGGAAAATGGCGCTGGAACCTGCTGGGTCCGCTCTGAGGAGAAGCTCCGCCCCCTTAATGGCGCTGTCTTCTCGCTCTTCAGGTGATTATACTGTCCTGAGGAAAGTTGCTGGCTGAGATCCCTGGACCCTGACAGTCTTGCTGAGCAGTGTGGGGGGTAAGTGCTGGCCCAGGGCGCCCCTCACAGCGCCGCACTATGTGCCTCTGGTACCATCCCGGGCGCGGTTAATACTGCGCTCCCTCCCCATTGCCGCCATCTTCACACCGGCCCCCAGCTTGCTAGGGAGGTCGGTGACCAACACCACTCTCTTCAGCTCTGTAAGGGGTCGGCGGCATGCTGCTGGGGCGAGCGGTTCACCTGTGGCGTAGACCGATCAGACCCCTCTGGAGCTCAGTGTCCAGTCAGTGGCTCAGACCCCGCAGGGTGGACACTGCTCCCCCCCTTAGTCCCATGCTGCAGGCAGGCTGTTGCCAACAGCCTCCTGTAAAAAAAATAAACTCTAAAATAAAACTTTACTAGAAAAGCTCAGGAGAGCTCCCCTAGCTGTGACCGGCTCCTCCAGATACATTTTCTAAACTGAGTCTGGTAGGAGGGGCATAGAGGGAGGAGCCAGCCCACACTCTCAAACTCTTAAAGCGCCAATGGCTCCTGGTGGACCCATCTATACCCCATGGTACTAATGTGGACCCCAGGACGTAAGAGAATGTAATTTTTTTTACAGTTGACCAAATTGGATAGCCTGTAAAAAAAAAAAAAACATACCCCCCCTAAGTAGTATCACTTTGGTATCACATCACCTAGCACGGACCACGTGTCACCTGCAGTCCCCATAGGGCCAGCTCCTAAAGTGATTGCAAAATACGTGCAGGCTACAGGCAGCGTGGGGCTCAGTTTTAAAAAAATGAGTGTGTCCTGCAAGACATGCTCCACGTTCTCTGAGTCACTGAGGGGCATACTTATTAAGCCTGGTGAAGTGATAAAGTGGAAGCACCAGCCAGTCAGCTTCTAACTGCCATGTTACAGACTGGGTTTGAAAAATGACAGTTAGGAGCTGACTGGTTGGTGCGTTATCACCTTCCACTTTATCACTTCACCAGGCTTAATAAATCTGCCCCCTCAGTCCTTTGCAGTGGGGACAGTGGATGTACGTAATGGAAACTGGAAGCAGCCTGCCAAGAGTGAGTCTGTGCCACGTCATCCTGTAGCTCACCCTACAATAATCTGATTCAGTCACCGGACCGGTGTAACCCCATCAGACGTAAGTGTATGTACCGCTATGCTGTGCCTCCTTCCCCTGTGCCCTACCGGGATGCCACAATATGGGGCAGAGAGACACGCACCAGGCTCATCCCTGCATATAGAGGCAGTGGCACATATGTGCGGCCTCATTTCTGTTCTGCATTAGAAGGCGGCTGCTGTTAGAGTGTAATGGAGGGTGGATGTACTTCTGTTACTGGCCATAGGCAACCTGTGGCTTCCAGCTGTTATGGGACTACAACTCTAAGCTTAGCCTGTTGGAATATGTTGTTAAATGGCAGCCAGGGAGACTGGTTGTTTGTGAAAAGTGTGTACTACTGTGCAAACAGATGTGTGTAAATTATTCTTTATAAAAACACTGGCTTATTACATCCTAAGGGAATCAATTTTTTTGTACCCAATCTGTGTATAGTGGTGGGGTGATGCTCAGTTGTTCCAGCGGGCGAGAGTTATTGGACACCTAAATGACCAGCTAAACCCATGTAAAAGTAGTGGGTGCGCTAGGGAGCCCAAAAGTCCAACTGCTATCTACAATTACCCCCAGCACTGCCTGCCCCAACCCTATTTCCTTAAAGGGCCCCATACACTTATACGACATGACGGTCAGATTTCGTACAACCTCCCGGCAGCGTTCCCGGCGGTAAGATAGTATTAGATATATCATATGCAGGTTTATTTTTTGCATATGATGTATCTTTTACTATCCTATCTATTTACTGCGGGATCCGACATATCACAAGTGCTGCACTTGTGATATGTCGGATCTAGGGGGATCCGATCCGATGCCCACGGGAACGTGCATCGGATCGGGGGAAAAGCACCCCGAAAATGCCCAATTTCACCCAATATATCGGGCCGAATGCCCGAATTGGGCTGAAATTGGGCATAATCGGCCTAGTGTATGGGGCCCTTTACTTGTGTGCTCTTTAGAAGGCCAGCCTATTATGTAAATTGCAGGAATATTTGGCACATTTCATGATGACGATCTGCCAGTGTTTATGGAGGAAAGATTAATTGGCCAATGTTCTTAACAACAGATATATCTGCAGATGGCAGTGATGGTTGGTCAGTGTGTACCATCTGTGTACCCACCTTAAGTAAACCACTTGGCAACTACCAAAGGGAATGGGATCAGGAGCATGGAGCACATTGAATGAATGACTAAACATAGACTGGAGTTTGCAAAAGGATGGCGCTACAAGGAACATATGAGGGGTGCTCACTAAATACAGGAGGTATGCACTATAACGAGAGTAGAGAGACAAGGGGGGGTGGCACTGTATAATGTGTATTTATTTCAGTACCAATAGGCCATGGTAATTTAGACAAAATGTTAAAAATAGGATTTTAATAGCTACCGGAAAATCCTTTTCTCTTAGTCCGTAGAGGATGCTGGGGACTCCGTAAGGCCCATGGGGTACAGACGGGATCCGCAGGAGACACGGGCACACTATAAGACTTTGAATGGGTGTGAACTGGCTCCTCCCTCTATGCCCCTCCTCCAGACTCCAGTTAGAGAACTGTGCCCAGGGAGACGGACATTTTGAGGAAATAATTTATTGTTTAAACACGGTGAATGTCATACCAGCTCACACCTCGAACATGCCGCAGAACGTGGCATTCAATAGAACACCAGTCAACGGCATGAAAAATACACAGCCACATGCTGAAAGAATATGTAACACAACCTGTGTGTCAACACAACCAATAATAAGAAACCGCATGCCATGGCATGAATGTCAGCAACAGCCTTACTGAAAAGAAACACCACAAGAGTGTAACCATAACCAATAACTGCATATACAGTACGCACTGGGACGGGCTCCCAGCATCCTCTACGGACCAAGAGAAAAGGATTTACCGGTAGGTATTAAAATCCTATTTTCTCAGACGTCCTAGAGGATGCTGGGGACTCCGTAAGGACCATGGGGTTTATTTCAAAGCTCCAGACCGGGCGGGAGAGTGCGGACGACTCTGCAGCACCGATTGAGCAAACATGAGGTCCTCATCAGCCAGGGTATCAAACTTGTAGAACTTAGCAAAAGTGTTTGAACCCGACCAAGTAGACGCTCGGCAAAGTTGAACCGCCGAGACTCCTCGGGCATCCGCCCAAGAAGAGCCCATCTTCCTAGAAGAATGGGTCTCCACCGACTTCGGTGACGGCAATCCAGCCGTAGAACGAGCATGCCGAATCGTATCACAGATCTAGCGTGCAACAGACTGCATAGAAACAGGCGCCCCAATTTTGCAGGGAGCATACAGGACAAACAGAGCCTCTGTTTCCCCAATCTGAGCCGATCTGGCGACATAAATATTCAAAGCCCTGACTACATCGAGAAACTTTGAATCAGCCCATGCTTAAGCAACCACAGGCATCAAAATAGGCTGGTTTCTGGGAATCACAGAATCCACTTTTGGCAGAACTATTTTCCGAGTTCTCAATTCCGCTCTATCCACATGGCAGATCAAATAGGGGCTCTTGTGAGACAAAGCCGCTACTTCCGACACCCGCCTTGCGGATGCCAAGGCCAATAACATGACCACTTTCCAAGAGAGAAAGTTTAACACAACCTTTCATAAAGGTTCCAACCAGTGTGACATAAGAAACTGCAACACCACATTAAGGACCCACGGTGCCAGCGGGGGTACAAACTGAGGTTGGATGTGCAGCACTCCTTTCACAAAAGTCTGAACATCCGTAAAATTTTATACGGCCGAACACCGCACTGAAAAGGAGCCTAACTTTAGGCCAGCATCCACACCTGCTTGCAAAGAATGGAGAAAAACAACTCCGCTGAATTCTTCCGTAGGAGCCTTCCAGGATTCACACCAAGACACCTACTTCCTCCAAATATGGAGGTAAAGCTTCACCGTTACTCCTTTCCTAGCTCGAAGCAAAGTGGGAATGACTTCACCGGAAATACCCTTTCGGGCTAGGATATGGCGTACAAACACCCTGCCGTCAAATGCAGCAGCGGTAAGTCTTGATACATCCCCGGTCCCTGCTGCAACAGGTCCTCTCGTAGAAGAAAAAGGCTATGGATCTTCTATGAGTAAGTCTTGAAGATCTGGATACCAAGCCCTCCTTGACTAGACCGGAACAATGAGGATCGCCTGAACCTTTGTTCTTATGTGTATCACCTTAGGAAAGAGTGAAAGTGGAGGGGACACATAGACCGACTGAAAACACCCAAGGCGTCACGAAGGCGTTCACTGCTATAGCTTAAGTGTCCCTTGACCTGGAACAATATCCCTGAGGTCTCTCGTTGAGGCGAGACGCCATCATGTCCAATTGAGGCACTCCTCAAAGACTTGTCACTTCTGTGAAAACTTCCCGATGACGACTGCATTTCTCCCGGATGGAGATCGCGTCTGCAGAGGAAATCTATTTCTCCGTTGTCTACAACCGGAACGAAGACTGCTAATATAGCGTTTACAAGGAAAATGATATAACAAATAATAAGATTTTACTTACCGATAAATCTATTTCTCGTAGTCCGTAGTGGATGCTGGGACTCCGTCAGGACCATGGGGATTAGCGGCTCCGCAGGAGACAGGGCACAAAAATAAAAGCTTTAGGACTAGGTGGTGTGCACTGGCTCCTCCCCCTATGACCCTCCTCCAAGCCTCAGTTAGGATACTGTGCCCGGACGAGCGTACACAATAAAGAAGGATTTTGAATCCCGGGTAAGACTCATACCAGCCACACCAATCACACCGTACAACTTGTGATCTGAACCCAGTTAACAGTATGACAAACGTAGGAGCCTCTGAACAGACGGCTCACAACAATAACAACCCGATTTTTTTGTAACAATAACTATGTACAAGTATTGCAGACAATCCGCACTTGGGATGGGCGCCCAGCATCCACTACGGACTACGAGAAATAGATTTATCGGTAAGTAAAATCTTATTTTCTCTGACGTCCTAGTGGATGCTGGGACTCCGTCAGGACCATGGGGATTATACCAAAGCTCCCAAACGGGCGGGAGAGTGCGGATGACTCTGCAGCACCGAATGAGAGAACTCCAGGTCCTCTTTAGCCAGGGTATCAAATTTGTAGAATTTTACAAACGTGTTCTCCCCCGACCACGTAGCTGCTTGGCAGAGTTGTAATGCCGAGACCCCTCGGGCAGCCGCCGAAGATGAGCCCACCTTCCTTGTGGAATGGGCCTTGATAGATTTAGGCTGTGGCAGGCCTGCCACAGAATGTGCAAGTTGAATTGTGCTACAAATCCAACGAGTAATCGTCTGCTTAGAAGCAGGAGCACCCAGCTTGTTGGGTGCATACAGTATAAACAGCGAGTCAGATTTTCTGACTCCAGCCGTCCTTGAAATATATATTTTCAATGCCCTGACAACGTCCAGCAAGTTGGAATCCTCCAAATCGCTAGTAGCCGCAGGCACCACAATAGGCTGGTTCAGGTGAAACGCTGAAACCACCTTAGGCAGAAACTGAGGACGCGTCTCTGCCCTGTCCGAATGGAAAATCAGATATGGGCTTTTATACGATAAAGCCGCCAATTCTGACACTCTCCTGGCTGAAGCCAGGGCCAGTAGCATGGTTACTTTCCATGTAAGATATTTCAAATCCACCGATTTGAGTGGCTCAAACCAATGGGATTTGAGAAAATCCAAAACTACATTAAGATCCCACGGAGCCACTGGGGGCACAACCGGGGGCTGTATATGTAGTACTCCTTTTACAAAAGTCTGGACTTCAGGAACTGAAGCCAATTCTTTCTGGAAGAAAATCGACAGGGCCGAAATTTGAACCTTAATGGACCCTAATTTGAGGCCCATAGACAATCCTGTTTGCAGGAAATGTAGGAATCGACCCAGTTGAAATTCCTCCGTCGGGGCCTTCCTGGCCTCACACCACGCAACATATTTTCTCCAAATGCGGTGATAATGTTGTGCAGTCACCTCCTTCCTGGCTTTTACCAGGGTAGGGATGACCTCTTCCGGAATGCCTTTTTCCCTTAGAATTCGGCGTTCAACCGCCATGCCGTCAAACGCAGCCGCGGTAAGTCTTGGAATAGACACGGTCCCTGCTGAAGCAGGTCCCGTCTTAGAGGTAGAGGCCACGGATCTTCCGTGAGCATCTCCTGAAGTTCCGGGTACCAAGTTCTTCTTGGCCAATCCGGAGCCACGAGTATCGTTCTTACTCCCCTTTGCCGTATAATTCTCAGTACTTTTGGTATGAGAGGCAGAGGAGGAAACACCTACACTGACTGGAACACCCATGGTGTTACCAGAGCGTCCACAGCTATTGCCTGAGGGTCTCTTGACCTGGCGCAATACCTGTCCAGTTTTTTGTTGAGGCGGGACGCCATCATATCCACCTTTGGTTTTTCCCAACGGTTCACAATCATGTGGAAGACTTCTGGATGAAGTCCCCACTCTCCCGGGTGTAGATCGTGTCTGCTGAGGAAGTCCGCTTCCCAGTTGTCCACTCCCGGAATGAACACTGCTGACAGTGCTATCACATGATCTTCCGCCCAGCGAAGAATCCTTGCAGCTTCTGCCATTGCCCTCCTGCTTCTTGTGCCGCCCTGTCTGTTTACGTGGGCGACTGCCGTGATGTTGTCCGACTGGATCAACACCGGCTGACCCTGAAGCAGGGGTTTTGCCAGGCTTAGAGCATTGTAAATCACTCTTAGCTCCAGTATATTTATGTGAAGAGACATCTCCAGGCTTGACCACACTCCCTGGAAGTTTCTTCCCTGTGTGACCGCTCCCCAGCCTCTCAGACTGGCATCCGTGGTCACCAGGACCCAGTCCTGTATGCCGAATCTGCAGCCCATTCAGAGAGAATGAATGAGGAAGCCGCTGAGTCGCACATAGGCGGGGAAACGCGTTAGAGGAGTGCTATCCTCGGCTGGGATCAATTGCCGTTTACAACCAGCACCACAAGCGTGAGGACCGGCTAGGAGCATAAGGAGTGAGACGTCACCCCGGATAATCACCATCCAGGTCTGAAGACATGCCGAGTTGCTGCTTGCTAAGCGTGGCCACGCTGGACTGATAAGTACATAATCATTACCTAAAGCTGTTTGCAGTGGATATATTGGAGCAAAGAGATTCCTGCATTAATATGCTTGTTACTAACAAATTCCATGCTTTGAACTTTATTCAAAATCTCCATCAGCTGAAAGAGTTTCATGCTTTGAATTTTCTCTGATGATTCTAAGTTTTCCATTATGGCATGATTAATGGCTACTAACATCTAGTGCACTAATTAAGCTTATTAACCCCGGAGTGGCTACATTATATATATATTATATATGTTTTAAGTGATATTAGAATAACACCGGCCGTGTGATCTATGTTTGTCATGTATTTGTTAAATAAATGTTATATGTTTTAAATACACATTGATTTGGACAGCGCTTCATTATTGTGTACATAATATAGCGTTTACCTGCCTTTCCGCCCAGCGGAAAACTTTTGCGGCTTCTGCCATTGCGGCTTAGCTTCTTGCTCCGCCCTAGCGGCTTACTTAAGGCACTGCTGTTAAGTCGTCCGACAGAATTAACCCGGTCATATCACGAAGAAGATGTTCGTTGAAAATGGCTCTTAATTCAAGAATGCTTATTGCAGGCAAGCTTCCCAGCTTGACCTTTTCCCCTGGAAATACTTCCCTTCGAAAGACTGCTCCCCAGCCTCGGAGACCTGCATGCATGGACACCAGGATCTAATCCTGGATCCCGAACCTTTGTCCCTCTAGGAGGTGAGAACTGTGCAAACACCACAGGAGCGATATCCTGGTCCTTAGGATTATTTTCCGGTCCATGTGCAGGTGAGACCCGGACCACATGTCCAACTGGTCCCGTGAAAACCACTCTGGCATTTAACCTGCTCACCGAAAAGGCCTCTTAGGTCTCAACCATCTTCTTCATCAATGGAACATATTGATGGGTTGTCACTGCAAATCTGATCGGACTCTGGTTCCTCAGATCTCTTTCCACAGGAAAAAACAAACTTTCAACCGTTCAGTATCTAATCGTATACCCACCTCCGACATCTGCGTCGTTGGGAACAACAGCCATTCTCTGTGTTGAAGAACTGTCAGAGAGAAACAACGATTTGTACCACTTGTTTCTTGACCTCGCCGTAGTCAGGAGAGCGTCTCAGTACAGAATAATAATGGCTCTTACTATTGAAGGAAAAACCTCATACTGACATCACTCCGGTGAAATGGCAAAGACAATCCTGGATAGCAAACCCAGGTAAGCTTAATGCGGATGAAACCACATTTAAACCCACTTTCTTCTTTTACGTGATGGAGATCCCTGGCCTGAGAGATTCCATACTGTAGTTCAACTTCTTAAGTAGAAATCCTTTTTTTTTTTTTTTTTTGACAGGGACAGCAGGACAATGTCCTGATCCTGACGCAACTCTGGTATGGCGTCGCATACTACCTCCCCTTCCAGAGGAGAATTGGTAAGATCTATTTGAAAAATCAGTGAGGGGAATCATCTGTAAACTTCAGTATGTCCCCCTTTGGATTCTATTATTAACTCACTGGTCCAAGTCCATTCCAGGACTGACTGAAGAGTATTAGACGAGTTCCCACCGGTGTGGGCTCCAGCAAGATGGACCCAGTGACATGCAGTGGATGTGGTAGAAAACAGGATTTTAATACCTACCGGTAAATCCTTTTCTATAAGTCCGTAGAGGATGTTGGGCGCCCGTCCCAGTGCGTACTGTATCTGCAGTTTAGTTCTGGTTACACACATATTGTGTTATGGTTTCTTCAGCTTGTTGCTGAATTTTGTTCATGTCCGTTGGCATGTGTTCAGTTGAATGCCATGTTATTCGGCATGTTGACGGCGTGAGCTGGTATGATGCTCACCTTGTTTGTTAAGTCCTTTCCTCAAAATGTCCATCTCTCCGGGCACAGTTCCAAACTGATTCTGGGGAGGGATATAGAGGGAGGAGCCAGGTCACGCCCCTTTGAAAGTCTTAAAGTGCCCATGTCATGTCTCCTGCGGATCCGTCTATATCCCATGGTTCTTTTGGTGTCCCCAACATCCTCTACGGACTTATAGAAAAGGATTTACCGGTAGGTAATAAAATCCTGTTTCCTATTACGTCCTTGAGGATGTTGGGGACACCAAAAGAAACATAGGATCATACCAAAGCTCTATAACGGGTGGGAGAGTGCGGATGACTCTGCAGCACCGATTGACCAAACTTTAGGTCTTCATCGGCCAAGGTATCAAACCTGTAAAACTTAGCAAACATGTTTGACCCCGACCAAGTAGCTGCTCGGCAAAGTTGTAATGCCGAGACACCCCGGGCAGCCGCCCAGGACGAGCCCACCTTTCTAGTGGAATGGGCTTTTACCAATTTAGGTAACGGCAAACTTGCCGTGGAATGAGCCTGCTGAATCGTGACATATCCAGCGGGCAATGGTCTGCTTGGAAGCAGGATACCCAAGTTTATTGGGAGCATATAGCACAAACAGAGACTCTGTTTTTCTAACTGGAGCAGTTCTGGCAACGTAAATATTCAAAGCTCTGACGACATCCAGAGACTTTTCCTCAGCCAAAGTGCCAGTAGCCACTGGCACCACAATAGGTTGGTTAATATGAAAAGAGGAAACCACCTTTGGCAGAAATTGTTGCTGAGTTCTCAATTCTGCCCTATCCTCATGGAAGATCAAAAAAGGGCTCTTGTGAGACAAGGCCGCCAATTCAGACACCCACCTTGCGGATGCCAATGCTAACAAAATGACAAACTTCCAAGTGAGGAATTTTAACTCCACTTTACTTAAAGGTTCAAACCAATGTGATTTTAGGAATGTTAAAACCACATTAAGATCCCAAGGTGGCACAAAAGGAGGTTGGATGTGCAGGACCCCTTTTACAAAGGTCTGCACCTCAGGAAGTGAGGCCAATTGTTTCTGAAAGAAAATTGACAAAACAGAAATCTGCACTTTTATGGAGCCTAATTTAAGGCCCGCCTCCACTCCATTTTGTAGAAAATGGCGAAAATGTCCAAGGTCAAACTTCTCCACTGGAGCTTTCTTGGACTCGCACCAGGAAATATATTTCCTCCAAATACGGTGATAGTGTTTCGACGTCACACCCTTGCTAGCAAGAATAAGAGTGGGAATGACTTCACCGGGAATACCCTTACGGGCTAAAATCTGGCGCTCAACCGCCATGCCGTGAAACGTAGCCGCTGTAAGTCTTGATAGACGAACGGCCCCTGCCGCAGCAGATCCTCACGAAGAGGAAGAGGCCATGGATCTTCGACTAACAACTCCTGAAGATCCGGGGACCAAATTCTCTTTGGCCAGTCTGGAACTACAAGGAGCGCTGAATCTGTGATTTTCTTAGGATTCTCAGAACCTTTGGAATGAGAGGAAACGGAGGGAAAACGTACACCGACGGATACACCCAAGGTGACGTCAGTGCATCCACTGCCGCCGCCTGAGGGTCCCTGGACCGGGAACAACACATTACTAGTTTTTTTGTTGTGGCGGGACGCCATGTCTATGTGGGGAATCCCCCAAAGATTGGTGATTAGAGTGAAGACCTCGTGATGGAGGCCCCCCCTTCCCTGGCTGTAGATTGTGTCTGCTGAGGAAGTCTGCTTCCCAGTTGTCCACTCCCGGAAGGAATATTGCTGACAGAGCGCTTACCCGAGTCTCTGCCCAGCGAAGAATCCTTGTGGCTTCTGCCATTGCTGTTCTGCTCTTTGTGCCGCCTTGGCGGTTTATGTACGCTACTCCTGTCACATTGTCCGATTGGATCAGGACAGGCCGGTTTCGAAGAAGATGCTCCGCTTGTAGAAGGCCGTTGTAAATGGCCCTCAACTCCAGCACGTTTATGTGAAGAAGAGTTTCCTGACTTGACCATCTTCCTTGGAAGGACACCCCTTGTGTGACTGCTCCCCAACCTCGGAGACTTGCATCCGTGGTCACTAGGATCCAGTCTTGGATACCAAATCTGCGTCCTTCTAAGAGGTGAGAGCTGTGGAGCCACCACAGGAGTGAGATCCTGGTGTTGGGGGATAGAACTATCCTCCGGTACATAGGGAGGTGGGATCCGGACCATTTGTCCAACAGGTCCCACTGAACTACTCTGGCATGGAACCTCCCAAATTGGAGGGCCTCGTATGCCGCCACCATTTTCCCTAGCAACTGAATGCATTGATAAATGGAGACTGTTGGTGGTCTCAGAATGAGTTTTACCAAACTCTGAATTTCCAGTGCTTTCTCCAGAGGGAGGAACACTCTCAGCTGGACCGTGTCCAGGAACATACCCAAAAATGCCAACCGGGTTGTTGGAACTAATTGTGATTTCGGCAGGTTCAAGAGCCAGCCGTGCTGTTGTAGAAGCGACAGAGACAGTGTAATGTCCTGTACCAGTTTTTCCTTGGACCTCGCCTTTATCAGAAGATCGTCCAAGTACGGGATAATTGTAACTCCTCTTTTTCTGAGGAGAACCATCATTTCTACCATGACTTTTGTGAAAATCCTCAAAGCCGTGGACAGGCCAAACGGCAACGTCTGAAATTGGTAATGAGTATCCTGGATTGCAAACCTGAGAACTCTGAGGGGGATAAATGGGAACATGAAGGTAGGCATCCTTTATGTCCAAAGACACCATAAATTCCCCCTCCTCCAGGCTGGAGATCACCGCTCGGAGAGACTCCATCTTGAATTTGAATTTCTTCAGGAAAATATTTAGAGATTTTAGGTTGAGGACTGGTCGTACCGAGCCATCCGGCTTCGGCACTACAAATAGGCTTGAATAAAAACCTTCCCCTTGTTGCTCCCGGGGGACCGGGATCACAACCTGATTTTGACATAATTTTTGTATTGCTCCACAGAAAGAGCTCTGTCTGGAAGCGAAACTGGTAAGGGTGATTTGAAAAAACAGCGGGGGGGGGGGGGGGGAACGTCTTGAAATTCCAGTTTGTACCCTTGGGTCACAATTTGTAACACCCAAGGGTCCGGGTCCGAGCGAACCCAAACCTGACTGAAAAGCCTTAGACGTGCCCCCACCGGAGCGGTCTCCTGTAGGGGAGACCCGGCGTCATGCGGTGGATTTGGTGGAAGCCGGGGAGGACTTCTGCTCTTGTGAACTCGAGGAAGCGGGAGTACTCTTGCCCCTTCCTCTACCTCTGGTAGCGAGGAAGAAGTTACCTCGGCATTTTCTATATTTGTTGGGCCGAAAGGACTGCATTTGATAGTGCGGTTTCTTCTGTTGCGCAAGAGCATTAGGTAAATAAGTAGACTTACCCACAGTGGCCACTGATACTAAATCAGTAAGACCGTCACCAAACAGTTCCCCACCCTTAAAGGGAAGGGACTCCATGTTTTTCTTGGAATCCGCGTCAGCATTCCATTGATGAGTCCATAGCGCACGCCTAGCCGCAATAGACATAGCATTAGCCTTAGCCCCCAGGAGGCCAGCATCTCTTGCAGCCTCTTTCAAGTATGCAGCCGCGTCCCTGATATAACCAAGCGTCACTAGGATGCTATCCCTATCCAGAGTATCTAAATCAGAAGATAAACTTTCAGCCCATTTTTCAATGGCGCTACTAACCCACGCTGACGCAATAAGCGGTCTAAGCTGCGTCCCCGTGGTAGTAAATATAGCTTTTAAAGTAGCCTCCTGCTTACGATCAGCCGGCTCCTTAAGAGTCGTCGACTGAGCTGCAGGGAGCGCTACCTGTTTTGACAAGCGTGCTAGGGCTTTGTCTACTGTGGGTGGTGTTTCCCACTTATCCCTATCAGCTGCGGGAAAGGGGTATGCCACCTTGATCCTATTAGGGATGAGAAATTTCTTATCAGGTGTATTCCAAATGCCATCAAAAAGGTCATTTAGTTCAAAACAAAGAGGAAAAGAAACCGAGCGTCTCTTTTCCTTGAAAATAAGGACCCTCGTTTCTGGTGTAAAAATAAGGTTTTAAACCTACCGGTAAATCTTTTTCTCCTAGTCCGTAGAGGATGCTGGGGATTCCGTAATGACCATGAGGTATAGACGGGCTCCGCAGGAGACATGGGCACTATAAAGAATTTAGTATGGGTGTGCACTGGCTCCTCCCTCTATGCCCCTCCTCCAGACCTCAGTTAGAGAACTGTGCCCAGAGGAGATGGACAACATGAGGAAAGGATTTTGTTAATCTAAGGGCAAGATTCATACCAGCCCACACCAATCATACCATATAACCTGGAAAATACGCAACCAGTTAACAGTATGAACAAAAAACAGAATCAGTCAAAGACCGATTCCAACTGTAACATAACCCTTATGTAAGCAACAACTAAATACAAGTCTTGCAGATTTAGTCCGCACTGGGACGGGCGCCCAGCATCCTCTACGAACTAGGTGAAAAAGATTTACCAGTAGGTTTAAAATCTTATTTTCTCTTACGTCCTAGAGGATGCTGGGGACTCCGTAAGGACAATGGGGTTTATACCAAAGCACCCAATCGGGCGGGAGAGTGCGGATGACTCTGTAGCACCGACCTAAGCAAACGCAAGGTCTTCATCAGCCACGGTATCAAACTTGTAGAATTTTGCAAAAGTGTTTGAACCACGACCAAGTAGCTCCTCGGCAAAGCTGTAATGCCGAGACACCTCGGGCAGCCGCCCAAGAAGAGCCCAACTTCCTAGTGGAATGGGCCTTTACCGAATTTGGTAACGGCAATCCAGCCGTAGAATGAGCCTGCTGAATCGTGTTACAGATCCAGCAAGCAATAGTCTGCTTAGAAGCAGGAGCGCCAACCTTGTTGGCTGCATACAGGACAAACAGAGCCTCTGTTTTCCTAACCCTAGCCGTCCTGGCTACATAAATCTTTAAGGCCCTGACTACATCAAGGGACTTGGAAACCTCCAAGTCTCCCGTAGCCACAGGCACCACAATAGGTTGGTTCATATGAAACGATGAAACCACCTTAGGCAAAAATTGAGGACGAGTCCTCAACTCTGCTCTAGCCACATGGAAAATCAAATAGGGGCTCTTGTGGGACAAGGCCGCCAATTCGGACACCCGCCTTGCAGATGCCAAGGCCAATAACATGACCACCTTCCACATGAGAAATTTCAATTCAACCGTTTAAAGAGGCTCAAACCAGTGGGATTTCAGGAAACTTAACACCACGTTAAGGTCCCACGGTGCCACTGGGGGCACAAAGGGGGGCTGGATGTGCAGCACTCCCTTCAAAAAAGTCTGGACTTCTGGGAGAGAAGCCAATTCCTTCTGAAAGAATATAGATAGGGCCGAAATCTGTACCTTAATGGAGCCTAAATTCATGCCCATATCCACTCCTGTCTGTAGAAAGTGGAGAAACCGGCCCAGATGGAATTCTTCCGTAGGAGCATTCTTGGCTTCACACCAAGATACATATTTCCTCCAGATACGGTGATCATGCTTTGCCGTCACCTACTTCCTAGCTTTTATCAGAGATGGGATGACTTCCTCCGGAATACCTTTCCCAGCTAGGATTCGGTGTTCAACCGCCATGCCATCAAACGTAACCGCGGTAAGTCTTGGAACACGCAGGGCCCCTGCTGTAACAGGTCCTCCCTGAGAGGAAGAGGCCACTGATCTTCTGTGAGCATTTCCTGAAGATCTGAGTACCAGGCCCTTCGAGGCCAATCTGGAACAATGAGTATTGTCTGCACTCTTTTTTTGTCTTATGATTCTCAATATTTTTGAGATGAGAGGAAGAGGAGGAAACACATAGACCGACTGAAACACCCATGGTGTCACCAGGGCGTCTACTGCTACTGCCTGAGGGTCCCGTGACCTGGCACAATACCTCCGAAGCTTCTTGTTGAGGCGTGACGCCATCATGTCTATTTGAGGAATTCCCCAAAGACTTGTTATCTCTGCAAAAACTTCTTGATGAAGTCCCCACTCTCCTGGATGGAGATCGTGTCTGCTGAGGAAGTCTGCTTCCCAGTTGTCCACTCCCGGAATGAAGACAGCTGACAGAGTGCTTACGTGATTTTCCGCCCAGCGAAGAATCCTGGTGGCTTCCCCCATCGCCACTCTGCTCCTTGTCCCGCCTTGGCGGTTTACATGAGCCACGGCTGTAACGTTGTCTGATTGAATCAGAACCGGTAGGTCGCGAAGAAGATTCTCCGCTTGTCGTAGGCCATTGTATATGGCCCTCAATTCCAGTATGTTGATGTGTAGACAAGCCTCCTGGCTTGACCATAGTCCCTGAAAATTTCTTCCTTGTGTGACTGCTCCCCATCCTCGGAGGCTCGCGTCCGTGGTCACCAGAACCCAGTCTTGAATGCCAAACCTGCGACCCTCTAGAAGGTGAGCACTCTGCAGCCACCACAGGAGTGACACCCTGGCCCTGGGGGACAGGGTTATTTTCTGATGTATTTGTAGATGGGACCCGGACCACTTGTCCAGAAGGTCCCTCTAAAAGGTCCTCGCATGAAACCTGCCGAAGGGGATGGCCTCGTAGGCTGCCACCATTTTTCCCAGAACTCGAGTGCATTGATGAACAGACACTCTTTTTGGTTTTAGCAGGTCTCTGACCATGTTCTGGAGATCCTGGGCTTTTTCCAATGGGAGAAAACCCCTCTTTTGTTCCGTGTCCAGAATCATGCCTAGGAATGATAGCCTAGTCGTTGGAACCAATTGTGACTTTGGCAGATTGAGAATCCAACCGTGCTGTTGTAGCACATTCAGGGAGAGCGACACGCTCTTCAGCAATTGATCTCTTGATCTTGCCTTTATCAGGAGATCGTCCAAGTATGGGATAATTGTGACTCCCTGCCTGCGCAGGAGCACCATCATTTCCGCTATTACCTTGGTGAAAATCCTCGGGGCCGTGGAAAGCCCAAACTGCAACGTCTGAAACTGGTAATGACAGTCCTGTACAGCGAATCTCAGGTACTCCTGATGAGGGGGGTATATGGGGACATGAAGGTATGCATCCTTTATGTCTAGTGACACCATAAAATCCCTCCCTTCCAGGCTGGATATTACAGCTCGGAGCGATTCCATCTTGAATCTGAATTTTTTTCAAGTACAGGTTTAGGGATTTGAGATTTAAAATGGGTCTGACCGAACCATCCGGCTTCGGGACCACAAACAGGGTTGAATAATACCCTTTTTCCTGTTGGACCAGGGGAACCTTGACCACCACTTGCTGTTGACACAGCTTTTGAATTGCAGCTAACACTACTTCCCTCTCCGGGGGTGAAGCTGGCAAGGCCGACTTGAAAAATCAGCGAGGGGGCACCTCTTCGAATTCCAGCTTGTAGCCTTGGGAAACAATTTCTATCGCCCAAGGATCCACGTCTGAAAGAACCCAGATCTGGCTGAAAAGTCGAAGGCGTGCCCCCACTGGTGCGGACTCCCTTGGGGGAGCCCCAGCGTCATGCGGTGGATTTTGTAGAAGCCGGGGAGGACTTCTGCTCCTGGGAACTAGCCGAAGCAGGTGTTCTCTTTCCTCTACCCTTACCTCTGGCAAAGAAGGAGGAGCCCCGACCTCTTCTAGATTTATGCAACCGAAAGGACTGCATCTGATACTGTGGAGGTTTCTTTTGCTGTTGGGGAACAAAAGGTAAAAAGGTAGATTTACCCGCGGTAGCTGTGGCAACCAGGTCCGCAAGCCCCTCCCCAAACAACACTTCACCCGTGTAAGGTAAAACCTCCATATGCTTCTTTGAGTCTGCATCACCCGTCCATTGGCGGGTCCATAGAGCTCGTCTCGCAGAAATAGCCATGGCATTGGCTCTGGAACCCAGCAGCCCAACGTCTCTTTGAGCGTCCCTCATATATAAGACTGCGTCTTTAATATGGGCTAAGGTTAATAAAATGGAATCCCTGTCTAGGGTATCAAGGTCAGCTGACAAGGTATCTGTCCATGCTGCAACTGCGCTACATACCCATGCCGATGCTATTGCCGGTCTGAGCAAAGCACCTGTATGCGCATAAATAGACTTTAAAGTAGTCTCCTGTCTGCGATCAGCAGGATCCTTGAGGGCTGCCGTGTCCGGAGATGGTAGCGACACATTCTTGGACAGGCGTGTTAAAGCCTTGTCCACCCTGGGAGAGGATTCCCAACGTACCCTGTCCTGTGCAGGGAAAGGATACGCCATAAGAACCCTTTTGGGAATCTGAAGTTTTTTATCTGGAGTTTCCCAAGCTTTTTCAAATAACTCGTTAAGCTCATGAGATGGGGGAAAGGTTACCTCAGGTTTCTTTTCCTTATACATGCGTAACCTCATGTCAGGGACAGAGGAGTCATCTGTGATATGCAAAACATCTTTTATTGCAATAATCATATACTCAGTGAAGATCTGAAGTCGTCTTTTCTTCTTATACTCACCCGGCTTCTATCTTCTGGCTCTGCGAGGAGGACGGCGGCGCGGCTCTGGGACGAACTGCGGGGTGAGACCAGCGTTCCGACTCCCTCTGGAGCTAATGGTGTTCAGTAGCCTAAGAAGCAGAGCCTATCAGTTAAGTAGGTCTGCTTCTCTCTCTCTCTCTCTCAGTCCCACGATGCAGGGAGCCTGTTGCCAGCAGTGCTCCCTGAAAATAAAAAACCTAACAAAATTATTTTTCAGAGAAACTCTGGAGAGCTCCCTGTAATGCACCCTATCTCCTCTGGGCACAAAATCCAACTGAGGTCTGGAGGAGGGGCATAGAGGGAGGAGCCAGTGCCCACCCATACTAAAAGTTCTTTATAGTGCCCATGGCTCCTGCGGAGCCCGTCTATACCCCATGTTCCTTATGGAGGCCCCACATCCTCTAGGACGTAAGAGAAAGAATGCGTCATCAACCGTTGTGAGGGAACCTATCACACGAAGGTAGACTTACCAGCGGTATCTGCCGAGAGTAACTTAACCAAGGCATCCCCAAACACCGGTTACACCTTTATAGGGAAAATACTCCAGTATCTCTCGGAGTCAGCCTCAGCATTCCTTTGGTGAATCCACAACGCCCTCCCAGTCGAGACGGCCATGGAAGTGGCCCGTGCACCCAAGAGTCCCATACCTCCTGTAGTCGCATGGCAGCCTGCCGCAATGTTATAGAGAAGACCCAACATAAGGAACATCCCCTCTCTCTCTAGGGTAATTCTATCGGATGCCAAGGTAACCGACCATTTCTGAATACAAGCACTCCCCCATGCGTATGTAATGCAGATATCATCAAAGCATATAATTAAAATATCACTTAGCTTCCTGTATACGATCCTTTGTGACAGGGCCCCGTGCCGACCAGGAGTTGACTTTCACAGTATTCTATCCGCCGCGGGAAAAGAATAAACACTCGGACTCCTCGTGAGGATCTGAGACCATCTCATCACGGCCGACCTAGAGCTTTATCAACAGAGCGACCAGCACATGAGAAGGAATAATTTTACTTCAGCATTCATTAGAACTTGTAATATGAATATACATATTTTAATACACATATACACACACATATCCTATATATATATATATATATATATATCATACATATAAGTATTTTGTCCGGAACCGCAGGGTCCCTAGTGACATTAATGTGTTCTGAATGTGTATGACCATGTACTGAATGCCCCAGTTGTGGATCTAACCAGGAAACCTTATGGTCGACATAAAACATAGTAATTGTCGACAACAGGGAGTAGTAACCAGGCAAAATAACATTCTTGCGACCCCGAGGGGTCCGAGGGAAGTATATACATATAGTTTTAATATCACTCCCCCACAAATACAACGACGTCTGTGCTCGAGCTACAGGCCCATGGAATCGTACTATATATATATATATATATATATATATATATATATATATACACAGGTTGAGTATCCCTTATCCAAAATGCTTGGGACCAGAGGTATTTTGGATATCGGATTTTTCCGTATTTTGGAATAATTAGATACCATAATGAGATCTTATGACGATGGGACCTAAATCTAAGCACAGAATGCATTTATGTTACATATACACCCTAAACACACAGCCTGAAGGTAATTTTAGCCAATATTTTTTATAACTTTGTGCATTAAACAAAGTGTGTGTACATTCACACATTTCATTTATGTTTCATATACACCTTATATACACAGCCTGAAGATCATTTAATACAATATTATTAATAACTTTGTGTATTAAACAAAGTTTGTGTACATTGAGCCATCAAAAAACAAAGGTTTCACTATCTCACTCTCACTCAAAAAAGTCCGTATTTCGGAATATTTGGATATGGGATACTCAACCTGTATATATAATATATATATATATATATATATATATATATATATATATATCTCATGTTAATTTACCCAGTAATAACAGTTGGTGCCGACAGGGGCACCCACATACTACTGTGTCTCCCATACAGTGTTTACTTTTGAAAAAGCATACAACTACCGACCTGCTGACACTTCATCTACTGAATCAAGTACCATCAGGAGTCTGCAATGCCGACAGTGGGATTCCCATAGCTGTTTGCAGCAGAGCACTCACACATGTCGACACGTGTACTAAAAAGCTATAATGGGTATATCTGACAGGGAAAACACAGACACTTATTTACAACTCATTGACTACACGCACATTATAGAATATAGTGCTACATTTTTTCACCTATATTGCACTAAAATCACTGTGCCCCCCTTCGGTTTACACTGCTAGCTAACCGTGCTTTTGCGGGGACAGCGTCTCTGTGAGGAGAAAAATGGCGCTGTATCGAGTTGTGAGGGCTAAGCCATGCCCCCTTCTCGGCGTGCTTCAGCCCCGCTATTATTTTACATTTTTATACTGGCAGGGGTCCGTATACAGTGCCTATGCACTGTATACATCTTTTGCCAGGCTCATTGGAGAGGTATATTGCTGCCCAGGGTCCCCCCCCCCCCCCCCCCCCCGCGCCCTGCACCCTTGTAGTGCGCGGTACCTTCGAGACTCTGAAGTCTTCTGCCGTCACTGAAGTCTTCTATTCTTCTAATACTCACCCGGCTTCTTTCTTCTGGCTTCTGTGAGGGGGGTGACGGCGCGGCTCCGGAAACAAGCAGCTAGGCGCACCAAGTGATCGAACCCTCTGGAGCTAATGGTGTCCAGTAGCCTAAGAAGCAGAGCCCTTAACTCAGAAGAAGTAGGTCTGACTTCTCTCCCCTCACTCCCACGCAGCAGAGAGCCTGTAACCAGCAGGTCTCTCTGAAAATAAAAAACCTAAAATAAAGTATTTTCACAGAAACTCAGTAGAGCTCCCCTAGTGTGTGTTCAGTCTCTTCTGGGCACATAATCTAACTGGAGTCTGGAGGAGGGGCATAGAGGGAGGAGCCGGTTCACACCCATTCAAAGTCTTATAGTGTGCCCATGTCTCCTGCGGATCCCGTCTATACCCCATGGTCCTTACGGAGTCCCCAGCATCCTCTAGGACGTCTGAGAAAATAAGATTTTAAACCTACCAGTAAATCTTTTTCTCCTAGTTCGTAGAGGATGCTGGGGACTCCGTAAGGACCATGGGGTATAGACGGGCTCCGCAGGAGACATGGGCACTCTAAAGACTTTAGAATGGGTGTGCACTGGCTCCTCCCTCTATGCCCCTCCTCCAGACCTCAGTTAGAGAAACTGTGCCCAGAGGAGACGGACAGTACGAGGAAAGGATTTTTGTTAATCTAAGGGCAAGATTCATACCAGCCCACACCATCCACACCGTATAACCTGGAATATACGCAACCAGTTAACAGTATGAACAAAACAGCATCAGCCAAAGACTGATCTTAACTGTAACATAACCCTTATGTAAGCAACAACTATATACAAGCCTTGCAGAAATATGTCCGCACTGGGACGGGCGACCATCATCCTCTACGGACTAGGAGAAAAAGATTTACCGGTAGGTTTAAAATCTTATTTTCTCTTACGTCCTAGAGGATGCTGGGGACTCCGTAAGGACCATGGGGATTATACGAAAGCTCCAAACCGGGCGGGAGAGTGCGGATGACTCTGCAGCAGCGATTGAGCAAACATGAGGTCCTCATCAGCCAGGGTATCAAACTTGTAGAATTTTGCAAAGGTGTTTGAACCTGACAAAGTAGCTGCTCAGCACAGCTGTAACGCCGAGCCCACCTTCCTAGTGGAATGGGCCTTTACCGAATTTGGTAACGGCAATCCAGCCGTAGAATGAGCCTGTTGAATCGTGTTACAGATCCAGCGAGCAATTGTCTGCTTAGAAACAGGTGCGCCTAACCTTGTTGGCCGCATACAGGACAAACAGTGCCTCTGTTTTCCTAATCTGAGCCGTCCTGGCTACGTAAATTTTTAAGGCCCTGACTACATCCAGGGACTTGGAATCCTCCAAGTCTCCCGTAGCCACCGGCACCACAATAGGTTGTTTCATATGAAACGATGAAACCACCTTAGGCAAAAATTGAGGACGCGTCCTCAACTCTGCTCTAGCCACATGGAAAATCAGATGGGGGCTTTTGTGAGACAAAGCCGCCAATTCGGACACCCGCCTTGCAGATGCCAAGGCCAACAACATGACCACCTTCCAAGTAAGAAATTGTAATTCCACTGTTTGAAGAGGCTCAAACCAGTGAGATTTTAGGAACTGTAACACCACGTTAAGGTCCCAAGGTGCCACTGGGGGCACAAAAGGAGGCTGGATGTGCAGCACTCCCTTTACAAAAGTCTGGACTTCTGGGAGAGAAGCCAATTCCTTCTGAAAGAATATTGGCCCTCATTCCGAGTTGTTCGCTCGCAAGCTGCTTTTAGCAGCTTTGCAAACGCTAAGCCGCCGACGCCTACTGGGAGTGAATCTTAGCTTATCAAAATTGCGAACGAAAGATTTGCAATATTGCGAGAAGACTTCTCTGTGCAGTTTCTGAGTAGCTCGATACTTACTCTTCCAGTGCGATCAGTTCAGTGCTTGTCGTTCCTGGTTTGACGTCACAAACACACTCAGCGTTCGCCCAGACACTCCACCGTTTCTTCAGCCACTCCCGCGTTTTTCCCAGAAACTGTAGCGTTTTTTCAAACACTCCCATAAAACGGCCTGTTTCCGCCCAGAAACACCCACTTCCTGTCAATCACATTACGATCACCAGAACGAAGAAAAAACCTCGTAATGCCGTGAGTAAAATTCCAAACTGCATAGCAAATTTACTTAGCGGAAAATCGCTGCGATGCGAAGAAAATTACCGAGCGAACAACTCGGAATGATCACCATAGATAGGGCCGAAATCTGTACCTTAATGGAGCCTAACTTCAGGCCCAAATCCACTCCTGTCTATAGAAAGTGGAGAAAACGGCCCAAGTGGAAATCTTCCGTAGGAGCATTCTTGGCTTCACACCAAGATACATACTTCCTCCAGATACGGTGATAATGTTTCGCCGTCACCTCCTTCCTAGCCTTTAACAGAGTAGGGATGACTTCCTCCGGAATACCTTTCCCAGCTAGGATTCGGTGTTCAACCGCCATGCCGTCAAACTTAACCTCGGTAAGTCTTGGAATACGCAGGGCCCCTGCTGCAACAGGTCCTCCCTGAGAGGAAGAGGACATGGATCTTCTGTGAGCATCTCCTGAAGATCTGAGTACCAGGCCCTTCGAGGCCAATCTGGAACAATGAGTATTGTCCGAACTCTTTTTCGTCTTATGATTCTCAATATTTTTGAGATGAGAGGAAGAGGAGGGAACACATAGACCGATTGAAACACCCACGGTGTCACCAGGGCGTCTACCGCTGCGGCCTGAGGGTCCCTTGACCTGGCACAATACCTCAGAATCTTCTTGTTGAGGCGTGACGCCATCATGTCTATTTAAGGAAGTCCCCAAAGACTCGTTATCTCTGCAAAAACTTCTTGATGAAGTCCCCACTCTCCTTGATGGAGATCGTGTCTGCTGAGGAAGTCTGCTTCCCAGTTGTCCACTCCCGGAATGAAGACAGCTGACAGAGCGCTTACGTGATTTTCCGCCCAGCGAAGAATCCTGGTGGCTTCCGCCATTGCCACTCTGCTCCTTGTCCCGCCTTGGCGGTTTACATGAGCCACGGCTGTGACGTTGTCCGATTGAATCAGAACCGGCAGGTCGCGAAGAAGATTCTCCGCTTGTCGTAGGCCGTTGTATATGGCCCTTAATTCTAGAATGTTGATGTGTAGACAAGCCTCCTGGCTTGACCATAGTCCCTGAAAATTTCTTCCTTGTGTGACTGCTCCCCATCCTCGGAGGCTCGCGTCCGTGGTCACCAGAACCCAGTCTTGAATGCCAAACCTGCGACCCTCTAGAAGGTGAGCACTCTGCAGCCACCACAGGAGTGACACCCTGGCCCTGGGGGACAGGGTTATTTTCTGATGTATTTGTAGATGGGACCCGGACCACTTGTCCAGAAGGTCCCTCTAAAAGGTCCTTGCATGAAACCTGCCGAAGGGGATGGCCTCGTAGGCTGCCACCATTTTTCCCAGAACTCGAGTGCATTGATGAACAGACACTCTTTTTGGTTTTAGCAGGTCTCTGACCATGTTCTGGAGATCCTGGGCTTTTTCCAATGGGAGAAAACCCCTCTTTTGTTCCGTGTCCAGAATCATGCCTAGGAATGATAGCCTAGTCGTTGGAACCAATTGTGACTTTGGCAGATTGAGAATCCAACCGTGCTGTTGTAGCACATTCAGGGAGAGCGACACGCTCTTCAGCAATTGATCTCTTGATCTTGCCTTTATCAGGAGATCGTCCAAGTATGGGATAATTGTGACTCCCTGCCTGCGCAGGAGCACCATCATTTCCGCTATTACCTTGGTGAAAATCCTCGGGGCCGTGGAAAGCCCAAACTGCAACGTCTGAAACTGGTAATGACAGTCCTGTACAGCGAATCTCAGGTACTCCTGATGAGGGGGGTATATGGGGACATGAAGGTATGCATCCTTTATGTCTAGTGACACCATAAAATCCCTCCCTTCCAGGCTGGATATTACAGCTCGGAGCGATTCCATCTTGAATCTGAATTTTTTTCAAGTACAGGTTTAGGGATTTGAGATTTAAAATGGGTCTGACCGAACCATCCGGCTTCGGGACCACAAACAGGGTTGAATAATACCCTTTTTCCTGTTGGACCAGGGGAACCTTGACCACCACTTGCTGTTGACACAGCTTTTGAATTGCAGCTAACACTACTTCCCTCTCCGGGGGTGAAGCTGGCAAGGCCGACTTGAAAAATCAGCGAGGGGGCACCTCTTCGAATTCCAGCTTGTAGCCTTGGGAAACAATTTCTATCGCCCAAGGATCCACGTCTGAAAGAACCCAGATCTGGCTGAAAAGTCGAAGGCGTGCCCCCACTGGTGCGGACTCCCTTGGGGGAGCCCCAGCGTCATGCGGTGGATTTTGTAGAAGCCGGGGAGGACTTCTGCTCCTGGGAACTAGCCGAAGCAGGTGTTCTCTTTCCTCTACCCTTACCTCTGGCAAAGAAGGAGGAGCCCCGACCTCTTCTAGATTTATGCAACCGAAAGGACTGCATCTGATACTGTGGAGGTTTCTTTTGCTGTTGGGGAACAAAAGGTAAAAAGGTAGATTTACCCGCGGTAGCTGTGGCAACCAGGTCCGCAAGCCCCTCCCCAAACAACACTTCACCCGTGTAAGGTAAAACCTCCATATGCTTCTTTGAGTCTGCATCACCCGTCCATTGGCGGGTCCATAGAGCTCGTCTCGCAGAAATAGCCATGGCATTGGCTCTGGAACCCAGCAGCCCAACGTCTCTTTGAGCGTCCCTCATATATAAGACTGCGTCTTTAATATGGGCTAAGGTTAATAAAATGGAATCCCTGTCTAGGGTATCAAGGTCAGCTGACAAGGTATCTGTCCATGCTGCAACTGCGCTACATACCCATGCCGATGCTATTGCCGGTCTGAGCAAAGCACCTGTATGCGCATAAATAGACTTTAAAGTAGTCTCCTGTCTGCGATCAGCAGGATCCTTGAGGGCTGCCGTGTCCGGAGATGGTAGCGCCACCTTCTTGGACAGGCGTGTTAAAGCCTTGTCCACCCTGGGAGAGGATTCCCAACGTACCCTGTCCTGTGCAGGGAAAGGATACGCCATAAGAACCCTTTTGGGAATCTGAAGTTTTTTATCTGGAGTTTCCCAAGCTTTTTCAAATAACTCGTTAAGCTCATGAGATGGGGGAAAGGTTACCTCAGGTTTCTTTTCCTTATACATGCGTAACCTCATGTCAGGGACAGAGGAGTCATCTGTGATATGCAAAACATCTTTTATTGCAATAATCATATACTCAGTGAAGATCTGAAGTCGTCTTTTCTTCTTATACTCACCCGGCTTCTATCTTCTGGCTCTGCGAGGAGGACGGCGGCGCGGCTCTGGGACGAACTGCGGGGTGAGACCAGCGTTCCGACTCCCTCTGGAGCTAATGGTGTTCAGTAGCCTAAGAAGCAGAGCCTATCAGTTAAGTAGGTCTGCTTCTCTCTCTCTCTCTCTCTCAGTCCCACGATGCAGGGAGCCTGTTGCCAGCAGTGCTCCCTGAAAATAAAAAACCTAACAAAATTATTTTTCAGAGAAACTCTGGAGAGCTCCCTGTAATGCACCCTATCTCCTCTGGGCACAAAATCCAACTGAGGTCTGGAGGAGGGGCATAGAGGGAGGAGCCAGTGCCCACGCATACTAAAAGTTCTTTATAGTGCCCATGGCTCCTGCGGAGCCCGTCTATACCCCATGTTCCTTATGGAGGCCCCACATCCTCTAGGACGTAAGAGAAAGAATGCGTCATCAACCGTTGTGAGGGAACCTATCACACGAAGGTAGACTTACCAGCGGTATCTGCCGAGAGTAACTTAACCAAGGCATCCCCAAACACCGGTTACACCTTTATAGGGAAAATACTCCAGTATCTCTCGGAGTCAGCCTCAGCATTCCTTTGGTGAATCCACAACGCCCTCCCAGTCGAGACGGCCATGGAAGTGGCCCGTGCACCCAAGAGTCCCATACCTCCTGTAGTCGCATGGCAGCCTGCCGCAATGTTATAGAGAAGACCCAACATAAGGAACATCCCCTCTCTCTCTAGGGTAATTCTATCGGATGCCAAGGTAACCGACCATTTCTGAATACAAGCACTCCCCCATGCGTATGTAATGCAGATATCATCAAAGCATATAATTAAAATATCACTTAGCTTCCTGTATACGATCCTTTGTGACAGGGCCCCGTGCCGACCAGGAGTTGACTTTCACAGTATTCTATCCGCCGCGGGAAAAGAATAAACACTCGGACTCCTCGTGAGGATCTGAGACCATCTCATCACGGCCGACCTAGAGCTTTATCAACAGAGCGACCAGCACATGAGAAGGAATAATTTTACTTCAGCATTTATTAGAACTTGTAATATGAATATACATATTTTAATACACATATACACACACATATCCTATATATATATATATATATATATATATATATATCATACATATAAGTATTTTGTCCGGAACCGCAGGGTCCCTAGTGACATTAATGTGTTCTGAATGTGTATGACCATGTACTGAATGCCCCAGTTGTGGATCTAACCAGGAAACCTTATGGTCGACATAAAACATAGTAATTGTCGACAACAGGGAGTAGTAACCAGGCAAAATAACATTCTTGCGACCCCGAGGGGTCCGAGGGAAGTATATACATATAGTTTTAATATCACTCCCCCACAAATACAACGACGTCTGTGCTCGAGCTACAGGCCCATGGAATCGTACTATATATATATATATATATATACAGGTTGAGTATCCCTTATCCAAAATGCTTGGGACCAGAGGTATTTTGGATATCGGATTTTTCCGTATTTTGGAATAATTAGATACCATAATGAGATCTTATGACGATGGGACCTAAATCTAAGCACAGAATGCATTTATGTTACATATACACCCTAAACACACAGCCTGAAGGTAATTTTAGCCAATATTTTTTATAACTTTGTGCATTAAACAAAGTGTGTGTACATTCACACATTTCATTTATGTTTCATATACACCTTATATACACAGCCTGAAGATCATTTAATACAATATTATTAATAACTTTGTGTATTAAACAAAGTTTGTGTACATTGAGCCATCAAAAAACAAAGGTTCCACTATCTCACTCTCACTCAAAAAAGTCCGTATTTCGGAATATTTGGATATGGGATACTCAACCTGTATATATAATATATATATATATATATATATATATATATATATATATACATATATATATATATATATATCTCATGTTAATTTACCCAGTAATAACAGTTGGTGCCGACAGGGGCACCCACATACTACTGTGTCTCCCATACAGTGTTTACTTTTGAAAAAGCATACAACTACCGACCTGCTGACACTTCATCTACTGAATCAAGTACCATCAGGAGTCTGCAATGCCGACAGTGGGATTCCCATAGCTGTTTGCAGCAGAGCACTCACACATGTCGACACGTGTACTAAAAAGCTATAATGGGTATATCTGACAGGGAAAACACAGACACTTATTTACAACTCATTGACTACACGCACATTATAGAATATAGTGCTACATTTTTTCACCTATATTGCACTAAAATCACTGTGCCCCCCTTCGGTTTACACTGCTAGCTAACCGTGCTTTTGCGGGGACAGCGTCTCTGTGAGGAGAAAAATGGCGCTGTATCGAGTTGTGAGGGCTAAGCCATGCCCCCTTCTCGGCGCGCTTCAGCCCCGCTATTATTTTACATTTTTATACTGGCAGGGGTCCGTATACAGTGCCTATGCACTGTATACATCTTTTGCCAGGCTCATTGGAGAGGTATATTGCTGCCCAGGGTCCCCCCCCCCCCCCCGCGCCCTGCACCCTTGTAGTGCGCGGTACCTTCGAGACTCTGAAGTCTTCTGCCGTCACTGAAGTCTTCTATTCTTCTAATACTCACCCGGCTTCTTTCTTCTGGCTTCTGTGAGGGGGGTGACGGCGCGGCTCCGGAAACAAGCAGCTAGGCGCACCAAGTGATCGAACCCTCTGGAGCTAATGGTGTCCAGTAGCCTAAGAAGCAGAGCCCTTAACTCAGAAGAAGTAGGTCTGACTTCTCTCCCCTCACTCCCACGCAGCAGAGAGCCTGTAACCAGCAGGTCTCTCTGAAAATAAAAAACCTAAAATAAAGTATTTTCACAGAAACTCAGTAGAGCTCCCCTAGTGTGTGTTCAGTCTCTTCTGGGCACATAATCTAACTGGAGTCTGGAGGAGGGGCATAGAGGGAGGAGCCGGTTCACACCCATTCAAAGTCTTATAGTGTGCCCATGTCTCCTGCGGATCCCGTCTATACCCCATGGTCCTTACGGAGTCCCCAGCATCCTCTAGGACGTCTGAGAAAATAAGATTTTAAACCTACCAGTAAATCTTTTTCTCCTAGTTCGTAGAGGATGCTGGGGACTCCGTAAGGACCATGGGGTATAGACGGGCTCCGCAGGAGACATGGGCACTCTAAAGACTTTAGAATGGGTGTGCACTGGCTCCTCCCTCTATGCCCCTCCTCCAGACCTCAGTTAGAGAAACTGTGCCCAGAGGAGACGGACAGTACGAGGAAAGGATTTTTGTTAATCTAAGGGCAAGATTCATACCAGCCCACACCATCCACACCGTATAACCTGGAATATACGCAACCAGTTAACAGTATGAACAAAACAGCATCAGCCAAAGACTGATCTTAACTGTAACATAACCCTTATGTAAGCAACAACTATATACAAGCCTTGCAGAAATATGTCCGCACTGGGACGGGCGCCCATCATCCTCTACGGACTAGGAGAAAAAGATTTACCGGTAGGTTTAAAATCTTATTTTCTCTTACGTCCTAGAGGATGCTGGGGACTCCGTAAGGACCATGGGGATTATACCAAAGCTCCAAACCGGGCGGGAGAGTGCGGATGACTCTGCAGCAGCGATTGAGCAAACATGAGGTCCTCATCAGCCAGGGTATCAAACTTGTAGAATTTTGCAAAGGTGTTTGAACCTGACAAAGTAGCTGCTCAGCACAGCTGTAACGCCGAGCCCACCTTCCTAGTGGAATGGGCCTTTACCGAATTTGGTAACGGCAATCCAGCCGTAGAATGAGCCTGTTGAATCGTGTTACAGATCCAGCGAGCAATTGTCTGCTTAGAAACAGGAGCGCCTAACCTTGTTGGCCGCATACAGGACAAACAGTGCCTCTGTTTTCCTAATCTGAGCCGTCCTGGCTACGTAAATTTTTAAGGCCCTGACTACATCCAGGGACTTGGAATCCTCCAAGTCTCCCGTAGCCACCGGCACCACAATAGGTTGTTTCATATGAAACGATGAAACCACCTTAGGCAAAAATTGAGGACGCGTCCTCAACTCTGCTCTATCCACATGGAAAATCAGATAGGGGCTTTTGTGAGACAAAGCCGCCAATTCGGACACCCGCCTTGCAGATGCCAAGGCCAACAACATGACCACCTTCCAAGTAAGAAATTTTAATTCCACTGTTTGAAGAGGCTCAAACCAGTGAGATTTTAGGAACTGTAACACCACGTTAAGGTCCCAAGGTGCCACTGGGGGCACAAAAGGAGGCTGGATGTGCAGCACTCCCTTTACAAAAGTCTGGACTTCTGGGAGAGAAGCCAATTCCTTCTGAAAGAATATTGGCCCTCATTCCGAGTTGTTCGCTCGCAAGCTGCTTTTAGCAGCTTTGCACACGCTAAGCCGCCGCCGCCTACTGGGAGTGAATCTTAGCTTATCAAAATTGCGAACGAAAGATTTGCAATATTGCGAGAAGACTTCTCTGTGCAGTTTCTGAGTAGCTCGATACTTACTCTTCCAGTGCGATCAGTTCAGTGCTTGTCGTTCCTGGTTTAACGTCGCAAACACACCCAGCGTTCGCCCAGACACTCCACCGTTTCTTCAGCCACTCCCGCGTTTTTCCCAGAAACTGTAGCGTTTTTTCAAACACTCCCATAAAACGGCCTGTTTCCGCCCAGAAACACCCACTTCCTGTCAATCACATTATGATCACCAGAACGAAGAAAAAACCTCGTAATGCCGTGAGTAAAATTCCAAACTGCATAGCAAATTTACTTAGCGGAAAATCGCTGCGATGCGAAGAAAATTACCGAGCGAACAACTCGGAATGATCACCATAGATAGGGCCGAAATCTGTACCTTAATGGAGCCTAACTTCAGGCCCAAATCCACTCCTGTCTATAGAAAGTGGAGAAAACGGCCCAAGTGGAAATCTTCCGTAGGAGCATTCTTGGCTTCACACCAAGATACATACTTCCTCCAGATACGGTGATAATGTTTCACCGTCACCTCCTTCCTAGCCTTTAACAGAGTAGGGATGACTTCCTCCGGAATACCTTTCCCAGCTAGGATTCGGTGTTCAACCGCCATGCCGTCAAACTTAACCTCGGTAAGTCTTGGAATACGCAGGGCCCCTGCTGCAACAGGTCCTCCCTGAGAGGAAGAGGCCATGGATCTTCTGTGAGCATCTCCTGAAGATCTGAGTACCAGGCCCTTCGAGGCCAATCTGGAACAATGAGTATTGTCCGAACTCTTTTTCGTCTTATGATTCTCAATATTTTTGAGATGAGAGGAAGAGGAGGGAACACATAGACCGATTGAAACACCCACGGTGTCACCAGGGCGTCTACCGCTGCGGCCTGAGGGTCCCTTGACCTGGCACAATACCTCAGAATCTTCTTGTTGAGGCGTGACGCCATCATGTCTATTTGAGGAAGTCCCCAAAGACTCGTTATCTCTGCAAAAACTTCTTGATGAAGTCCCCACTCTCCTGGATGGAGATCGTGTCTGCTGAGGAAGTCTGCTTCCCAGTTGTCCACTCCCGGAATGAAGACAGCTGACAGAGCGCTTACGTGATTTTCCGCCCAGCGAAGAATCCTGGTGGCTTCCGCCATTGCCACTCTGCTCCTTGTCCCGCCTTGGCGGTTTACATGAGCCACGGCTGTGACGTTGTCCGATTGAATCAGAACCGGCAGGTCGCGAAGAAGATTCTCCGCTTGTCGTAGGCCGTTGTATATGGCCCTTAATTCTAGAATGTTGATGTGTAGACAAGCCTCCTGGCTTGACCATAGTCCCTGAAAATTTCTTCCTTGTGTGACTGCTCCCCATCCTCGGAGGCTCGCGTTCGTGGTCACCAGAACCCAGTCCTGAATGCCGAACCTGCGACCCTCTAGAAGGTGAGCACTCTGCAGCCACCACAGGAGAGACACCCTGGCCCTGGGGGACAGGCTTATTTTCTGTATATTTGAAGATGAAACCCGGACCACTTGTCCAGAAGGTCCCACTGAAATGTCCTCGCATGAAACCTGCCGAAGGGGATCGCCTCGTAGGTTGCCACCATTTTTCCCATTACTCGAGTGCATTGATGCATTTTTCCCATTACTCGAGTGCATGGTCTCTGACCATGTTCTGGAGTTCCTTGGCTTTTTCCATCGGGAGAAAAACCCTCTTTTGTGTCCAGAATCATGCCTAAAAACGATAGCCGAGTCATTGGAACCAACTGTGACTTTGGTAGATTTAGAATCCAGCCATGCTGCTGGAGCACTCTCAGGGAGAGCGACACGCTTTTCAGCAACTGATCTCTCAATCTCGCTTTTATCAGGAGATCGTCCAAGTACGGGATAATTGTGACTCCCTGCCTGCGCAGGAGCACCATCATTTCCGCCATTACCTTGGTGAAAATCCTCGGGGCCGTGGAAAGCCCAAACGGCAACGTCTGAAACTGGTAATGACAGCCCTGTACAGCGAATCTCAGGTACGCCTGATGAGGGGGATATATGGGGGCATGAAGGTATGCATCCTTTATGTCCAGCGACACCATAAAATCCCCCCCCCCCCCTTCCAGGCAGGAGATAACTGCCCGGAGCGATTCCATCTTGAATTTGAACTTTTGCAAGTACAGGTTTAGGGATTTAGAATGGGTCTGACCGAGCCATCCGGTTTCGGAACCACAAACAGGGTTGAATAGTACCCCTTCCCCTGTTGAACTAGGGGAACCTTGGGGGTCATTCCGAGTTGTTCGCTCTGTAATTTTTTTCGCATTGCAGCGATTTTCCGCTTAGTGCGCATGCGCAATGTCCGCAGTGCGACTGCACCAAGTAAATTTGCTATGCAGTTAGGAATTTTACTCACGGCTTTTTCTTCGTTCTGCTGATCGTAGTGTGATTGACAGGAAGTGGGTGTTACTGGGCGGAAACTGGCCGTTTTATGTGTGTGTGCGGAAAAACGCTACCGTTTCTGGGAAAAACGCGGGAGTGGCTGGAGAAACGGAGGAGTGTCTGGGCGAACGCTGGGTGTGTTTATGACGTCAACCCAGGAACGTCAAGCACTGAACTGATCGCAGATGCCGAGTAAGGTTGAAGCTACTCAGAAACTGCTAAGAGGTGTGTAATCGCAATTTTGAGAATCTTTCGTTCGCAATTTTAAGATGCTAAGATTCACTCCCAGTAGGCGGCGGCTTAGCGTGTGTAAAGATGCTAAAAACAGCTTGCGAGCGAACAACTCGGAATGACCCCCCTTGACAATCACTTGCTGTTGACACAGCTTTTGAATTGCAGCTAAAACTATCTCCCTTTCTGGGGGAGAAGCTGGTAAAGCCGATTTGAAAAATCGGCGCGGAGGTACCTCTTCGAATTCCAGCTTGTAGCCCTGGGATACAATTTCCATCACCCAATGATCCACGTCTGACTGAACCCAGACGTGGCTGAAGAGTCGAAGACGTGCCCCCACCGGCGCAGACTCCCTCAGTGGAGCCCCAGCATCATGCGGTGGATTTAGTAGAAGCCGGGGAGGACTTCTGCTCCTGGGAACTAGCCATGGCAGGCATTCTTTTCCCTTTACCCTTACCTCTGGCGAGGAAGGAAGAGCCCCGACCTCTTCTGGATTTATGCGACCGAAAGGACTGCATCTGATATTGTGGTGTTTTCTTTTGCTGTGGGGGAACATAAGGTAAAAAAGTAGATTTACCCGCGGTAGCTGTGGAAACCAGGTTCGCGAGACCTTCCCCAAATAACACCTCACCCTTGTAAGGCATCACCCGTCCATTGGCGGGTTCACAGGGCTCGCCTAGCAGAAATCGCCATGGCGTTGGCTCTTGTACCTAGTAGCCCATCGTCTCTCTGAGCGTCTCTCATATATAAGACTGCGTCTTTAATGTGACCTAAGGTCAATAAATGGCATCCTAATCTAGGGTATCAAAGTCAGCTGACAAGGTATCTGTCCAAGATGCTACCGCACTACAAACCCAAGCCGATGCTATTGCCGGTCTGAGCAAAGCACCCGTATGTGAATAAATTGATTTTAAGGTAGTTTCCTGTCTGCGATCAGCAGGATCCTTGAGGGCCGCCGTGTCTGGAGACGGTAGCGCCACCTTTTTGGACAAGCGCGTTAAAGCCTTGTCCACCCTGGGCGAGGATTCCCACCGTACCCTGTCCTGTGCAGGGAAAGGATACGCCATAAGAATCCTCTTGGGAATCTGCCGTTTTTTGTCTGGAGTTTCCCAAGCTTTTTCAAATAACGCGTTCAGCTCATGAGATGGGGGAAAGGTTACCTCAGGTTTCTTTTCCTTAAACATGCATACCCTCGTGTCAGGGACAGAGGGGTCATCTGTGATATGTAAAACATCTTTTATTGCATAATGAATACTTTTGGCCACCCTTGGGTGCAGCCTCGCATCATCGTAGTCAACACTGGAGTCAGAATCTGTGTCGGTATCAGTGTCTGCTACTTGGGACGGGGGACGTTTTTGAGACCCTGAACGGCCCTGTGACACAGTCAAAGCCATGGATTGACTCCCTGCTTTTTCTCTGGACTCTGCTTTGTCCAGTCTCTGTAATAAAGCCACATTTGCATTTAAAACATTCCACATATCCATCCAATCAGGTGTCGGCGTTGCCGACGGAGACACCACAATCATCTGCTCCACCTCCTCCTTAGATGAGCCTTCCGCTTCAGACATGCCGACACACACGTACTGACACTCCCACACACTCAGGGATATATCTATACGGAGACAGTCCCCCAAGAAGGCCCTTTGGAGAGACCGAGAGAGAGTATGCCAGCACACACCCAGCGCCACTGTACACTGGAATAAAATCCTTGTTAGTATTCAGCGCTTTTATATATATATATATATATATATATATATATATATATATATATACACACATACACTCACTGCGCCAATAAAATGTGCCCCCGCCCCCTCTCTTTTTTGCCCTCTGTAACCTTGTTCAGCAGGGGAGAGTCTGGGGAGCCAGCTTCTCTGCAGTGTGCTGTGGAGAAAATGGCGCTGGTTAGTGCTGGAGGACCAAGCCCTGACCCCTCACCGGCGGGCTTCGGTCCCGCTCAAATTATTTATACTGGCGGGGGTTTATTAATATACTGCCTCCGTAGTATCTCCTTTATATGCCATTGTCCCTAGAGGTTTTTATTGCTGCTCAGGGCGCCCCCCCCCCCCCCCTGCGCCCTGCACCCTTACAGTGCCCTTGTGTGTGTTTGTGTGGGAGCAATGGCGCGCAGCGTTACCTCAGTGAAGATCTGAAGTCTTCTGCCGCCTGTGAAGTCTTCTTTTCTTCTTAATACTCACCCGGCTTCTATCTTCCGGCTCTGTGAGGAGGACGGCGGCGCGGCTCCGGGACGAACGGCGAGGGTGAGACCTGCGTTCCGACCCTCTGGAGCTAATGGTAGCCTAAGAAGCAGAGCCTATCATTTAAATAGGTCTGCTTCTCTCGCCTCAGTCCCACGATGCAGGGAGCCTGTTGCCAGCAGTGCTCCCTGAAAATAAAAAACCTAACAAAAAGTCTTTTACAGAGAAACTCAGTAGAGCTCTCCTACAGTCCACCCAGTCTCCTCTGGGCACAGGATCTAACTGAGGTCTGGAGGAGGGGCATAGAGTGCACACCCATTCTAAAGTTTCTTTAAAGTGCCCATGTCTCCTGCGGAGCCCGTCTATACCCCATGGTCCTTACGGAGTCCCCAGCATCCTCTAGGACGTAAGAGAAATACAATTTATGGAGGACCATTTATTATGTGACCCCAGTGACACCTCTGTATGTAGATGTTACACTCCTGTACCTAAAAGCTGTACCCAGATCAGTGAAACCAGTTATAATAAGAATTTACTTACCGATAATTCTATTTCTCGTAGTCCGTAGTGGATGCTGGGAACTCCGTAAGGACCATGGGGAATAGCGGCTCCGCAGGAGACTGGGCACATCTAAAGAAAGCTTTAGGACTACCTGGTGTGCACTGGCTCCTCCCCCTATGACCCTCCTCCAAGCCTCAGTTAGGATACTGTGCCCGGACGAGCGTACACAATAAGGAAGGATTTTGAATCCCGGGTAAGACTCATACCAGCCACACCAATCACACCGTACAACTTGTGATATGAAACCCAGTTAACAGCATGATAACAGAGGAGCCTCTGAATAGATGGCTCACAACAAGAACCCGATTAGTTAACAATAACTATGTACAAGTATTGCAGACAATCCGCACTTGGGATGGGCGCCCAGCATCCACTACGGACTACGAGAAATAGAATTATCGGTAAGTAAATTCTTATTTTCTCTGACGTCCTAGTGGATGCTGGGAACTCCGTAAGGACCATGGGGATTATACCAAAGCTCCCAAACGGGCGGGAGAGTGCGGATGACTCTGCAGCACCGAATGAGAGAACTCCAGGTCCTCCTCAGCCAGGGTATCAAATTCGTAGAATTTTGCAAACGTGTTTGCCCCTGACCAAGTAGCTGCTCGGCAAAGTTGTAAAGCCGAGACCCCTCGGGCAGCCGCCCAAGACGAGCCCACCGTCCTTGTGGAATGGGCTTTTATTGATTTAGGCTGCGGAAATCCTACCGCAGAATGCGCCAGCTGAATTGTGCTACAAATCCAGCGCGCAATAGACTGCTTAGAAGCAGGAGCACCCAGCTTGTTGGGTGCCATCAGGATAAACAGCGAGTCAGTTTTCCTGACTCCAGCCGTCCTGGAAAAATAAAATTTTCAGGGCCCTGACTACGTCCAGCAACTTGGAATCCTCCAAGTCCCCAGTAGCCGCAGGCACCACAATAGGTTGGTTCAAGTGAAAACCTGAGACCACCTTCGGGAGAAACTGAGGACGAGTCCTCAACTCTGCCCTATCCATACAGAAAATCAGATAAGGCCTTTTACATGACAAAGCCGCCAATTCTGACACACGCCTGGCCAAGGCCAAGGCCAACAGCATGACCACTTTCCACGCGAGATACTTTAGCTCCATGGTTTTAAGTGGCTTAACCAATGCGACTTTAGGTAATCCAACACCACGTTTGAGATCCAAAAAGTGCCACAGGAGGCACAAAAGGAGGCTGAATATGTAGTACTCCTTTAACCAAAGTCTGAACTTCAGGCAGTGAAGCCAGTTCTTTCTGGAAGAAAATCGACAGAGCCGAAATCTGGACCTTGATGGACCCCAATTTGAGGCCCAAACGTCACCCCTGCTTGCAGGAAGTGCAGGAATCGACATAGTTGAAATTCCTCCGTCGGGGCCTTCATGGCCTCCCAACAAGCAACAAATTTTCGCCAAACGCGGCGATAATGTCTTGCGGTGACATCTTTCCTGGCTATGATCAGGGTAGGGATGACTTCCTTCGGAATACCCTTTTCCTTTAGGATCCGGTGTTCTACCGCCATGCCGTCAAACGCAGCCGCGGTAAGTCTTGGAACAGACAGGGTCCCTGCTGCAGCAGGTCTTGTCTGAGCGGCAGAGGCCAAGGGTCCTCTGCCAGCATCTCTTGAAGTTCCGGGTACCAAGCTCTTCATGGCCAATCCGGAACCCCGAGTATGGTTTTCACTCCTCGCCTTCTTATTATTCTCAGTACCTTGGGTATGAGAGGTAGAGGAGGAGACACATAAACCGACTGGTACACCCACGGTGCCACTAGAGCGTCCCCAGCGATCGCCTGAGGGTCCCTTGACCTGGCGCAATATCTTTTCAACTTCTTGTTGAGGCGGGACGCCATCATGTCCACCCGTGGTCATTCCCAACGGTTTACCCGCATTTGGAAAACTTCTGGATGAAGTCCCCATTCTCCTGGGTGTAGGTCGCCCATCGGAGAATCCTTGTGGCTTCTGCCATCGCCATCCTGCTTCTTGTGCCGCCCTGTCTGTTTACATGGGCGACCGCCGTGATGTCGTCTGATTGGATCAGTACCGGCTGGTTCTGAAGCAGGGGCCTTGCTTGGCTTAGGGCATTGTAAATGGCCCTTAGCTGCAGAATATTTGTGAAGCGAAATCTCCTTGGAAATTTCTTCCCTGTGTGACTGCACCCCAGCCCCGAAGGCTGGCATCCGTGGTCACCAGGACCCAGTCCTGTATTCCGAATCTGCGGCCCCCTAGTAGATGAGCCCTCTGCAGCCACCACAGCAGCGACACCCTGTTTCTTGCTGACAGGGTTATCCGCTGTTGTATCTGTACATGGGACCCGGACCATTAGTCCCACAGGTCCCACTGGAACGTCCTTGCGTGGAGTCTTCCGAATGGAATTATGCTTCGTACGAAGCTACCATTTTTCTCAGGACTCGTGTGCATTGATGTACCGACACCTGTCCTGGTTTTAGGATGTCTCTGACTAGAGATGACAACTCCTCGGCTTTTTCCACTGGAAGAAACACTCTTTTCTGGTCTGCGTTCAGAAACATTCCCAGGAACAGAAGACGTGTCGTCGGGACCAGCTGTGACTTTGGAATATTGAGAATCCAGTCGTGCTGTTGTAGTACTTCCCGAGAGAGTGCTACCCCCACTACCAACTGTTCTTTGGACCTCGCCTTTATCAGGAGATCGTCCAAGTACGGGATAATAAAAACTTCCTTCTTGCGAAGGAGTATCATCACTTCGGCCATTACCTAGGTAAAGACCTTCGGTGCCGTGGACAACTCCAACGGCCGCGTCTGGAACTGATAGTGACAGTCCTGTACCACATATCTGAGGTACTCCTGGTGAGGGGGGTAAATGGGGACACGCAGGTACGCATCCTTGATGTCCAGGGAGACCCTGTAATCCCCCTCGTCCAGGCTCGTAATAACCGCCCTGAGCGATTCCATCTTGAACTTGAATCTTCTGATATAAAAGTTCAAGTATTTTAATTTCAAGATGGGTCTCACCGAACCGTTGCGGTACCACAACCACTGTGGAATAGTAACCCCTTCCTTGCTGAAGGAGGGGCACCTTGACAATCACTTGTTGTGATTATAGTGTTGAATATCCACCAACACCGTCTCCCTGGCAGAGGGAGGTGCCGGTAAGGCAGATTTTAGGAAGCGGCGGGGGGAAGAACGTCTCGAACTCCAGCCTGTACCCCTGAGATACTACTTGAAGGACCCAGGGATCCATGTGAGAGAGCCCACTGTCCGCTGAAATATCTGAGACGGGCCCCCACCGTACCCCGGGTCCGCCTGAGCAGTCCCAGCACCATGCTGTGGACCTACCGGACGCAGGGAGGACTTCTGCTCTTGGGAACTAGCTGTGTGTTGCAGCTTTTTCCTCTACCTTTGCCTCTCGGCAGAAAGGATGAGCCTCTAGCCCTCTTGCTTTTCTGGGGCCGAAAGGACTGTACTTGATGATACGGTGCTTTCTTTTGTTGTGGGGTAGCCTGTGGCAAAAAAATTAATTTCCCAGCAGTAGCTGTGGAAACGAGGTCTGAAAAACTATCCCCAAACAGTTTTACCCCCTTATAGGGCAACTTCCATGTGCCGATTCGAGTCGGCATCGCCTGACCATTGCCAAGTCCATAACCCCCGTCTGGCGGCAATGGACCTAGCGCTTATTTTTGATGCCAGCCGGCAAATATCCCTCTGTGCATCACGCATGTATAAGACCACGTCTTTTATATGCTCTATTTTCAGCAAAATATTGTCCCTATCCATAGTTATTTTCCGACAGGGAATCTGACCACGCAGCGGGAGCACTGCACATCCATGCCAAAGCAACGGCTGGTCGCAATATAATGCCCTAGTGTGTGACCATATCTGATAGGGTAACCTCCTGCTTTCTATCAGCAGGTTCCTTCAGGGCGGCCGTACCCAGAGACGGTAGTGCCACCTTTTCTGATAAGCGGGTAAGCGCTGTATCTACCCTATGGGGTGTTTCCCCGCGTGACCTATCCTCTGGCGGGAAAGGGTACGCTGCCAATAACCGTTGTAGAAATTATCAATTTCTTACCGGGGGAAGACCACTCTTCCTCACACACCTCATTTAATTTCTCAGATGCAGGAAAAAATAAGAATTTACTTACCGATAATTCTATTTCTCATAGTCCGTAGTGGATGCTGGGGACTCCGAAAGGACCATGGGGAATAGCGGCTCCGCAGGAGACTGGGCACAAAAGTAAAAAGCTTTAGGACTACCTGGTGTGCACTGGCTCCTCCCCCTATGACCCTCCTCCAAGCCTCAGTTAGGATACTGTGCCCGGACGAGCGTACACAATAAGGAAGGATTTTGAATCCCGGGTAAGACTCATACCAGCCACACCAATCACACCGTACAACTTGTGATCTGAACCCAGTTAACAGCATGATAACAGAAGGAGCCTCTGAAAAGATGGCTCACAACAACAATAACCCGATTTTTGTAACAATAACTATGTACAAGTAATGCAGACAATCCGCACTTGGGATGGGCGCCCAGCATCCACTACGGACTATGAGAAATAGAATTATCGGTAAGTAAATTCTTATTTTCTCTAACGTCCTAGTGGATGCTGGGGACTCCGAAAGGACCATGGGGATTATACCAAAGCTCCCAAACGGGCGGGAGAGTGCGGATGACTCTACAGCACCGAATGAGAGAACTCCAGGTCCTCCTCAGCCAGGGTATCAAATTTGTAGAATTTAGCAAACGTGTTTGCCCCTGACCAAGTAGCTGCTCGGCAAAGTTGTAAAGCCGAGACCCCTCAGGCAGCCGCCCAAGATGAGCCCACTTTCCGTGTGGAATGGGCTTTTACAGATTTTGGCTGTGGCAGGCCTGCCACAGAATGTGCAAGCTGAACTGTACTACAAATCCAACGAGCAATCGTCTGCTTAGAAGCAGGAGCACCCAGCTTGTTGGGTGCATACAGGATAAACAGCGAATCAGATTTTCTGACTCCAGCCCTCCTGGAAACATATATTTTCAGGGCCCTGACTACGTCCAGCAACTTGGAATCCTCCAAGTCCCTAGTAGCCGCAGGCACCACAATAGGCTGGTTTAAGTGAAAAGCTGAAACCACCTTAGGGAGAAATTGAGGACGAGTCCTCAATTCTGCCCTGTCCGTATGAAAAATTAGGTAAGGGCTTTTATAGGATAAAGCCGCCAATTCTGAGACACGCCTGGCTGAAGCCAGGGCTAACAGCATTACCACTTTCCATGTGAGATATTTTAAGTCCACAGTGGTGAGTGGTTCAAACCAATGTGATTTTAGGAATCCCAAAACTACATTGAGATCCCAAGGTGCCACTGGAGGCACAAAAGGAGGCTGTATATGCAGTACTCCCTTGACAAACGTCTGAACTTCAGGAACAGAAGCCAGTTCTTTTTGGAAGAATATTGACAGGGCCGAAATTTGAACCTTAATGGACCCCAATTTGAGGCCCATAGACAGTCCTGTTTGCAGGAAATGCAGGAAACGACCCAGTTGAAATTCCTCTGTAGGGGCCTTCCTGGCCTCGCACCACGCAACATATTTACGCCAAATACGGTGATAATGTTGTAAGGTTACATCCTTCCTGGCTTTGATCAGGGTAGGGATGACTTCATCCGGAATGCCTTTTTCCTTCAGGATCCGGCGTTCAACCGCCATGCCGTCAAACGCAGCCGCGGTAAGTTTTGGAACAGACATGGTCCCTGCTGGAGCAGGTCCTTTCTTAGAGGTAGAGGCCACGGGTCTTCCGTGAGCATCTCTTGAATTTCCGGGTACCAAGTCCTTCTTGGCCAATCCGGAGCCACGAGTATAGTCTTTACTCCTCTCCTTCTTATGATTCTCAGTACTTTTGGTATGAGAGGAAGAGGAGGGAACACATACACTGACTGGTACACCCACGGTGTTACCAGAGCGTCCACAGCTATTGCCTGAGGGTCCCTTGACCTGGCGCAATATCTGTCCAGTTTTTTGTTGAGGCGGGACGCCATCATGTCCACCTTTGGTTTTTCCCAACGGTTCACAATCATGTGGAAGACTTCTGGGTGAAGTCCCCACTCCCCCGGGTGAAGATCGTGTCTGCTGAGGAAGTCTGCTTCCCAGTTGTCCACTTCCGGAATGAACACTGCTGACAGTGCTATCACATGATACTCCGCCCAGCGAAGAATCCTTGCCACTTCCATCATTGCCCTCCTGCTTCTTGTGCCGCCCTGTCTGTTTACGTGGGCGACTGCCGTGATGTTGTCCGACTGGATCAACACCGGCTGACCCTGAAGCAGAGGTCTTGCCTGACTTAGGGCATTGTAAATGGCCCTTAGTTCCAGGATATTTATGTGAAGTGACGTTTCCATGCTTGACCACAAGCCCTGGAAATTTCTTCCCTGTGTGACTGCTCCCCAGCCTCTCAGGCTGGCATCCGTGGTCACCAGGACCCAATCCTGAATGCCGAATCTGCGGCCCTCTAGGAGATGAGCACTCTGTAACCACCACAGGAGAGACACCCTTGTCCTTGGAGACAGGGTTATCCGCTGATGCATTTGAAGATGCGATCCGGACCATTTTTCCAGCAGATCCCACTGAAAAGTTCTTGCGTGGAATCTGCCGAATGGAATCGCTTCGTAAGAAGCCACCATCTTTCCCAGGACCTTTGTGCATTGATGTACTGACACTTGGCCTGGTCTTAGGAGGTTCCTGACTAGGTCGGATAACTCCTTGGCCTTCTCCTCCGGGAGAAACACCTTTTTCTGTACTGTGTCCAGAATCATCCCTAGGAACAGCAGACGTGTCGTCGGACTCAGCTGCGATTTTGGAATATTTAGAATCCATCCGTGCTGTCGTAGTACTACTTGAGATAGTGCTACTCCGACCTCTAACTGTTCTCTGGACCTTGCCCTTATCAGGAGATCGTCCAAGTAAGGGATAATTAAGATGCCTTTTCTTCGTAGAAGAATCATCCTTTCGACCATTACCTTGGTAAAGACCCGGGGTGCCGTGGACAATCCAAACGGCAGCGTCTGAAACTGATAGTGACAGTTCTGTACCACAAACCTGAGGTACCCTTGGTGAGAAGGGCAAATTGGGACATGGAGGTAAGCATCCTTGATGTCCAGAGACACCATATAGTCCCCTTCTTCCAGGTTCGCTATCACTGCTCTGAGTGACTCCATCTTGAACTTGAACCTTTTTATGTAAGTGTTCAAGGATTTCAGATTTAAAATGGGTCTCACCGAGCCGTCCGGCTTCGGTACCACAAACAGCGTTGGATAATACCCCTTTCCCTGTTGTAGGAGGGGTACCTTGATTATCACCTGCTGGGAATACAGCTTGTGAATGGCTTCCAATACCGCCTCCCTGTCGGGGGGAGACGTTGGTAAAGCAGACTTCAGGAACCGACGAGGGGGAGACGTCTCGAATTCCAATTTGTACCCCTGAGATACTACCTGCAGGATCCAGGGGTCAACTTGCGAGTGAGCCCACTGCGCGCTGAAATTCTTGAGACGGGCCCCCACCGTGCCTGAGTCCGCTTGTAAGGCCCCAGCGTCATGCTGAGGACTTGGCAGAAGCGGGGGAGGGCTTCTGTTCGTGGGAAGAGGCTGTCTGCTGCAGTCTTTTTCCCCTTCCTCTGCCCCGGGGCAGATATGAGTGGCCTTTTGCCCGCTTGCCCTTATGGGGACGAAAGGACTGAGCCTGAAAAGACGGTATCTTTTTCTGCTGCGAGGTGACTTGGGGTAAAAAGGTGGATTTTCCAGCCGTTGCCGTGGCCACCAGGTCCGATAGACCGACCCCAAATAACTCCTCCCCTTTATACGGCAATACTTCCATATGCCGTTTGGAATCCGCATCCCCTGACCACTGTCGCGTCCATAATCCTCTTCTGGCAGAAATGGACATCGCACTTACTCTTGATGCCAGAGTGCAAATATCCCTCTGTGCATCTCGCATATATAGAAATGCATCCTTTAAATGCTCTATAGTCAATAATATATTGTCCCTGTCCAGGGTATCAATATTTTCAGTCAGGGAATCCGACCAAGCCACCCCAGCACTGCACATCCAGGCTGAGGCGATTGCTGGTCGCAGTATAATACCAGTATGTGTGTATATACTTTTAAGGATATTTTCCAGCTTTCTATCAGCTGGTTCCTTGAGGGCGGCCGTATCAGGGGACGGTAACGCCACTTGTTTTGATAAGCGTGTGAGCGCCTTATCTACGCTAGGGGGTGTTTCCCAACGCGCCCTAACCTCTGGCGGGAAAGGGTATAATGCCAATAACTTTTTAGAAATTAGCAGTTTTTTATCGGGGGAAACCCACGCTTCATCACACACCTCATTTAATTCATCTGATTCGGGAAAAACTACGGGTAGTTTTTTCACACCCCACATAATACCCTTTTTTGTGGTACTTGTAGTATCAGAAATGTTCAAAACCTCCTTCATTGCCGTGATCATGTAACGTGTGGCCCTACTGGAAAATACGTTTGTTTCCTCACCGTCGACACTGGAGTCAGTGTCCGTGTCCGTGTCTGTATCGACCTGAGGTAACGGGCGCTTTAGAGCCCCTGACGGTGTTTGAGACGCCTGTACAGGTATTAACTGATTTGCCGGCTGTCTCATGTCGTCAACAGTCTTTTGTAAAGTGCTGACACTATCACGTAATTCTTTCCATAAGACCATCCAGTCAGGTGTCGACTCCCTAGGGGGTGACATCACTAACACAGGCAATTGCTCCGCCTCCACACCATTTTCCTCCTCATACATGTCGACACAACGTACCGACACACAGCACACACACAGGGAATGCTCTGATAGAGGACAGGACCCCACTAGCCCTTTGGGGAGACAGAGGGAGAGTTTGCCAGCACACACCAGAGCGCTATATATATACAGGGATAACCTTATATAAGTGTTTTTCCCTAATATAGCTGCTGTATATATTTATATGCCAATTTAGTGCCCCCCCCCTCTCTTGTTTTACCCTGTTTCTGTAGTGCAGGACTGCAGGGGAGAGTCAGGGAGCCTTCCTCCAACGGAGCTGTGAGGAAAAAATGGCGCCAGTGTGCTGAGGAGATAGGCTCCGCCCCTTTTTCGGCGGCCTTTCTCCCGCTTTTTTATGTAAAAATAGGCAGGGGTTAAATACATCCATATAGCCCAGGAGCTATATGTGATGTATTTTTTTGCCAAAAAGGTGTTTTTATTGCGTCTCAGGGCGCTCCCCCCCAGCGCCCTGCACCCTCAGTGACCGGAGTGTGAAGTGTGCTGAGAGCAATGGCGCACAGCTGCGGTGCTGTGCGCTACCTTAGTGAAGACAGGACGTCTTCTGCCGCCGATTTTCCGGACCTCTTCAGTCTTCTGGCTCTGTAAGGGGGACGGCGGCGCGGCTCCGGGACCCATCCATGGCTGGGCCTGTGATCGTCCCTCTGGAGCTAATGTCCAGTAGCCTAAGAAGCCCAATCCACTCTGCACACAGGTGAGTTCGCTTCTTCTCCCCTTAGTCCCTCGATGCAGTGAGCCTGTTGCCAGCAGGTCTCACTGAAAATAAAAAAACCTATTTAAACTTTTACTCTAAGCAGCTCAGGAGAGCCACCTAGATTGCACCCTTCTCGTTCGGGCACAAAATCTTAACTGAGGCTTGGAGGAGGGTCATAGGGGGAGGAGCCAGTGCACACCAGGTAGTCCTAAAGCTTTTTACTTTTGTGCCCAGTCTCCTGCGGAGCCGCTATTCCCCATGGTCCTTTCGGAGTCCCCAGCATCCACTAGGACGTTAGAGAAACTACTAATAGTTTTCTCTCACCAAACACAATACCCTTTTATGTGGTACCTGGGGTATAATCATAAATGTGTAATACATTTTTCATTGTCTCAATCCTGTAACGGGTGGACCTATTTGGAGGGTACACCAGTCTCATCGATGTCGACACTGGAGTCAGTATCCGTGTCGACATCTGTGTCTGTTATCTGAGGTAGCGGGCGATTTTAGAGCCCCCCATGACATTTGAGACGCTGGAACAGGCACAAGCTGAGTAGCCGGCTGTTCCGTGTCGTCGACCTTTTATGTAAGGAGTTGACACTTTCACGTAATCCTTCCATAAGTTCAACCACACCGGTGTCGACCCCGCAGGGGGTGACAACATATTTACAGGCATTCGCTCCGCCTCCACCTCATTATCCTCCACATACCTGTCGACACAGCCGTACCGACACACAGCACACACACAGGGAATGCTCTGATAGAGGACAGGACCCCACAAAGCCCTTTGGGGAGACAGAGGGAGAGTATGCCAGCACACACCAGGGCGCTATATATCACAGGGATAGCACCTATAAAAAAGTGTTTTCCCTTATAGCTGCATATATATTGTATACTGCGCCTAAATTGTGCCCCCCCTCTCTTTTTAACCCTTTCTGTAGTGTATGAACTGCAGGGGAGAGCCAGGGAGCTTCCCTCCAACGGAGCTGTGAGGGAAAAATGGCGCCAGTGTGCTGAAGGAGATAGCTCCGCCCCTTTTTCGCGGACTTTTCTCCCGCATTTTTATGGAATCTGGCAGGGGTTAATATACATCCATATAGCCCTGGGGGTTATATGTGATGTATTTTTGCCAGCCAAGGTGTTTATATTGCTGCTCAGGGCGCCCCCCCCCCAGCGCCCTGCACCCTCAGTGACCGGAGTGTGTGGTGTGCATGAGGAGCAATGGCGCACAGCTGCAGTGCTGTGCGCTACCTTGGTGAAGACTGATGTCTTCTGCCGCCGATTTTCCGGACCTCTTCTTGCTTCTGGCTCTGTAAGGGGGCCGGCGGCGCGGCTCTGGGACCGGACTCCGAGGCTGGGCCTGTGTTCGGTCCCTCTGGAGCTAATGGTGTCCAGTAGCCTAAGAAGCCCAAGCTGGCTGCAAGCAGGCAGGTTCGCTTCTTCTCCCCTTAGTCCCTCGATGCAGTGAGCCTGTTGCCAGCAGGTCTCACTGAAAATAAAAAAACTAAAACTAACTTTTTCTAAGAAGCTCAGGAGAGCCTCCTAGATTGCACCCTGCTCGGTCGGGCACAAAAATCTAACTGAGGCTTGGAGGAGGGTCATAGGGGGAGGAGCCAGTGCACACCAGGTAGTCCTAAAGCTTTCTTTAGATGTGCCCAGTCTCCTGCAGAGCCGCTATTCCCCATGGTCCTTACGGAGTTCCCAGCATCCACTAGGACGTCAGAGAAATTGAGGTTTTGCCAAAAACTGAAGAAGAATGATTATAATAATAATAATAACAACAAATATTGTGGCCTTTTTCAGGTACTAAACATGGATCACACTGAAAATCATGTTGCCTTTTAATTGCTCATTTGCTGTACCTTGATGTTCAGAGATTAATTCTCTCTAATAGAAGGTGCATAACACTATTTGCATGATCCCAGTCAGGTTTACTAGCACGGTGTGCGTGTGATGGAATAGAACTCTCATTCTTACACACACGGCGGCTATCTCGCCGCAGTTACAGGTTGATCCCGTATATCACGTACTATGCCAAGCAGCAGCATTCTCTCCAGCTCACGTGACGAGAGGCACCTCCCCCCTCCCCTACCCCGGCTACACGATTAGTGACACCGTGACAACCACCCAGATCCACCTCATATATCCCCCCCGCCCCCGGCTCTCAGGGCTACTGTGTGAGGCCACACCCCGAGCACGGTACAATTGGTGGCAGCTGCCAGACAGATCTAACCTATCACACGCAAAGCCCCCACGTGGGGCGGTGACACAGAGTACTAGTGTCCTCCAATCCGTGGACAGCATCAGCCTCGAAGACGCTGCAGCAAGGGCTGATGGGATATGTAGTTCCATCGTACCTCAAAGCAGATGCGCTGTGCTAACCCTTGCCTCACCAGCGCTGCTCGTGTCTCTGTGCACGGTGTGTGTACGTGTGACACTATGGGAGCCAGATATAGAAACAGGACAGACACACAGACGGGTAGAGGCGCAACAGGGCAAGGTAGCCGCACCCGCTGGGAGCAGGCAGGAGACGGGGAGAATGTGACGCTATTCTCCACCATGCGGCGCTGCCCTGTTGTACACTCAGCAGCAGCACGTCCGTCCCCACACGCACACCACACACTCATCCGACTCCTAACACTCTGCCCTCCAGGCAGCGGTTACCGCCCCCCGCACTACAATTCCCATCACACCCCGCGTCCGGAGGCCTCCGGAGCTGTCAGTCAAAGTAACGTGGGGCGCTCTCGGCGGCTCCGCCCGCTCCTGCTCTAAATGAGACACATCTTCCCGCAGCCTCCTCCCGGCCTCAGTAACCCGCGCCTGCCCGGCTGTCCCCGCACTCTCTCCCCGTTACACATCACGCCACCTTATACCCGCACCGACCCAGACTATCTTATATGGTTATATAGTAGCAAGGACCTTGGGGGTGATATTGTGAATGCTAAAAAGAAAGTTAATCCCTGAAGTATTTTGGCTCCTTGTAATGGGTGTTAATTGGTATTTATTGTGTTTCCTTTATAGTCACAGCAGCTGGTTCCTGTTAAATCAGCCACATGTTGCGTAGTGTACATTGCCATATATCTGCCAGTCGCTCATACACATTGTAGTTTACGCACTTGCCATGCGTTTAAAGCATGGGTCTGCAACCTGTGGACCTCCAGCTGCTGTGGAACTGCACATCCCAGCAAGCCCTGCCACAGTATTGCTATTGAGGTATGCTAAAACTGAGCAGGACATGCTGGGATGTATAGTTCCACAGCAGCTGGAGGGCCTCAGGTTGACGACCCATAATTGAAAGGAGGCAGCTCTCAATCACAAACAACTGCATGCTCTTGTTTTACTCTGTGCTGTGTTCCGTTGCATTTTCTATTAGGCTTTACAATCCAATAGAAGCCCACTGAAGACTACAGAAATGTATAGAACAGAAAATTTTAAGCCAGTTACACACTATTGTGATTTTCTTGGCCAGACTGAACACTGGCACGATTTTTCTGCCATTGGAAAGGGCCAATATAAGCAGCACACACTAATACCTCTTTCACATATCCCGGGTACCCCTTTCAGACCGCCACCACTGAACACGGGTTATTGGCACGAGTGCGCATAACCCGGGTTCATGTGCGGACTGAAAGGTGCAAGGGTTGAAATACTGGGTCGAGTGACCCGGTATTTTAACCCTGGCCGTGAGCAGGGTTGAACACGTCCTCATTCCAGCTCACTGTACGGTGTGTACGGGAGCCGGGTCGATGCGACTCGTTTCCCGTTCACTCTCTGTGTACAGGCGGCGATTAGAGATCATGTGATCTCCAAGCGCTGCCTCCGCCACGTCACCGCTGACATCACCAACCCATCATATTCATATACATATCATATACAGGTTGCAGTCAGCGGCGGCGGGGAGCCTGAGGCGGGTCGCACGCTGGGAGCCACTGCAGTGGCGGAACTAGTGAGTGGTGGGCCCACGTGCAACAAAATGCTTTGGGCCCCCATCTCATCCTGTGCACGTCCACCCCCCTCCCCCCCAACTCCAAATTAGAGATTCTTTGTGTGCTCCCGTATAATGTAAATAAACAGTGGGGCAAAAAAGTATTTGGACAGCCACCGATTGTGCAAGTGGACCCACTTATAAAGATGAGAGAGGTCTGTAATTTCCATCATAGGTACACTTCAACTGTGAGAGACAGAATCTGAACAAAAAAAAAACCCAGGAAATCACATTGTATGATTTTTAAACAATTTACTTGTATATTCTTGTGGAAAATAAATATATGGACACCTACCAGGTGTTTTATATGTTGTGTCATGCGCGTTGCCAGGGGTTTTATGCTCTGAGATCCATGCTCGTTGCCACAGGGAATGCTCGTTGCCTAGGGGTAGCTAGGGATGGCCACTGACCATCGATGTTATCCACCAAAGGCCATCCCTAGCATTTGCTGGTAGGCACTAGCCCGCCAGCACTATAATGCTCTTCCCTTCCATCCTCCCCCGTACTCCACTCAGCTGGTGGAGATTTCCGGAATAACGTGATCGCTTCATTCACTGGGCCGGCTGAGCGGAGTAAGGAGGGATGGAGGGGGAGAGGGGCTCACCGCTGTCAAAGGGCCCAAAGCCAGCATTTCACCTCTTCACTGGCATGCCAGTGAAGAGGTGAAATGCGGTTGGCTTTGGGCCCCACATGATTTCAGAATCATGCCTATTTATTAGAGATGAGCGGGTTCAGTTCTCTGAGAACCGAACCCCACTGAACATAGGGGATCCAGGGCGATTCGAGCCACAGCCTGGATCTCCCTGCCTGCCCCGAATCCCCAAGGGAGCCAAAACCTCAGGTTTCCGCTGTCGGATCATGAAGTTTTGGCTCGGATGCCGGTCTCCATAGTAACCTATGGAAGACTGCTGATTGGCTGAGAGAGCCGTCTGTCACGGCTCTCAGTCAATCAGCGTGCCCCCATAAGCTACAATGTGCAAGATGGATGCCCCCACAGCGCTAACAACGCAGTCGCCCGCACTACCGACACCGCCTCCAGGACTGCCGACATTCCCACGCTGCCACCACCCCTGCACTGAGGACACCTCCAGCACTCCTGCACTGAGGATACCTCCGGCACTCCCGCATTGCTGACACTGTTGGCACCCCTGCACTGAGGACACTGCCGGCACTGAGGACACCACTGTAACCTGCATTGTATCCAAACTGGTCAATATTTAACTGTGTGTCCCAAAGTATTCTGCACTGTACTACGCAGGTACGGAATGCTGTATTTTGCGATTGGGGAGATTTTGGGTAGCTGCTCGACAAAAAGGCTGATCGGGGCTTTACATGAGCACAGGGTGCCAGTCAGCAGTGAACCAGGGCCCCCAGGAGGGAGGTACAGACTGGGCACTGAGAATAGGCATGTGCACTTGTGTAGGGGGCATCAATGTCTGCTGTTGCTACTTTGCACATGGTTTCAGGGTTTTTTTCTGTGCTGTTTGGTAACTACTTTAGAGCAATGATATTCTACACACGATTCTCAGGAAATTTCTGTGTTGGATTGTTTTCTATTGATAGTACTTGTGAGTTGGTTTGATTGGTTATTGCTAATACGGTACTAATTTGTAAAACATTTTTAAACAGAAATAAATGCTGTGCGTTTGTGCCGCTGCTCTGTTGCTTAGCCAGGCTTTGGTCTATGTTGGGGAGGTGGTCAAAATTGATTGGAAATGAATGTTATTGAGGTTAAGAATACTGTAGGAACAAACACAGGCCCACATTCTGTAATTGTAGCTGGTTTTATGATTATTTTTTTTTAATACAGATGTGGCGATAACAGATGTTACTTAAGCAAAGATACAAGCAATATTAATAGGCCCCTAAATTAGGGTTGATGACATTCTGGCTGCCCCCTCCGGGAGAGGGCAGCCAGCTCAGTGCTGCAGGGGGTGGGCATAATGTGGCATGGGGGGGTGGCACAGTTAAAGAGGCAGTACAGGGGCGTGGCCAAGCTCCTCGCTATACAATGCCTCTATTACAGGCATTGTGCAGCGGGGGACGGGGCTACGTTGACACGATTCAGCATAAATCGCGTCATAAGGTCCCTTTGGACCGCCCACTTGTGCTCTGTGAGTGGGCTGTCGAGGGAGGGGTCCCACCTTTCCGGGAACCTCCCGGCCATTTCAGGAGGGTAGGCAAGTATGCTCTAAATCCTACAATGGGAGCATGCATACTGCCCATAGACATAACAGGGGGTGATCTCAGATGCAAATAAATGCACCTCAGCGCAACTAGTGTGTACTATGACTGAAGACACATCTGTACATGTTTGAAACGTGAGAAAGCATAAATGAGACGAGGCATTGCATTACAACCCAAATACAATGCTAACTTGTCAACATGCAGTATCTTACAAATACCTTTACTCCTGATGGAGAAGAGAACAACTACACAAAGGTAAAAAAAATATTGTGGTAAAATGGGGGGGCATTATATATCATTGCGGTATCAAAGAAGCCCAAATTTAAATAAACACCTTTTTAAAACAAAAACATTGGATTCAATTTTAAAAAATCCTGAATTTGACCTGGAAAAAACCTCTGAAACATCAAACGTATCATCAGAAATATGGAGGTATTTCTGCGTTTAATAGAGATAATACTTCCTGACACATTCCCCTGCATGCTTGAGATCTGACAGGGTTAAGCTGAGGAGCTGTCTGGCAAGGATTTTCTCCAGAGATGCAGCCTCTGAATATTTCATGTGGCCTCATCTTTTATGAATGAACGTGTTTACTGCTGGATGCAAGGGCAGAGCGTGGGCGGAATAAAGATGGCAGGCTCCTGGACCTCTCTGCATGCATTATATCATTCTACATATTACTTATGTGGCTCCTGAGTTCAGTGTTTCTGTCCTTACTCTGCATGTCTGACTCTGTAACCATGCTCCAAAATATTATATTCCTTTTGCATATAATCATACTACGGGATACTTTTGCAATCTGTGCAATATTAGTTATCTTTCTGTATCTAATGGTTAACATTTTTTATCTTTAGTTGCATTTGTACTACTGCTTTTATGTGTTGTGTGGATGTCTAATATTTCCACACTAGACCTGTCTTTAATATCACTGGAGGAAGTGCTGTGAGCTTCAGTGGTGAGATTGTAATCAGCCAATCAGGCATGTGCAGGACAAATGTGGTTATTTTACACTAAGTAAACAGGCATATGCCCACCTCAGCATCTGCCCATACAGTATACATACTGAGTACAGGGAGTGCAGGCCAATATATAGCTCCTGGAGGTGAGGGGACAGCAGGCTAGGGTGGAGTTGTCTGACTCCGTCCCATTGTTCAGAGTTTTGTATGTCACTGTTTTATCTTGTTTACTCCTAAATGCACATTGCTGTGAAAATAAACAACCACAAATATAACATATGGGCCTGCCTACCTTTTTTTTTTTTTCAGTTTTTTTTTTTTTTTTTACATTTCTGTCATGAGAAGCTACCGTGCTGTACAGTTATATTTTGTGAGACTATGGGGGTGATTCAGAGCTGATCGTAGAAAATTAGCATATCTACGATCAGTTGCTCTGACACACGGGGGACACCCAGCACCCTGCATGGCAAGCTCCACCCCCCCCCTTCTCCCTGCAGAGGTGCGCAGCTACCTGCCTACGCTGCCTGGCTGCGGAGGCAGGCAGCTACCCACCATGTTTTGGGTCTCAGGTGTGTCCGGACCGCGCACCCCCAAGGGAGTTCAAATGCCGTTGGCACGCCCCCTCCCGCGACCGCCTCTACCTGTCAATCAGGCAGAGGCGATCGCACCAGTAAAATGTTTTTGCATCTCACTGTGTGCACATGCGCAGTGCGGCTGCTGCGCAAGCGCATAACACAATGGGCTTCGGGGTGCGATCGCTGCCGTTGCAGCGATCAGCTCTGAATTAGGCCCAATATCAGAAATATTCTACAAGCTACTGTGAAATATATATATTTTTTTAGGAAGTCCCAAGGAATTGCATAACCTTAATGATGTATTTGTACTGTCATTGTCACTTTCTAGTATGGATGAGAACTGCTCTAACATGGGCACAATATAAAAAGGGGATCCAGTCAGGTGGGGAGGGTTAGGGTATGGGGGGGGGGTGTGTGTGTGTGTGTGTGTGTGTGTGTGTGTGTGTGTGTGTGTGTGTGTGTGTGTGTGTGTGTGTGTGTGTGTGTGTGTGTGTGTGTGTGTGTGTGTGTGTGTGTGTGTGTGTGTGTGTGTGTGTGTGTGTGTGTGTGTGTGTGTTTAGGCTGCAGGGAGGGGGATTAGGCTTAGCCACCCCCGGGGAGGGTTAGGCTCCAGGAGGGGGATGGTAAGGTTTAGACTGCTGAAAGGGAGAGTTATGCTGCATTCAGATCGCAAATGCCAGACCCTACCCGGTAAGAGAAATGTGTACTTACCGAGTGGGATCCGGCATTTGCGCTCATAGCAGCAGGGGCGGGGGTGGAGGCGGCGCCGGGAGATGAGCTCATCTCCTGCGCCGCCTCTCCCTATGCTGTGAATGGGAGCCGTGTCGCATCGGAACGGCTCCCATTCACACTGCGCCTGACCCGGTAATAACCCTTCTTTTTTACCGGGTTGAATTACCAGGTCAGGCGACCCGCTAATTCAGCAAAGGAGCTTTCACATCGCACACTGACCCGTTTCGACACGGCAATATGCTGTGTCGATACCGGGTTTTTAGTGCGATGTGAAAGGAGTATTAGGGGGGCCACTGGGGGGAAGATAAGATCGGGATGCCGTATTTGGTATTCTAAACGCTGGCATCCTGACCACCGGCATTTCAATCCCAATCCATTGAAAGATAGCTTTGATTACACTAATTATTATTCAGGTTGACAAAGATAGGGGGATTTTTCACAGCTGTTTATATGAAGAGGCACACCACTCATTTGTTATTTTGTAATTGTCATGTATCTGAGGGTGGGTACACACTAGGCAATGTGCTCGATGAGTGATGTCACCTAGCGTTTTCCCTACTCAGCTGGGACGGTGTCGGCAGTGCGTACACACTGAGCGAAATAACGATATCGCTCAGTGACTTCACACCGCGGCCAGGCCGTGCATGCAGCTTTTGGATGACAGTCTAAATTGAGCTGTATGCACCAGGGTCACTAACGACCTGCGGGGCAGCACATCGCTCGTCGTTGGGCAGCGTACACACTAGTCGATATGGTAAACAACATCGCTCAGAAAGAGCAAAATGAGCGATGTTGTTTACGTTATCGGTAAGTGTGTACCCACCTTGACAGTAAATGACTGTTGCAAGAAGTCTGTCACCATTAGTAAAATTACATACCTCTCAATATTGTAAAAAGCCAAATGTGGATAAAATAAGCCCCTCCCTATTGGGAGATATGGAATAGTACTCTTCTGGTCTTTGAAAACTAAAGTTGGGTACAAACCATGCGAAAGTGTGACCCATCAATCAACCAATGGTGGCTCTCTAGCCATTGTGAAACTACACATCCCAGCATGCCTTGCCACAGTTTTAGCATCCCCTAATAGCAAAACTGTGTCAATGCATGCTGGGATATATCATTTCACAACAGCTGGAAAGCCACAGCTTGGCCAGGCCTGCACTAAACGATCCGCTGTATGCCAGCTCAAAGTATTTACATGCTAACCGCGACGGTCACAGAATTGACCCATTGGACGCGCAGCACATCCAATGGGACGATTCAATAAATGAAAGCCGGTAGATCAGCGGTACACATTATATGATGTGTGCGATATATCGTTCCGATCCATGATATAATGCACAATGGGACAGATGTATTAAGCCTGGAGAAGTGATAAAGAAGTGGTAAGTGGAAGGTGATAACGCACCAGCCAATCAGCTCCTGTCTTTTTTCAAACCCATAATGATTGGCTGGTGCGTTATTACCTTACATTTACCACTGCTTTATCACTTCTCCAGGCTTAATACATCTACCCCTATATATTTTATAGAGTGTACCCAGCTTAAGGCCCCGGCAGAATTAGGTTACAAATACAGATCTCACTGTTATTGATGGATGCAAGTCCAAACAGATTTATGAGGGTAATTTACTAAGCGACTAACTGCAACAAAACACAGAAAAACCATGCTTTAGAATGTAAAACGCCATCACGTTTTTCCCTATTAAAAGTATAGAAACCCAGCAGCTTTACCAAGGGATGGATTTGAAACCCGGCACAAAAACATCCCTGACCAGGGAGAGAGAGCTCAGTGCTTATAGCGCTAGTGCTGTTCCCCACAGCGAGACCCAGGTTTAGAAACCGATGGGGACTGACATCAGGTTCAGTTTAGAGGGTCAAAATTTATTTTGTGATTTTAACGTAAAAACCACCACCAGGCTGCAGTGCAGGTTTCATGATCGATTTCTAAACTGCTGTAATCCCACCGCTTAGTAAATCTCGTCCATGGTGTCCATAAATACTGCTATGATGTCAGACACTTAAGTATGCTAAACCCTTATTAGCAGTATATTACAGAATCTGTTCATCTAAAACAAGCGCCAGAGTAACATCTCACCAGAATATCTCATATGTTAGTTGGGACTGATGGAAAATACAACCAGACCAAGGCGGGTATGCAGTAATTACCCAACCACGCTAATTATACTCCATAGCATCTTGCGAAATATCTGGATATTTCCAATTTGTACATACAAGAAGCTGCTTAATCAGAAAGATTGGCCACCTCTGATAGGTATTTCTTTAGGTCAAGAAAATATCTTAATTTCGAAGTATTACAGAGAGTTTATTTTCATTTATTCCCATTATTTTGACCCTTCAATCCTTAGCTATATTCACAAATAGAATACAACTAGAAAAAAAAACAACAACTCTATTAGTTTATGTAATACCTGATTGTGGGCCTGATTCTGATTTGTAAGTAGAGCAAAATAAGCAAGTAACTGTATCTGGAACAAACCATGTTGCCATGCAAGGGGAGCAAATACAGTTATATTTTTTCAGTGCAGGGAAATAGTTGCTGCTTTTGCATGTAGCCCACAAATGTTAGACAGCTTTATTTTTACACTGCAATTTAGATTTCAATTTAAACACACCCCACCCAAATCTAACTCTCTCTGCACATGTTATATCTGCCCCACTTGCAGTGCAACATGGTTTTGCCAAGGTGCATAGGTACTTTGTTTTTTTGTTGCTTTACTTCAAAATCAGAATCAGGCCCTGTATTTGTATGGGGTTTCTCTTACCATTTGGTTTCTAATTTTTTTTTACATTTTTTTAATGGTTTATTTATCATTTGTAAATGTAGTAAAAGCACTGGACCCTTTTTTTAACCCTCTGGAGTCCCACATCAGCAGCAGCGCTACAGAAATCACTGGGAAAATAGTGTGGCGGCTATTTTCCCTGCATTTCGTGGATGCGCAGTAGGAAAATCACAGGGAAAATGGCTGCCGTCTCAATTTACCAGAGACCTGCACATGCGCACTAGACTCTGGGACAGCACTACGGTCCCATAGTGCCCAGACTCAACAGCGCTGTCAGTTATAGAGGAGGGGACCAAGAAGGAGACTGCACGACCTGCCAAACGGATACCATTACATCCCCCCCCAATATGTACAAACAGAATGTAAGAGCATATCAGAACCATCAAGACAAAGAAAATTGTAGATAAGGGAAACAGAAGGTGAAAAAAGGGGAGAGATCTGCTGGGAGGGTGCCCTAAAGGTAGTGGGGAGCATCACTGATCAAGAAATCAATAAAAAGAGAGGCGGAGAGGCATAGGAGAGCAAGTAGGTTCAAATTGTTTTTAATTGTAAACTGTAAAGGGCAATACATATGCAGGCCATACTACTGTATGTGCTGGGATGTAAACACGTGCTCTGATGCAAGGGGCGTTGTGCCAGTGTAAGAGCCAGATCACACTAGGTGTCATGTCTCTGGGGGCACCACTATGACCCCAGTGATTTCAGGATTGCTTTCCCCATGTGTATAATTAGCAGTCAGGTGCAACATGCTTACAAAGGTTCATAGAACACTAAAGAAGCAAAGTGTGATCATTAATGACCAGAGTTACTATTCTGACGTCATGTGCGTACAGCCATACAGTAATGTAAAGACAGTGACCCTATCGCTGATCTATTACAGCTTCTGTCAGAAAAGGTTCCTGCAGCAAGGCCTAGAAAAGCAGCTGTGGGACACATGAGAGCTGGAGTTAATGCCCTTATTTACAGCAGGGTTTCTCACGTCCCTTCTGAGTTCCAAGCCAGGGGTAAACGCAGGATTTGCAGAGGGGGGTTTCCAGAGAGGGGTGAGAGCCAAGTATGGCAGTCAAGAATGAGGTGAACCAGTATATACCTGCTCCGTTAAACGTGTGTATATAGATACACAAATTATATACAGCATATGTATTATTTAATTATTTATTAACAGTTTCTAATATAGCGCAGAAAATTCTGTTGCGCTTTACAATTGGACACAATGATACAACAAAACTGGGTAATAAACAAACAGTCATAGAGGTAGGAAGGCCCTGCTCTCAAGCGTACAATCTATAGGGGAATAGGCACTGATACACAAGGATAGGCACTATTGCATATTTGTCCACTGTATTGCAAAGGTTCTAGGTGCTTTGCATGATATCACATCACAGCAATGATGAACCATGGTCAGAAAGAAGGGAAAGTGAAGAGAGAAAAGATGTGGAGGATATGTGTGGACTGTACTGTGGGGATATAATCGGATAGGAAAGCTTATGGAAGTTGAGTGAGCGGTTCTGGAATGTGATAAGCTAGCCTGAAGAGGTGAGCTTTCAGGGAACGTTTGAAGACTGTGTGTGTGTGTGTTTATATATATACACACCCACATATACAGTGGTGCAAGTAGAAAAAATGTGTTATGGGTACTGTGTGCACGCAAATGGGTGTGGCCAAATGCCACATGGGATGTGGCCAATAAAAACGGGGGCGTTATACACATATGGGGGGCCACATACACATATGACCCCAATAGTGCCAGATACACGTTGCCCCAGAGTGCCAGATACACAAATGCCCCCACAGTGCCAGATACACAAATGCCCCAGTGTCAGATACACAAATGCCCCAGTGTCAGATATACATTGCCCCACAGTGCCAGATACACAAATGCCCCTACAGTGCCAGATACACAAATGCCCCCACAGTACCATATACACAAATGCCCCCACAGTGCCAGATACACAAATGCCCCCACAGTACCAGATACACAAATGCCCCCACAGTGCCAGATACACAAATGCCCCCACAGTGCCAGATACACAAATGCCCCCACAGTACCAGATACACAAATGCCCCTACAGTACCAGATACACGCATACCCCACCAGTCTCCTCTCTGGCGGCGGGTATCTCAAATGAGGCGCCGGTTCGTTAGCCAATCAGAGCTCGCGGACCGGCAGCCAATCAGGATGCCGGTCCGCGAGCTCTTATTGGCTAGCAAACCGGTGCCTTATTGATATTCACCCCGCCGCAGCCCGCGGACATCACCGAGAATTGAGGAGAGGCGCTGCGCTCTTCTCATACAGAAGCTAGCGGGAGGCAGGTATGGTGGATGGCCCGGAGGTACGGCATACCGGCTGGAAATTTCTTACCGGTACGCCGTACCGCCATACGTACCGCCATGAGTTAACCAAAGATTAACCCTTTGGTTAATGCACGGAAGCCTGCAAACCGCTCGCTTTGTTGGTATATTGTAGGGTTAATCTTTGGTTAACTCATATTAACTGTGGCCACAAGCTTTGTTCATGCACCCCTATGCAAGCCCAATTATCTTAAACCTGAGTCAGCTGTTCTTTAGTAATTTATCAGCCAGTGTCAGGTGACTAGTGTACCTTTAAAAGCCATGGAGTATTTGGCAGATACACAGTAAACCAAGTGGGCATATTTACAGTTATATTATGTGATACAGTTGCTAGGTTTTAATTTTTTGGGACTCTGTGATAGTGTAGGACCTGCATGAAGATGGGGTACCTTGGCGAGCGGTTTGCAGGCTTCCGTGCATTGGCCAATTCACTAACTAAACCCCCATCATTTGTTTATTGATGTTGTGAAAATAAGTGAGCTTGCTTTGGTGAGTGCTGAACTTTCTGTTTGTATATTTTTAAGTAGGTGGCCATGGGCTACATGCACCCCACCCTATGAGTGGTGAGTGCAGACACTGAGTGGTGAGTGCTGTGGTTTTATATTTGTTGGTGTGTATATATATATATATATATATATATATATATATATTGTATAGGTATAGAATGAAGGCGACCCCCAGGGTCAACAAACCTCAGCAACATGTTTATTTTCAATTGCATACATCTGTGTATATTATGTTACCAGATTGCTACATACATGTACTTGCTACATCACTGCAAGTACATGTATGTCTTCTGTTGGCATTTTCTAGAGGGACAATATATGAAAACTATAGACCTCGGTAGTATTAATGACACCTGCAGAAAAGCCTGTAAAGTTGTAACCATTCCCACTTCCGTCAGTAGCTAAAGGGTTAATGTATTTGTCTCTTCCTGTGAAAGCTTAATCAGGCAGATTTGGAAGGCAATGCCAGCCCTCTGAGGATTCCTTGGCACAGTTTTATGGTTTAATGGTTCTAGTCTGCCAGCCAAGGCTGTGAGTTGGGCAGGATCTGAATTCCACCCTCCAAGAAAGCTGTGAACCTGAGATAAAAAATAGGGAGGAATAGATGCGGGAAGGCTTTAGGCAATGAGCTGGCAGCACATACAAAGCTTACCCGCCCTTATGATAAGTACATGAGCAGAGTAAACTCTCAGAATGACCAGGCTATGTTTATACTCTGTCATCAGGTTACCCTGTATAACTAAGGGTCATTGAGGGACCTTCATAAGCAATATTAAAGGAACTGTCAGCTGTTATTATAATAAATCATATCTAGGAAGCACATTGCTCTTGGAATGGTTTTAATGTGATTGAAACTGGCCCTGCACTCAGTGGGCACCTTATTAGACACACCTTTCTCATACTGTGTTTGACCCCCTTTGCACCTGCAACAGCCTGAATCCTTTGTAGCATGAATTTCACATGGTGCTAGAAAAACATTCCTCAATGATTCTGGTCCATGCTGACACGATAGCATCACACAGTTGCTGCAGATGTGTCAGCTGCACATTGATGCTGCTAGTCTCCTGTTACAGCACATCCCACAAGTGCTCTATTGTTCTGAGATCTGGTGACTGTCATTGGAGTATAGTGAACTCACTTATGTTCTTTACCTTGTTTGAGATGATGGTGTTTTAGGACATGGTGCATTATCAGTCTTGAAGTAGCCATTAACAGAAGGGCGGACAAGCAATAAAGGGAAGCACATTGTCAGCAACGATAGGTAGTGCAATTTGGTGCTCATTAAGGGCCTAATGTGTGCCTACAAAACATTCTCCAAATCATTATACTATACCTCCCAACATGACCCTCTCCGGAAGGGATAAAATGCTCTGCTTCTGGACTTTACTCTTAATTTAAGAGAGGTCATGTTGGGAGGGGATGCAGTTAATTTACCGGATGCCGGAATCCTGACAGTGGGGGTAATTCCATGTTGATCGCAGCAGGAATTTTGTTAGCAGTTGGCATGGCAAAACCATGTGCACTGCAGGGGAGGCAGATATAACGTGTAGAGAGAGTTAGATTTAGGTGGGTTATTTTGTTTCTGTGCAGGGTAAATACTGTTTGCTTTATTTTTACACTGCAATTTAGATTGCAGATTGAGCACACCCCACCCCGAATCTAACTCTCTGCACATGTTATATCTGCCCCCCCTGCAGTGCACATGGTTTTGCCCAACTGCTAACAAAATTCCTGCTGCGATCAACTTGGAATTACCCCCAGTCTGCGAAATGCCGCTGGTTGGAAGCCTGACCAGAGCCCAGAATTCCCACTCGGGTGGTGGTTCATGTCACCAACCAAGGGGGAATATAATAGTGTGGAAGCACGCCACCAGGCCCGAAGCTTGGCGAGCGCAGCGAGTCCGGGAAGGGACACGCTGCACTCGCCGCCAGCATTACGGCAGTTGGGATTCCATTAAATACCGGACCTGTTGGGAGGTATGTTATACCTTCATTACCAACTGTGAGACTGAATGACCCAAGGCAGGATGGAACCAAGCATTCACCTTGTTAAACCAAATTCTGATCCTACCAACTGCATGCCACAATAAGTCACGCATGGCAACATTTTCCCAGTTTTCAGCTGTCCAGATTAAGTGAGCCTATGAAGCTGACAGGAGTGGAACCCGGTGTTTTCTTATTCAGATATGCTTTTCTGCATACCACTGTAGTAAAGCATGGTGCCCGTCTACTTGTACCATACAGATCATCCTCCTCTGAACTCATCATACACACACAACTGCTGATGGTTTTAAATGTATTTTGCGTACAATTCTGTAAACTTAGAGACTGTTGTGCACTAAAATATTGGGTGATTAGCAGTTGCAGAGATACTAAAACCACCCCATCTGGCACCAACATTCATTCCACAGCCACACTTAAGCTGGGTACACAAAATAAATATATATATATATATATATATATATATATATATATATATACTGTAGTTCCATTGAATGAGTGATATATCTGTAGTAGCCCGGCGAGTATGTACAAACGACGTTCACAGATGTTTTGCAATGGCTCTGCAGCACAACCTATGCAGGACTGTATATCTTGCATATATATATATATATATATATCAGCTCATCTTGCTGTGTGTACGGGCGACCCGCCAACCACCCATACATGGACTGCAGGGACTGATATCACAACTGGGCAGGCAAATTCCTTTGCCCACCAGATTGTGATGTCTGCACAGACATATCGAGCGGCCGATTGGCAAGAGTGTGTGCTTACCAAATTGGCCACTATGTTGGCAGTGTTGATTTATGGAATCATATTTATAAATTATATGAATATGTAATATATCATACGGTATATGATTATTGATATGTAGATATATTTTAATTAATATGCGTTTATCATATATATCTGCAAATATATTATGTCAGGCTTACAAACTAAGTGGCTGATAAATGCATGCAGTCCTACATATGACTTACGAAATTATGAAGTTATGATTCCTTAAAGAGAGTTCAGACTTGAGATCACCGCTCTTATCATCTGATTGTTTATTTACAGGCAAAAAAAGGATGTTAATTACCTACCGGTAAATCTTTTTTTCGTAGTCCGTGTAGGATGCTGGGGTCCACATGGGGTATAGATGGGTCCACTAGGAGCCATTGGCACTTTAAGAGTTTGAGAGTGTGGGCTGGCTCCTCCCTCTATGCCCCTCCTACCAGACTCAGTCAAGAAACTGTGCCCGAGGAGACGGACATCTTCGAGAGTAGGATTTAACACAGATAGTGGCGAGATTCATACCAGCTCACACACAAGGCAAAACAAACGAACCAGCTTGAAACTCAGCAACCGCTGAAACATTACTTACCAAGTAACAATGCAGTACGTAACTAAAAACCAAAGTTGTTCTGAACCAGATAACGGTTCCAGGAAAACAAAGCGCTGGGAAGGCGCCCAGCATCCTCTACGGACTACAAGAAAAGGATTTACCGGTAGGTAATTAAAATCCTATTTTCTCTTACGTCCTAGAGGATGCTGGGGTCCACATTAGTACCATGGGGATGTACCAAAGCTCCCAGAACGGGAGGGAGAGCGCGGAGGCTCCTGCAGAACTGATTGACCAAACTTCAGTCCTCAGCGGCCAAGGTATCGAACTTGTAGAACTTTGCAAACGTGTTTGACCCCGGCCAAGTAGCCGCTCGGCAAAGCTGTAAAGCCAAGACCCCCCGGGCAGCCGCCCAGGAAGAACCCACCATACGAGTAGAGTGGTCCTTAACAGACGTAGGACACGGCAATCCTGCCGTAGAATACGCATGCTGGATAGTGAACCTGATCCAGCGAGAGATTGTCTGCTTAGAAGTAGGCCACCCAAGTTTCTTGGGATCATACAGGACAAAAAAAAGTCAGATTTTCTGTGACGAGCAGTCCTCCTCACATAGATTTCCAGAGCCCTTACAACATCAAAGGACTTTGATGAAATTGAGGAGTCAGTAGCAACTGACACCACAATAGGTTGGTTGATATGAAATGCAGACACAACCTTCGGAAGGAACTGCTGACGTGTCCGAAGCTCAGCCCTATCTTCATGGAAGATCAAGTATGGGCTTCTACAGTACAAAGCCCCCAACTCCGACACACGTCTAGCAGAAGCTAAGGCCAACAAAGCGACAGCCTTCCACGTGAGAAACTTGACCTCAACCTCTGGTAGAGGCTCAAACCAGGAACTGCAACACCACGTTAAGATCCCAGGGCGCCGTAGGCGGTACAAAGGAAGGTTGGATGTTCAGAACTCCCTTCAAAAAAGTCTAAACCTCCGGGAGGGCAGCCAACTGTTTCTGGAAGAAAATGGATAGGGACGAAATCTGGACCTTTACGGAACCTAATCTCAGGCCCATATCCACACCTGCTTGGAGGAAGAGAAGAAACCATCCAAGTTGAAACTCCACCGTAGGAAACTTCTTGGATTCACACCAAGACACATACTTTTTCCAAATGCGATGGTAATGCTTTGACGTTACTCCTTTCCTAGCCTGTATCAGGGTTGGAATAACCTTGTTCGGAATGCCCTTCCGAGCTAATATCTGGCGTTCAACCTCCATGCCGTCAAACGTAGCCGCGGTAAGTCCTGATAAGCGAACGGCCCCTGTTGCAGCAGGTCCTCCCGAAGAGGAAGAGGCCTCGGCTCTTCTAGCAGTAGATTCAGAAGATCCGCAAACCAAGCCCTTCTTGGGCAGTCCGGAGCAATGAGGACTGCCTGAACTCTTGTTCTCCTTATGAGTTTTAGAACTCTTGGAATGAGTGGAAGTGGAGGAAACACGTACACTGACTAGAACACCCATGGAGTCACTAGGGCGTCCACCGCCACTGCTTGCGGGTCCCTCGACTTAGAACAATATCGCCGAAGCTTTTTGTTGAAACAAGAGGCCATCATGTCTATTTTGGGTACGCCCCAAAGATCTGTTACCTCCTTGAACACCTCCGGATGGAGACCCCACTCTCCTCGATGGAGGTCATGTCTGCTGAGGAAGTCCGCTTCCCAGTTGTCTACTCCCGGATTGAAGATTGCCGACAGAGCCAACGCGTGTTTTTCCACCAAGGATGATTCTTGTTACCTCTGACATTGCAGCTCTGCTCTTCGTTCCGCCCTGTCGGTTTACGTAAGCCACTATCGTTACATTGACCAACTGCACTTGAATGGCCCGATTTCTCAGAAGATGGGCCGCTTGGAGAAGACCATTGTAGACAGCTCTTAGTTCCAGAATGTTTGTCAGTAGGCCGGCTTCCAGACTTGACCACCTTCCTTGGAAGGTTTCCCCTTGAGTGACTGCGCCCCAGCCCCGGAGACTTGCATCCGTTGTTAGAAGGATCCAGTCCTGAATCCCGAACCTGCAGCCCTCCAGAAGGTGAGGCATTTGGAGCCACCAGAGGAGTGAGATCGTGGCCTTTGGCGACAGATGTATTCTCTGGTGCATGTGTAGATGAGATCCCGACCATTTGTCCAGAAGATCCAGTTGGAAGGACCGAGCATGAAATCTCCCATACTGCAGAGCCTCGTAAGAGGCCACCATCTTCCCCAGAAGGCGAAAGCACTGATGAACCGACACCCGGGCTGGCTTCAGGACATCCCGGACCATTGTTTGCATCACCAACGCTTTTTCCTCTGGAAAAAACACCCTCTGCACATCCGTGTCAAGGATCATTCCCAAAAATTACAACCTCCTGGTTGGTTCTAAATGTGATTTTGGAAGATTCAGGATCCAACCATGTTCCCTGAGAAGCTGGGTCATGGGAGCTATGGACTGTAACAGCTTCTCCTTGGATGATGCCTTTATCAGCAGATCATCCAGATATGGAATTATGTTCACCCTCTGTCTGCGGAGAACCATTATTTCCACCATCACCTTGGTGAATACCCTCGGTGCTGTGGAGAGGCCGAATGGCTGGGCCTGGAATTAAAAATGACCGTCCAACAGTGCGGATCGGAGATAAGCTTGATGCGGTGGCCAAATCGGAATGTGGAGGTACACATCCTTGATATCCAGGGATACCAGGAATTCCCCCTCCTCCAGACCTGATATCACCGCCCTTAGAGACTTAATTTTGAACTTGAACTCCCTCAAGAAGGGGTTTAGTGATTTTAAGTTCAGAATGGGCCTGAACAAACCATCCAGTTTCAGTACCACGAAAATGTTCGAATAGTAACCTTTGTTTTGCATCTGGAGAGGAACTGGTACAATAACCTGTGCCTCCACCAACTTCTGGATGGCTCCCTGTAGGATAGCCCTGTCTGCCAGCAAAGCTGGCAAGCCTGATTTGAAGAACCGGTGAGGAGGGAGATCTTGAAATTCCAGCCGGTACCCCTGGGACACAATATCTTGCACCCAGGGATCCAGGTCGGACGACACCCAGATGTGACTGAAATGCCTGATTCTCGCCCCCACCGGCCCCACCTCCAGGCCGCGCGGTCCACCATCATGCTGAGAACTTTGGCGTACCTGAAGCAGGCTTCTGTTCCTGGGAACCCGCAGCAGCAGGTTTCTTGGATTTTGGTCGACCTCCTCTAAAGAAGGTGTTGGACGGTTTGGCCTTTCTTGTTTTAGCAACCCGAAAGGACTGTGATGCAGCTGAAGAAAAAGGTTTCTTCGTAGCAGGTGCAGCTGAGGGAAGAAAAGGTGACTTACCCGCTGTAGCCGTGGAGATCCACGCATCCAGCGCTTCCTCAAAGAGAGTCTGACCTGTGTAGGGTAGGGTCTCCACACCTCTCCTAGATTCCGCGTCGGCAGACCACTGGCGCAGCCAAAGTCCCCTATGAGCTGAGACAGACATGGAAGACATCCCTGCAGCCACTGAACCCAGGTCTTTCATGGATTCCACCATAAAACCTGCAGAATCCTGACTGTTACATAAAAACAAATCAACATCCCTTTTATCCATTGTATCCAAATCCTCAAGTAACGTGCCTGACCACTTTACTATAGCTTTGGAAATCCATGCACAGGCAATAGTGGGACGTAGAATCGCCCCTGAAGCCGTATATATGGATTTGAGCATAGTATCAATTTTGTGATCAGCCGGCTCTTTTATGGCGGTAGATCATGGAACAGATAAAACCACCTTTTTCGAGAGTCTGGATACAGACGCGTCTACTATGGGTGGGTTTTCCCATTTTTTTCCTATCCTCAGGGGAGGGAAAAGCAACCAGAACCCTTCTAGGGATCTGGAATTTTTTCTCTGGGTTTTCCCAGGCTTTCTAAAAAATAGCATTTAATTCTTTGGACGCAGGGAAGGTTAGCGAGGCTCTCTTATTGTCAGTGAAGCCTCATCAACCTGCTCAGGTGTTGTTTGAGCAATATTCAACAAATCTCTAATAGCCTCTATCATCAACTGCACCCCTTTAGCAAGAGATGCGGCCCCACTGAGCACATCCCCATCACTGTCTGCCGTGTCATCATGCATAATCTGGGCAAGAGCACGTTTGTGGGAAGTTATAGAGGGGGGCCCTGATGTAACAAACCGGATCAAATTGCCAAAGAGTTCTGTAATACCTGAGTTGCAGATTAATTCTGTGCAACCCTAGTAGAAATCTGAGAAAACATAGATTTGATAGAGGATAACCATTCAGGCTCCCTTGCTGGTATCTGCGCTAAAACAGTGCAATCCGGATTACATGGAACGAGATCATCCTGAGAGGACATATCCTCTGCAGCATATGACATAGCTAAATGGAGACCACAGACACTCCACACACACACAGGGGAGGACAGACAGAGTTTCACCCCCAAGAATGGCAAGAAAGACACAGAGATTGGAGCCAACCCACACACAGCGCTTTTAAGGTATAGGGAGACCCCCAACCAGCGCTGACTGTGCACCTTAATAGGTTACACAGTCTGTACACAGCCTCCCCCCCCCCCCTTCTACAACCCCCTGGTACCGTAAGAGATAGCTGGAGTTGATATGGAGGGACTGCTCTCGCTGACAGCGTTTCTGCAGGCAGGAAAATGGCGCTGAGCGCTGCTGGGTCCGCTCAGAGGAGAAGCTCCGCCCCCTTAATGGCGCTGTCTTCCCGCTCTTCTGGAGATCATACTGGCCTGAGGAATCATGCTGGCAGCGATCCTGGGACCCTGACAGGCTTGGAGGTCAGTGTAGGGTGTAGGCACTGACTCAGGGCGCCCCTCACAGTGCCGCACTATGTACTGCTGAGCCCTGGAGCGGTTAGTACTGCACTCCATACCCTGTTGCCGCCATCTTCACACCGGCTCCCCACTTGCTAAGGGGGCCGGTGACTGACTCGCCACTGATCTTCTGGCTCTGTAAAGGGGTGGCGGCATGCTGCCGGGGTGAGCGATCCCCTCAGGAGCTCAGTGTCCTGTCAGCGGAGATAGTGGCTCAGACCCCGCAGGGCAGACACTACTCAGACCCCGCAGGGCAGACACTACTCCCCCCCCCCCCCCCCGAGTCCCACGAAGCAGGGAGGCTGTTGCCAGCAGCCTCCCTGTAAAATAATAAACTCTAAAAAAAACAGCTTTACTAGAGAAACTCTGTAGAGCTCCCCTAGCTGTGACGGGCTCCTCCAGACACATTTTCTAGACTGAGTCTGGTAGGAGGGGCATAGAGGGAGGAGCCAGCCCACACTCTCAAACTCTTAAAGTGCCAATGGCTCCTGGTGGACCCGTCTATACCCCATGGTACTAATGTGGACCCCAGCATCCTCTAGGACGTAAGAGAAATCAATCATACAGAATAAGATATACACAGTGGTGACATATATACTAATATTTATGCTTCCTTAATTATAGAACAAACATAACAAAACACCGTGTCACAAACTTAGACAATTACTAACAAAGTTTATGCTTGCAAGTATATACAGGTTGAGTATCCCATATCCAAAATGCTTGGGACCAGAGGTATTTTGGATATCGGATTTTTCCGTATTTTGGAATAATTGCATACCATAATGAGAGATCATGGTGATAGGACCCAAGTCTAAGCACAGAATGCATTTATGTTACATATACACCTTATACATACAGCCTGAAGGTCATTTTAGCCAATATTTTTTGTAACTTTGTGCATTACACAAAGTGTGTGTACATTCACACAATTCATTTATTTCATATACACCTTATACACACAGCCTGAAGGTCATTTAATACAATATTTTTTAATAACTGTGTATTAAACAAAGTTTGTGTACATTGAGCCATCAGAAAACAAAGGTTTCACTATCTCAGTCTCACTCAAAAAAGGCCATATTTCGGAATATTTGGATATGGGATACTCAACCTGTAGTTACTACTTCCAATTGTAAAGCGCAACGGAATTTGCTGCGCTATATAAGACACTGTTAATAAATAATCCTAGGAACATCCCTCATTCCTCCTCCCGCACTTAGGGGGTCATTCTGACCCGTTCTCACGCTGCTTTTTTCGCAGCCGTGCGAACGGGTCCGGAATGCACATGTGCAGCGGCCGCAATGCACAGGTGCGTCACTGCCGCGATCGCAACGTGATTGACAGGAGTAAGGCTTCCAGGGTGGCAACTGACCATTTTCGGGGAGAGGTGATCCGAATGCAGGCATGTCCAGGCGTTTGCAGGGCGGGTGTCTGACGTCAATTCCGGGACCGGAGGCGCTGAAGTCATCGCAGTGGGTAAGTCCAGACCTACTCCTAAACTGCACAAAATGTTTTTGCATAGCTCGGCTGCACAAGCGATCGCAGCCTTGCTATGCAAAAATACACTCCCCCGTAGGCGGCGTCTAGTTGATCGCACAGGCTGCAAAAAGTTGCAGCGTGCGATCAACTCGGAATAAGGGCCTTAGCTTCTTAACTCCACATCTTCTCTCCTTATCCCTCCAACTCCTTCTCTCTTCTTTCTCTACCACTGACTAAACTCATGTATATATACCAATAACTTAACCATCCACTGGTAGTGGTGGTCATTACGAGTTGATTGCACGTAGCAACGTTTTGCTGCTCATGTGATCAACTTGACGCCGCCTATGGGGGAGTGTATTTTAGCATAGCAGAGCTGCGATCGCTTGTGCAGCCTTGCTATGCTAAAAAAGTTTCATGTAAAACAAGACCAGGGTATTAGTTACTTACCCTATGCGATGGATCCAGCGACAAAGGTCCAGGAATTGACATCAGACATCCGCCCTCCAAACGACTGGATCCGCCTGCGTTCGCCTCACTACGACTGGAAAACAGTGAGTATCTGCCCCGGTATGCCTCTCGCCAGTCCGTCTTCTTGCGATCGCCGCTGCGATCACTTTTCCTGCAGGCGACGGGCAGCTACGCACGTGCGCAATGCATCCGCCGTTCGCACCGCAACGAAGAACTGCACGTGTGAACGGGTCAGAATGACCACCATAGTCAGTGCTTATTTATATATATATATACACACAGCAAGATGCAGCCCTCCTGGCGACTGGATAAACAACTCTTAGCACACAGTGTCCATAGGCAATGTTTCAGTGCCGTTTAATGGAGTGGCACTTTCGTCAGGTATCAAAATTACAATATACAAACACTTACCTATATAGGACCATACACCCGTGACACGCGCCGTTCCGTTGGCGGGACAGACTCCCGGACGGCTGGCGCAGTTGTAGTGATGTCATACATCGATGACTCATCACTATGCTCCCTGTCACCATGGCTACATGAAAACAAATATCAGAAACATAGCAGGGTATGATAAAACCAATACAGCTTTCCAATTAGTAGACATCATACAGATATACATAATCCATTATTATCAAACTACTACATAAGAAGAGTCTAAAGGGCATTATAAAATTGAACAGGGAGGACTATATTAATCCCAACCACAATTTGTATATCTTACCGGGAGAGAAACCCCATATACAAATACATCTATAAATAGCAGCTAAAACCAAGATGGTCATTCAAACCTCTAGGGGTCAGGGTGCCTAGCTGATGTATCCAGCGAGTTTCTAATTTAAGTAACTTGAGACCTCTATTTCCACCCCGTAATGAGGGGGGCAGATGTTCAATCATACGGTATCTCAAAGAGACCAGGGGGTGTCTAGCCGCCGCAAAATGTCTAGCGACGGCGGATCACCTTGTCCCGTATTGAGGGCTGCTTTAATGGATGATCTGTGGGCTGCCATACGTTCCTTGAAGATCCGTTAAGTTTTACCCACGTATGACAGCCCACAGGGACTTATCAGTTGGTAAACCACAAATCTAGAACAGCATGTTAATCTATGTCTAATGTAGAGAGTTCTACCCGTTAGTGGATGTTGAAATTGATCACCCGCTATAAGGTATTGGCACGTGGTACATGTACATGTTATGCATCCTTTTCTGTTGCTAAGAAAGGTTACGGCATCTCTAGTACTGTAAACGTCAGCCTTAACATGTCTCTCTCTCAGATTCCTACTTCTAGTATAACAGCACATAATCCTAGTCTGTTTAAGGCTAATATCTCCATCCGACTGCACTATAGGCCAGAGCCTATGTGCCGTCTGTTGGATGCCTCTACTAAATGGGTTATATTGGTTAACCCATGGCATGATGTCATCAGATTCTTTATTCTTAGTGGATGCCAATAGTTGTTGGCCGTCCATAGCTAATGCTTTAGTTTTAGCTGCTTGCAAAATATCAGAATTATACCCTCGCTCACTGAATTTAGACAGCATGGCATCCATTTGTGCCTCAGCTAGTACAGGATCAGACGTAATACGTCTAATACGTAAGAGCTGTGAATACGGGAGCCCCCATTTCAACGACTCAGGGTGACAGCTTTGATAGTGCAAAAGGTTATTTCTATCAGTGGGTTTTGAATATAGAGAGGTAGAGATTTGGCCATTGGATAAATTGATCTGCACATCTAAGAAGTGAATGAAATCTTCACTGATAGTGTAAGTAAACCTGACTGGATGCTGTTTACTATTATGGTTGTTAATAAATTCCATAAAGGATTCTTTGGTTCCTTGCCAAAAAATAAGCAGGTCATCGATATAGCGGTAATAAAACGCGATCTTGTCGCACATCACCGGATCATCGAAAAATACATCTTGCTCCACCTCGAACATGTACATGTTAGAGTACGATGGAGCCACACTGGACCCCATCACACAACCTCTACACTGCAAGTAGAATTTACCATCGAATAAAAAGAAATTTTAGTTAAAGTCATCTGAAGCAACTCTTTACAAAAATCCAAATTAGGGCCAGTATATAATATACTATTACTCAAAAATTTCTTGGCAGCCGCCAGACCCATATCATGTGGGATTATTGTATAGAGGCTTTGTACATCTACACTACAAAGTAGTGTTGGTCTTGATAATAGGTAAATCATTAATTTTCCTTAGTAACGTACTGGTGTCACGTAGGTATCTAGGAAGACTCTGAATACTGGGTTGAAAGAGTGAGTCTAAGTACAGTGAGGTGGGCTGAAAGAGGGATTGTCTGGCTGATATTATTGGTCGGCCGGTGGCCGGTCCATTGATTTATGTATTTTTGGAGTTGTGTATTATAATGGGACCAGAGGATAACTAGGTATCAATGCTTTACGCAAAGTATCATTAATAATACCACACATAACTGCCTGATCTAAGTAATCCGATAACTCTTTAGTATATATAGTAGTAGGATCTTTCGGCAAGGGCCGATAAGTCTCAGTGTCACTCAACTGATGGTAGATTTCAGCTTTATAGTCACATAAATTCTGATTGACTAGGGCTCCACCTTTATCCGCCGGTCTGAACACTAACTCTCTATTAGCCGCCAGTTGATCTAATGCCTGAACTTCAACTTTTGACAAATTGTATCGTGGTTTAGTTGTTTTATAGAGCAATTCATCTGTCTCCTTTTCTAGGAGTCGCATGGAGGTCTTAATCGAGGCATTATTAGACTGCGGCTCAAAAAATGACCTGGGCAAAATTCTCTGTAATTGTGTATGTATAGCAGTCCTATTCGGTCCCGATGCAGCTGAATTTTTTGAAAAGTACTCCTTTAATTTTAGTTGTCGATTCAACTTATACTGCTCGGTCTTTATATGCAGTGAATCCATTTTATTTGTTGGCACAAAGGATAGGCCTTTTGATAGAATCCGTTCCTCAATTGGATTAAGTTCGTAGTCTGACAAATGAATCAATTGGTTTTCTGATTTTTCGGTGGACTCCCTACTCGCTTTTTTTCTTTGCCACTAATGTCCTCGTCGGGTATAGGCTCACCGTCGTCGCGTCCCTGAGCACGTGTGGCTACCCCTAAAGGGCCCCGGCTACCTTGGGGATTTTGTAGATTATCTGAATCACTGCTAGTTGGTGTATGGTCATGAGATGACTCCAAGTCTCGTTACGTTGCATACGTCGCCTAAAAAAAATTTTTTTGCCTCCCTTCTAGGCTGATTGTCATTCCACCTGTAGACATTATTATGTTCGTAATCCATATCAACCTTGTGCTTTTTTTCATTTTTAAATTATAAAATCACATTTATAGGATTGAATCTGATTATTGAGTTTTTCATACCAGTTGTTGGCAGTATCTGCTTCCAGGTTTGGCTTGTGAATAGTCTCTAATGCTGCTATTTTATCCTTAAGGAGATTCATCAAGTCCATTGAGCATCTATTCATAATTCCAACCCATTTACGGCAGAAGCTTGGATCATTGTGCCCGATGGTCAGGGAATTCCTCATTCGTAGCCCCCATGGTATTTTCTTACAGCGATAATAATCACTCAGCGATAAACAGTGGTAATAAAAATCAGTCTCCTTTTGTTTCCATTTTAATAGATTACGATGGACTTGCTCATTCAACCCTTCTTTGTAAAGAATACTGTCAAAGTCGAAAAATATCATAATGCATATGCCTTGTACTAACCCCATGCACATGCCCGCTGCTTGTGCACTCAGTCCACCGTGCGTGGACATATCCGCAATTTGCGTAGGATCGCTACGGCGATCATGCGCATGATATGGGTATTTACGGCGGAGTTTGTGAGCGCGTAGCGGGTTATTAGAACATTACATATTTAACCCAAATAGTGCATTTTGTACCCATAGTTCCCTTTTACCATGTCAGCGTGTATTAATAGTTTAAACAGTCCCTGGACGGAGGGATTCGCCTTTGCATGATAGGAAGGGTCAGATAAAGGTTGGAAGGTGATGTCTAGTATCCAGCTGTAGGGTATTTTGAGGGTAACATTCCGGTGTTGGTTAGAGAAAGATCGCTTATTCCTGCGTATAGTTATGTACAAAAGTAGAATATGAACTTAAACTGTATTTACTGTATTTTATGTATGCGGCGGGAATCCAGAGGATACCACCCACAAGAGCAGTTGGGGAAAGACATCGCCCACCCTTTCAAATCCACCTAAGACCTCTTCTGTAATGTTAAGACACATTCCTGTGTCCAATGGACAATGAGATTACAGTGACCATTGTATTGTGTATGCATGTTGTGTATAAAAGGACCATTGTTGCCTGGCCGGTCAGAAGACTCTAAACGCTATCTGTATGACCAGCGGAGGACCGAGCCGGGTTGCGCTTGCGAAACATTCTCACGTATGTACATTCGCTGTAGCCATTATTCTGTTTAGATTTACTTGTTAGCCTGTAGTGTATAAATTGTATTGTTTTATCTTTTGGAATCAATCCACTGTGGCCTTAGAACCCGGTGGTTTCAATTACAAATCAGTGTTGTGTTTTCATTTTCCTACATGGGCTTTAAAGTAGATTTATCTGTATAAGGTGTATAAGCATTGATAAGGTGTACGCACTGCGGATACTTTATACCGTCAGCGCTACTTAAGGTTTAAAGGTATAACATCATTGCAGTACTTTACTGTTAAGGGTTTAAAGTGTAAGCATATCATTACATTGTATCATTAACAAGGTTTAAACGTTATCCATTGTGTGTGCGCACGCTGAGCGTACTCCGTACACTCAGCGCGGCGTGTGTACGCCAAGTACGTACCACATGCGGGCCTCTGTACGCAAATAGCATACAAAGTGCGTAGCACGTGTATTCAGTCTAGCGGCCATAGCAGCTCCACGGTAATAGAGTATTTAGAGGTATAGCTTTGCGGTCTAAGATAAGATCGACATTATCAATACCTTCAGCCTCTGAATAGCCATGGATATCTCCCAATGGGTATACCATATGTGTGTAGCCACTGGTATCCTCCTGCAGTCGCTGTTCCGTCATCATGCACTCAATATAGGGGACACAGTCCAAATCCTAATAGTGCACTTAAAATCAAGTGAAATTCCCAAGCGCTAAGATAACAACTGCTCAGGGTTAAATACACATTCCCAGCAGCAGTGATCACTGCCTGGGATAAAAATCCTGGGGAAGAAAAGTCACTGGCATATAAAGCAGTATATGTATGTGGAGGAGCCTTGACCAGAGCGATTCACCTGTGCAGGGTGTACAGCTCACATAAAGAAAAGAGCAGAGGGGTCCGGCTCTCTCTCCAATTAACTTACTGCCATAGTGGCATAGTGGCCAGGTATCAAAATGACAATATACAATTGAGTCTGTCCCGCCAGCGGAACGGCACGTGTCACGGGTGTATTGTCCTATATAGGTAAGTGTTTGTATATTGTAATTCTGATACATGACGAAAGTGCCACTCCATTAAACGGCACAGAAACGTTGCCTATGGAAACTGTGTGCTAAGAGTTGTTTATCCAGTCGCCAGGAGTGCTGTTTCATCTTGCTGTATAACTAATATTGTTTGCGGGCACCCTGCGCAGTAAGTTAATTGGAGAGAGAGCCGGACCCCTATGCTCTTTGATTGAAAAAAAAAAAAAATTATATTATATATATATATATATATATATATATATATATATATATATATATATATATATAAAAAATCAGATAGCTAAATCAAATTGACTGAGGTTCTAATAATATCACCTATGGCCAAACATGGATATACTTAAAACCTGGACTGTTGGTGTGCCTTGTGGGCCGCGTTTCAGAACCTCTGATTGTGGATTTATATATATATATATATATATATATATATATATATATATATATATATATATACATACACACAGTTATATTATATACACACACATATACTGCTCAAAAAAATAAAGGGAACACTTAAACAACACAATGTAACTCCAAGTCACTCACACTTCTGTGAAATCAAACTGTCCACTTAGGAAGCAACACTGATTGACAATCAATTTCACATGCTGTTGTGCAAATGGAATAGACAACAGGTGGGAATTATAGGCAATTAGCAAGGCACCCCCAATAAAGGAGTTGTTCTGCAGGTTGTGACCACAGACCACTTCTCAGCTCCTATGCTTTCTGCCTGATGTTTTGGTCACTTTTGAAAGCTGGCGGTGCTTTCACTCTAGTGGTAGCATGAGACGGAGTCTACAACCCACACAAGTGGCTCAGGTAGTGCAGCTCATCCAGGATGGCACATCAATGTGAGCTGTGGCAAGAAGGTTTGCGTGTCTGTCAGCGTAGTGTCCAGAGCATGGAGGCGCTACCAGGAGACAGGCCAGTACATCAGGAGACGTGGAGGAGGCCGTAGGAGGGCAACAACCCAGCAGCAGAACCGCTACCTCCGCCTTTGTGCAAGGAGGAACAGGAGGAGCACTGCCAGATCCCTGCAAAATGACCTCCAGCAAGCCACAAATGTGCATGTGTCTACTCAAACGATCAGAAACAGACTCCATGAGGGTGGTATGAGGGCCCGACGTCCACAGGTGGGGGTTGTGCTTACAGCCCAACACCGTGCAGGACGTTTGGCATTTGCCAGAGAACACAAAGATTGGCAAATTCGACCTGTGCTCTTGACAAATGAAAGCAGGTTCTCACTGAGCACATGTGACAGACGTGACAGAGTCTGGAGACACCAAGGAGAACGTTCTGCTGCCTGCAACATCCTCCAGCATGACCGGTTTGGCAGTGGGTGAGTAATGGTGTGGCATTTCTTTGGGGGGCCGCACAGCCCTCCATGTGCTCGCCAGAGGTAGCCTGACTGCCATTAGGTACCGAGATGAGATCCACAGACCCCTTGTGAGACCATATGCTGGTGCGGTTGGCCCTGGGTTCCTCCTAATGCAAGACAATGCTAGACCTCATGTGGCTGGAGTGTGTCAGCAGTTCCTGCAAGACGAAGGCATTGATGCTATGGACTGGCCTGCCCGTTCCCCAGACCTGAATCCAATTGAGCACATCTGGGACATCATGTCTTGCGCTATCCACCAGCGCCACGTTGCACCACAGACTGTCCAGGAGTTGGCGGATGCTTTAGTCCAGGTCTGGGAGGAGATACCTCAGGAGACCATCCGCCACCTCATCAGGAGCATGCCCAGGCATTGTAGGGAGGTCATACAGGCACGTGGAGGCCACAAACACTACTGAGCCTCATTTTGACTTGTTTTAAGGACATTACATCAAAGTTGGATCAGCCTGTAGTGTGTTTTTCCACTTTAATTTTGACTCCAAATCCAGACCTCCATGGGTTAATAAATTTGATTTCCATTGATAATGTGTGTGTGATTTTGTTGTCAGCACATTCAACTATGTAAAGAACAAAGTATTTAATAAGAATATTTCATTCATTCAGATCTAGGATGTGTTATTTTAGTGTTCCCTTTATTTTTTTGAGCAATAATATATTTATTATATACACATACACACATACATACATACACACATACATACATACATACATACATACACGTACACCAAAAGAGGGTGAATGATGGCCCTTGAGAGGCAGTTTTAGCAGATGAAATAACTGGTCATGTTGTGCACCCCTTTCTCAAGACACACCTAAGTCACTCAAATATTAAAAATGTATACTATTGACACTTAGGCGCCTAAAACACATTTATTATTGTTATACAGACAGAGGTGTATAATAATTTCACATGGATTACAATACAATAATTTTGTATTGACAACAGTAACATATAAACCTGCCCAAACATGGAGGGTATGAAGTGGATTATCGCCTCACCCTTGCGGGTATGAGCTCGTAGGTGAGTTTCCCCCACAAGTGATGCAGGCTGTTACGAAGACGACCCTAGATCAACTTTTGTGATGCCAAATGAGTCCACATAGGAGTATAAATAAGAATTTACTCACCGGTAATTCTATTTCTCGTAGTCCGTAGTGGATGCTGGGAACTCCGTAAGGACCATGGGGAATAGACGGGCTCCGCAGGAGACTGGGCACTCTAAAAGAAAGATTAGGTACTATCTGGTGTGCACTGGCTCCTCCCTCTATGCCCCTCCTCCAGACCTCAGTTAAGGAAACTGTGCCCGGAAGAGCTGACACAACAAGGAAAGGATTTGGAATCCAGGGTAAAACTCATACCAGCCACACCAATCACACTGTACAACTTGTGATAACTACACCCAGTTAACAGTATGAACAACAACTGAGCCTCAGTAACAGATGGCTCATAACAATAACCCTTTAGTTAAACAATAACTATATACATGTATTGCAGAGAGTCCGCACTTGGGACGGGCGCCCAGCATCCACTACGGACTACGAGAAATAGAATTACCGGTGAGTAAATTCTTATTTTCTCCGACGTCGTAGTGGATGCTGGGAACTCCGTAAGGACCATGGGGATTATACCAAAGCTCCCAAACGGGCGGGAGAGTGCGGATGACTCTGCAGCACCGAATGAGCAAAGGCAATGTCCTCCTCAGCCAGGGTATCAAACTTGTAGAACTTAGCAAATGTGTTTGAACCCGACCAAGTAGCAGCTCGGCAAAGCTGTAAAGCCGAGACCCCTCGGGCAGCCGCCCAAGAAGAGCCCACCTTCCTTGTGGAATGGGCTTTTACCGATTTAGGATGCGGTAACCCTGCCGCAGAATGAGCTTGCGGAATCGTGTTACAGATCCAGCGCGCAATAGTTTGCTTTGAAGCCGGAGCACCCAGTTTGTTGGGTGCATGCAGGATAAACAGCGAGTCAGTTTTCCTGACTCCAGCCGTCCTGGCTACATAGATTTTCAAAGCCCTGACTACGTCCAGCAACTTGGAAGCCTCCAAGTCCCGAGTAGCCGCAGGCACCACAATAGGTTGGTTCAAATGAAACGCTGATACCACCTTTGGGAGAAATTGGGGACGAGTCCTCAATTCTGCCCTGTCCATATGGAAGATCAGATACGGGCTTTTACATGACAAAGCCGCCAATTCTGACACACGCCTAGCTGAAGCCAAGGCCAACAGCATGACCACCTTCCACGTGAGATACTTTAGCTCCACGGTCTTAAGTGGCTCAAACCAGTGTGATTTCAGGAAATCCAACACAACGTTAAGATCCCAAGGTGCCACTGGAGGCACAAAAGGGGGCTGAATATGCAGCACTCCCTTAACAAACGTCTGAACTTCAGGCAGTGAAGCCAGTTCTTTTTGAAAGAAAATAGATAGAGCCGAAATCTGGACCTTTATGGATCCTAATTTTAGGCCCATAGTCACTCCTGACTGTAGGAAGTGCAGGAATCGACCCAGCTGGAATTCCTCTGTAGGGGCCTTCCTGGCCTCACACCAAGCAACATATTTTCGCCATATACGGTGATAATGTTTTGCTGTCACGTCTTTCCTAGCCTTTATCAGCGTAGGAATAACTTCATCCGGAATGCCCTTTTCCGCTAGGATCCGGCGTTCAACCGCCATGCCGTCAAACGCAGCCGCGGTAAGTCTTGGAACAGACAGGGCCCCTGCTGTAACAGGTCCTGTCTGAGAGGCAGAGGCCATGGGTCCTCTGAGATCATTTCTTGTAGTTCTGGGTACCAAGTTCCTCTTGGCCAATCCGGAACGATGAGTATAGTTCTTACTCCTCTCTTTCTTACTATCCTCAGTACCTTGGGTATGAGAGGAAGAGGAGGGAACACATAAACCGACTGGTTCACCCACAGTGTCACTAGTGCGTCCACAGCTATCGCCTGAGGGTCCCGTGACCTGGCGCAATATTTATTTATTTTTTTTAGCTTTTTGTTGAGGCGGGACGCCATCATGTCCACCCGTGGCAGTTCCCAACGATTTACAATCTGTGTGAAGACTTCTTGATGAAGTCCCCACTCTCCCGGGTGGAGGTCGTGCCTGCTGAGGAAGTCTGCTTCCCAGTTGTCCACTCCCGGAATGAACACTGATGACAGTGCTAGCACGTGATTCTCCGCCCATCGAAGAATCCTTGTGGCTTCTGCCATTGCCATCCTGCTTCTTGTGCCGCCCTGGCGGTTTACATGGGCGACCGCCGTGATGTTGTCTGACTGAATCAGTACAGATTGGTTTTGAAGCAGGGGCTCTGCTTGACTCAGGGCGTTGTAGATGGCCCTTAGTTCCAATATATTTATGTGTAGAGAAGTCTCCAGACTTGACCACTGTCCCTGGAAGTTTCTTCCCCGAGTGACTGCCCCCCATCCTCGGAGGCTTGCATCCGTGGTCACCAGGATCCAGTCCTGTATGCCGAACCTGCGTCCCTCGAGAAGATGAGCACTCTGCAGCCACCACAGCAGAGACACCCTGGCCCTTGGGGACAGGGTGATCAACCGATGCATCTAAAGATGCGATCCGGACCATTTGTCCAACAGATCCCACTGAAAGATCCTTGCATGGAACCTGCCGAAGGGAATTGCTTCGTAAGAAGCCACCATCTTTCCCAGGACTCGTGTGCAGTGATGCACCGACACCTGTTTTGGTTTCAGGAGGTCCCTGACCAGAGATGACAATTCCTGGGCCTTCTCCTCCGGGAGAAACACCACCTTCTGTTCTGTGTCCAGAATCATTCCCAGGAAAAGCAGACGCGTCGTAGGGATCAGCTGCGACTTTGGGATATTCAGAATCCAGCCGTGCTGTTGCAACACTTCCTGAGAGAGTGCTACGCTGACCAACAACTGCTCTTTGGACCTCACCTTTATGAGGAGATCGTCCAAGTACGGGATAATTCTAACTCCCTTTCTTCGAAGGAGTATCATCATTTCGGCCATTACCTTGGTAAATATTCTCGGAGCCGTGGAGAGACCAAACGGCAACGTTTGGAATTGGTAAAGACAGTCCTGTACCACAAATCTGAGGTACTCCTGGTGAGGTGGGTAAATGGGGACATGCAAGTAAGCATCCTTGATGTCCAGCGACACCATAAAATCCCCCTCTTCCAGGCTTGCAATAACCGCCCTGAGCGATTCCATTTTGAACTTGAACTTCTTTATATAAGTGTTCAAGGATTTTAAATTCAGGATGGGTCTCACCGAACCGTCCGGTTTCGGTACCACAAACATTGTGCAATAGTAACCCCTGCCCTGTTGAAGGAGGGGGACCTTGATTATCACCTGCTGGAGGTACAGCTTGTGAATTGCCGCCAGTACTACCTCCCTTTCCCTGGGAGCAGCTGGCAAGGCTGATTTGAGGTAACGGCGAGGGGGAATCACCTCGAACTCCAGCTTGTATCCCTGAGATACAATTTGTACAATTTGTACAACCCATAGATCCACTTGTGAGCGAACCCACTGGTTGCTGAAGTTTCGGAGACGCGCCCCCCACCGCACCTGGTTCCGCCTGTGGGGCCCCAACGTCATGCGGTGGACTTAGTGGAAGCAGGGGAGGATTTTTGTTCCTGGGAACTGGCTGCCTGGTGCAGCTTCCTTCCTCTACCCTTGCCTCTGGCCAGAAAGGATGCTCCTCTGACCCGCTTGCCTTTCTGAGGCCGAAAGGACTGCATTTGATAATACAGTGCTTTCTTAGGCTGTGAGGGAACCTGAGGCAAAAAAGTCGACTTCCCAGCAGTTGCTGTGGATACGAGGTCCGAGAGACAGTCCCCAAATAGTTCCTCACCCTTATAAGGCAAAACCTCCATGTGTTTTTTAGAATCTGCATCACCTGTCCACTGCCGAGTCCATAATACTCTCCTGGCAGAAATGGACATTGCATTAATTCTAGATGCCAGCAGGCAAATGTCCCTCTGTGCATCCCGCATATATAAGACGACGTCTTTTATATGTTCTATGGTTAGCAAAATAGTATCCCTGTCGAGGGAATCAATGTTGTCTGACAGGGTATCAGTCCATGCTGCAGCAGCACTACAACATCCAGGCTGAAGCAATAGCAGGTCTCAGTAGAGTACCAGAGTGTGTATACACAGACTTCAGGATAGCTTCCTGCTTTCTATCCGCAGGATCCTTTAGGGCGGCCGTATCCTGAGACGGCAGTGCCACCCTTTTAGATAAGCGTGTTAGCGCCTTGTCCACCCTAGGGGATGTTTCCCAACGTAACCTATCCGTTGGCGGGAAAGGGTACGCCATCAGTAACCTCTTAGAAATCACTAGTTTCTTATCAGGGGAACTCCACGCTTCTTCACACAAATCATTTAATTCATCAGATGGGGGAAAAGTCACTGGCTGCTTTTTCTCCCCAAACATAATACCCCTTTTGGTGGTAACCGGGTTAATATCAGAAATGTGCAATACATCTTTCATTGCAGTAATCATGCATCGGATGGCTTTTGTAGACTGTATATTTGTCTCATCCTCATCCACACTGGAGTCGGACTCCGTGTCGACATCTGTGTCTACCATCAGAGCTAGCGGGCGTTTATGAGCCCCTGACGGCTTCTGAGTCGCCTGGGCAGGCGCGGGCTGAGACCCCGGCTGTCCCAAGGCTGCTGCGTCATCAAACCTTTTATGTAAGGAGTTGACACTGTCGGTTAAGACCTTCCACATATCCATCCAATCAGGTGTCGGCCCCGTCGGGGCGACACCACATGTACCTGCCCCTGCTCCGCCTCCACGTAACCCTCCTCATCAAACATGTCGACACAGCTGTACCGACACACCGCACACACACAGGGAATGCTCAGACTGAGGACAGGACCCCACAAAGTCCTTTGGGGAGACAGAGAGAGAGTATGCCAGCACACACCACAGCGCTATATAACACAGGGATTTACACTGCTAATAAGTGATTTTCCCAATAGCTGCTTGTTTTTATCGATTTGCGCCTAAATTTATGTGCCCCCCCTCTCTTTTTAACCCGTCTTGTACCTGGATACTGCAGGGGAGAGCCTGGGGAGCGTGCTTCCAGCGGAGCTGTGAAGGGAAAATGGCGGTGGTGTGCTGAGGAAGAAGGCCCCGCCCCCTCAGCGGCGGGCTTCTGTCCCGCGTTTTCTTTAACTTAATGGCGGGGTTTTTTACACATATACAGTTAGCTGACTGTATTATGTGTATATTTAGCCAAAAGGTAATATAATTGCTGCCCAGGGCGCCCCCCCCCCCAGCGCCCTGCACCCTACAGTGACCGGAGTGTGTGGTGTGCTGTGGGAGCAATGGCACACAGCTGCAGTGCTGTGCGCTACCTTAATGAAGACCGGAGTCTTCTGCCGCCGATTTCATCTCCTTCTTCTGTCTTCTGGCTCTGCAAGGGGGACGGCGGCGCGGCTCCGGGAACGGACGATCGAGGTCAGGCCCTGTGTTTCAACCCTCTGGAGCGAATGGTGTCCAGTAGCCTAAGAAGCACAAGCTAGCTGCACGCAGGTAGGTTTGCTTCTCTCCCCTCAGTCCCACGTAGCAGTGAGTCTGTTGCCAGCAGATCTCACTGAAAATAAAAAACCTAACAAATACTTTCTTTCTAGCAAGCTCAGGAGAGCCCACTAGGAGCACCCAGCTCTGGCCGGGCACAGATTCTAACTGAGGTCTGGAGGAGGGGCATAGAGGGAGGAGCCAGTGCACACCAGATAGTACCTAATCTTTCTTTTAGAGTGCCCAGTCTCCTGCAGAGTCCGTCTATTCCCCATGGTCCTTAGAGTTCCCAGCATCCACTAGGACGTCAGAGAAAATAAGAATTTACTTACCGATAATTCTATTTCTCATAGTCCGTAGTGGATGCTGGGGACTCCGAAAGGACCATGGGGAATAGCGGCTCCGCAGGAGACTGGGCACAAAGTAAAAGCTTTAGGACTAGCTGGTGTGCACTGGCTCCTCCCCCTATGACCCTCCTCCAAGCCTCAGTTAGGATCCTGTGCCCGGACGAGCGTACACAATAAGGAAGGATTTTGAATCCCGGGTAAGACTCATACCAGCCACACCAATCACACCGTACAACTTGTGATCTGAACCCAGTTAACAGCATGATAACAGAAGGAGCCTCTGAAAAGATGGCTCACAACAACAATAACCCGATTTTTGTAACAATAACTATGTACAAGTAATGCAGACAATCCGCACTTGGGATGGGCGCCCAGCATCCACTACGGACTATGAGAAATAGAATTATCGGTAAGTAAATTCTTATTTTCTCTAACGTCCTAGTGGATGCTGGGGACTCCGAAAGGACCATGGTGATTATACCAAAGCTCCCAAACGGGCGGGAGAGTGCGGATGACTCTGCAGCACCGAATGAGAGAACTCCAGGTCCTCCTCAGCCAGGGTATCAAATTTGTAGAATTTAGCAAACGTGTTTGCCCCTGACCAAGTAGCTGCTCGGCAAAGTTGTAAAGCCGAGACCCCTCGGGCAGCCGCCCAAGATGAGCCCACTTTCCGTGTGGAATGGGCTTTTACAGATTTTGGCTGTGGCAGGCCTGCCACAGAATGTGCAAGCTGAATTGTACTACAAATCCAACGAGCAATCGTCTGCTTAGAAGCAGGAGCACCCAGCTTGTTGGGTGCATACAGGATAAACAGCGAGTCAGATTTTCTGACTCCAGCCGTCCTGGAAACATATATTTTCAGGGCCCTGACTACGTCCAGCAACTTGGAATCCTCCAAGTCCCTAGTAGCCGCAGGCACCACAATAGGTTGGTTTAAGTGAAATGCTGAAACCACCTTAGGGAGAAATTGAGGACGAGTCCTCAATTCTGCCCTGTCCGTATGAAAAATTAGGTAAGGGCTTTTATAGGATAAAGCCGCCAATTCTGATACACGCCTGGCTGAAGCCAGGGCTAACAGCATTACCACTTTCCATGTGAGATATTTCAAGTCCACAGTGGTGAGTGGTTCAAACCAATGTGATTTTAGGAATCCCAACACTACATTGAGATCCCAAGGTGCCACTGGAGGCACAAAAGGAGGCTGTATATGCAGTACTCCCTTGACAAACGTCTGAACTTCAGGAACAGAAGCTAGTTCTTTTTGGAAGAATATCGACAGGGCCGAAATTTGAACCTTAATGGACCCTAATTTGAGGCCCATAGACAGACCTGTTTGCAGGAAATGCAGGAATCGACCCAGTTGAAATTCCTCCGTAGGGGCCTTCCTGGCCTCGCACCACGCAACATATTTACGCCAAATACGGTGATAATGTTGTACGGTTACATCCTTCCTGGCTTTGATCAGGGTAGGGATGACTTCATCCGGAATGCCTTTTTCCTTCAGGATCCGGCGTTCAACCGCCATGCCGTCAAACGCAGCCGCGGTAAGTCTTGGAACAGACATGGTCCCTGCTGGAGCAGGTCCTGTCTTAGAGGTAGAGGCCACGGGTCTTCCGTGAGCATCTCTTGAATTTCCGGGTACCAAGTCCTTCTTGGCCAATCCGGAGCCACGAGTATAGTCTTTACTCCTCTCCTTCTTATGATTCTCAGTACTTTTGGTATGAGAGGAAGAGGAGGGAACACATACACTGACCGGTACACCCACGGTGTTACCAGAGCGTCCACAGCTATTGCCTGAGGGTCCCTTGACCTGGAGCAATATCTGTCCAGTTTTTTGTTGAGGCGAGACGCCATCATGTCCACCTTTGGTTTTTCCCAACGGTTTACAATCATGTGGAAGACTTCTGGGTGAAGTCCCCACTCCCCCGGGTGAAGATCGTGTCTGCTGAGGAAGTCTGCTTCCCAGTTGTCCACTCCCGGAATGAACACTGCTGACAGTGCTATCACATGATTTTCCGCCCAGCGAAGAATCCTTGCCACTTCCGTCATTGCCCTCCTGCTTCTTGTGCCGCCCTGTCTGTTTACGTGGGCGACTGCCGTGATGTTGTCCGACTGGATCAATACTGGCTGACCCTGAAACAGAGGCCTTGCCTGACTTAGGGCATTGTAAATGGCCCTTAGTTCCAGGATATTTATGTGAAGTGACGTTTCCATGCTTGACCACAAGCCCTGGAAATTTTTTCCCTGTGTGACTGCTCCCCAGCCTCTCAGGCAGGCATCCGTGGTCACCAGGACCCAATCCTGAATGCCGAATCTGCGGCCCTCTAGGAGATGAGCACTCTGTAACCACCACAGGAGAGACACCCTTGTCCTTGGAGACAGGGTTATCCGCTGATGCATTTGAAGATGCGATCCGGACCATTTGTCTAGCAGATCCAACTGAAAAGTTCTTGCGTGGAATCTGCCGAATGGAATCGCTTCGTAAGAAGCCACCATCTTTCCCAGGACCCTTGTGCACTGATGCACTGACACCTGGCCTGGTCTTAGGAGTTTCCTGACTAGGTCGGATAACTCCCTGGCTTTCTCTTCCGGGAGAAACACCTTTTTCTGTACTGTGTCCAGAATCATCCCTAGGAACAGCAGACGTGTCGTCGGAATCAGCTGCGATTTTGGAATATTTAGAATCCATCCGTGCTGTCGTAGTACTATTTGAGATAGTGCTACTCCGACCTCTAACTGTTCTCTGGACCGTGCCCTTATCAGGAGAGCGTCCAAGTAAGGGATAATTAAGACACCTTTTCTTCGAAGAAGAATCATAATTTCGGCCATTACCTTGGTAAAGACCCGGGGTGCCGTGGACAATCCAAACGGCAGCGTCTGAAACGGATAGTGACAGTTCTGTACCACAAACCTGAGGTACCCTTGGTGAGAAGGGCAAATTGGGACATGGAGGTTAGCATCCTTGATGTCCAGAGACACCATGTAGTCCCCTTCTTCCAGGTTCGCTATCACTGCTCTGAGTGACTCCATCTTGAACTTGAACCTTTTTATGTAAGTGTTCAAGGCTTTCAGATTTAAAATGGGTCTCACCGAGCCGTCCGGCTTCGGTACCACAAACAGCGTGGAGTAATACCCCTTTCCCTGTTGTAGGAGGGGTACCTTGATTATCACTTGCTGGGAATACAGCTTGTGAATGGCTTCCAATACCGCCTCCCTGTCGGGGGTAGACGTTGGTAAAGCAGACTTCAGGAACCGGCGAGGGGGAGACGTCTCGAATTCCAATTTGTACCCCTGAGATACTACCTGCAGGATCCAGGGGTCCACTTGCGAGTGAGCCCACTGCGCGCTGAAATTCTTGAGACGGGCCCCCACCGTGCCTGAGTCCGCTTGTAAGGCCCCAGCGTCATGCTGAGGACTTGGCAGAAGCGGGGGAGGGCTTCTGTTCGTGGGAAGAAGCTGTCTGTTGCAGTCTTTTTCCCCTTCCTCTGCCCCGGGGCAGATATGAGTGGCCTTTTGCCCGCTTGCCCTTATGGGGACGAAAGGACTGAGCCTGAAAAGACGGTATCTTTTTCTGCTGCGAGGTGACTTGGGGTAAAAAGGTGGATTTCCCAGCCGTTGCCGTGGCCACCAGGTCCGATAGACCGCCCCCAAATAACTCCTCCCCTTTATACGGCAATACTTCCATATGCCGTTTGGAATCCGCATCCCCTGACCACTGTCGCGTCCATAATCCTCTTTTGGCAGAAATGGACATCGCACTTACTCTTGATGCCAGAGTGCAAATGTCTCTCTGTGCATCTCGCATATATAGGAATGCATCCTTTAAATGCTCTATAGTCAATAATATATTGTCCCTGTCCAGGGTATCAATATTTTCAGTCAGGGAATCCGACCAAGCCACCCCAGCACTGCACATCCAGGCTGAGGCGATTGCTGGTCGCAGTATAACACCAGTATGAGTGTATATACTTTTAAGGATATTTTCCAGCCTCCTATCTGCTGGCTCCTTAAGGGCGGCCGTTTCTGGAGACGGTAACGCCACTTGTTTTGATAAGCGTGTGAGCGCCTTATCCACCCTAGGTGGTGTTTCCCAACGAGCCCTAACCTCTGGTGGGAAGGGATATAGTGCCAATAATTTTTTAGAAATTAGCAGTTTTTTGTCAGGGGTAACCCACGCTTCATCACACACTTCATTCAATTCATCTGATTCAGGAAAAACTACGGGTAGTTTTTTCACACCCCACATAATACCCCTTTTTGTGGTACTTGCAGTATCAGAGATGTGCAAAACCTCCTTCATTGCCGTGATCATCTCGTTCGGGCACAAAATCTTAACTGAGGCTTGGAGGAGGGTCATAGGGGGAGGAGCCAGTGCACACCAGCTAGTCCTAAAGCTTTTACTTTGTGCCCAGTCTCCTGCGGAGCCGCTATTCCCCATGGTCCTTTCGGAGTCCCCAGCATCCACTAGGACGTTAGAGAAAATTATAGATAAGCATCATGTATTTTCCAATGGGTTGACACCCAAAGCCTGGAACTCAATCCTAGTGATGTGTGCCTCTCCCTCTGTAGTACTATTGTAGTAGATCTTCTCAGTGGCTACTCCTCCCTGCAGCATCGGGTAGCCACACAGAAGGCGAGGGGCTGCTTTTTAACTTTTCCCAGCGACTGCTAACCTCTACACCTGTGGAATGGAGGGTACCACCAAGCTGCCCGATTGGCAGCACAGCAGGCAATGGGGAAGGTAATCAGGAAGCAGAGGGACCTGGGAGTTCCCTCTGTGCCCTTAGCAGCTGCCGCTATCAGAGGCTTTCTGACTGGTTGTATCAGATGCGACAAGTGGTTAAAGGTGTTCTCCACAAACATGTAACTATGTGCAGACTGTAGTTCTCATTTCTTTGCCTCACCAAACTCAGACGTGTACCCATGTGCCAGTTATTTGCCCGAGAGCTATTGAGATGTCGGAAAACCAATTTCAAAGGAACAGGATAGATCAAGCGCAATTGTCTAGCTTCCTACATAATATAAATGGGAAAAAAAGTGTTTAAAGGCTAAACAGTATGGGTTTCATCACCAAGGCATAGTAAGCAATAAGCAATATGTTGTCTAATCCTGAGGATCGGACTGCACATTGGGTAGTGTGTACCCATTACCGTGTGCTCCAGCCTGACGACATCTTAGTCATCCATTCTGCTGTGGTGCATGGCCAATGGGACGAACTGGCGGCTGACATCTTGCTGCTGAATGTAGCCATGAACAATATATCACATTGTGCACTATACATTCAGTGTGTACACAGCCTAAGTGTTAGGTCTATGATATAAGGATAGAAAAGATGTTTCAAGGGATGTCCTTCTTACTTTAGGTATATACTTTGGGGCAGATGTATTATCTGGGACGTATGTGCAGTTATTTGCCAAGAACCTGCTTTGCCCTTTTAGTGGTGTAGCAGGTTCCTGTATCGGCAGAATGTATTAATGCCTACTATGCCGAAGAGGGAGTATGTTCAAGTACCTGTCTTTTGCTGTTCACTCTCCCTCTTCGGGTTCCATTTATCTCGATCCCGGCCCTTTATGTGCATGCGCTGCTGTTTCTCCTCCCATCAGTACCATTGGGGATTGTGTCAGCATGCGCTGCTCAGCATAGTAATCCCGGTTGGCATCTGCAGGGGGTGTTCTGAGCGATAACATTTATTGAAGTGAAAGAACCCCCGACCAAAATAAACCAAAACCCAGGAATGGAGGCGCACATCACCAGAGCAAGCTGAGGATATCACTAAAGGTAAAAGATGGAATGGTCTTTCACAGAGACCGTTCATACATTGGCTGGGACTTCAGCGAGCCATCTTATAGATAGCACTGTCGGGAATGACAGGGGCGCCGCAGTAATAGATGGGGGAGAAGCGGTATTAGTGTACCTAACATGCTCTGATACCACTTCTCCCCATAAGGCTGTTTAATACATCTACCCCATTTTTTCTATAGGAGCACTGTTCCACTGGAGTCTCACCATGGATAAAGCTCCAGTGTTTTGATGTCAAAATTTGTTTCATGGGGTAGATATAATAAACAGCGTTATGGGGGAGTAGTTGCATCAGCGCATGTTATGTGCACAGATACTGCTTCTCCCCCATGTATTACTGCAGCACCCCTGTCATTACCGGCACTGCCATCTATAAATACCAGCCAATGTATGAACGGTCTTTGTGAAAGACCGTTCCATCTTACCTTTTTACGATATCGTCAGCTTGCTCTGGTGATGCGAGTCTCCATTTCTGCATTTGTTTTTTTCTCTTTCACTTCAATAAACTTTATTACACTGAACACCCCCTGCAAACACCAGCTGGGATTACTATGCCAGGCAACTATTATACCTCATAGTTCTGTGTCAGCAAGGTGTATTGAGTACATACTGTACATGACAAGGTACCATGTACCTCTATCACTGCACAATTATTATATCCACTGCACACAGGGTTTTCAGCAATTATGTTTCAGAGGCATAGCATACACCCACCCTCACACTGACAAGAGAAAGGGTTATGCCTTTGCTCTGAACGGTTGAATTAATAAAGTTTTTCAAACTACTTGAAAACCATAGGTGGGAGGAGTCCAAAATCCTATTGTCCACCTATATTATGGTGGGGGACAAGCCACTGCTTTTCAGAGTTCTTGTTAAGCCGATTCCTAAACCAACAGACAACGAGAACAATATAATTTGAGCAGGCATTGAAACAATTTATTGTAAAAGGCACAGTTACACCCTCCACACAGAATATCAACATGGTCAGTGATCAGACACAAAAAAAGAAGAGGAAAAAAAAACCTCAAGGATTAAAGGAGGCATTTTGAGCATTTCTACAGGACTATGTACAGAGCACACACCTGGTCTGGGTACACGCTACCTTACAAATATATGGAGGGGTGTCCGCTTCTGAATGTCTTTTAACCTCTTACAATGCCACGCAATGGCTTGGCAGACAGAGGGTTAAAATTATATATATATTTTTTTATATTCCCCCCTCCTTCCAATAACTGGATTAAAGATGCAGCGCTATTATGCAGAGATTGAGGAGCTTTTAACTCTTTCCAGAACACAGGGTTCAGAGGTCTAGAACTGACAGTATTACCTTTCAAAGGAGGGTGAATAGGAGGATTCACTCAAGACAAAATGCTACCATTTATTGGAAACTATACCCTCATAACCATAGAGGGCAGTATAGCGAATAGCGTTATTGAACCTATCAACAATATATTCTTACAGCAGGCTAATTGACGCCTTTGTTCACTTTTATTTGGACGCAGATTTCATTTTACATTAGGAGGTTAAGTGGAAAAATACAGATGTGCAGTTACCCATGGCAACAAATCACACTTGCACTCATTGTCTAATTAACACGAGATCAATGAAAGTTGATGGCCGATTAGTTGCTGTGGTGATTTTTGGGGACAAAAGAACATCTTTTGCAACAAAACTCAGATCAGCAGTTGGTAAATAGGTTATCTGTGTAACACTAGGATTGGAAGTTACACAATGCAATTAAAAGGTGGAGGATTACCTGAAAAAAGCTCTCTCCAAACAAGTATTTCATTAGATAGTAAAAAGGATGGAACAGGGTAATACAGATCCAAAAGAAAATAATGCATTGAACAAGTACAGATATCAGTCTGCAATCATTCAATTGGGAAGCATAGCTTGCATCTGGTAGAGAGTATTAAGGAAATAAAATTGGCCTTCCTTTTAATACGCCAAATATGCCTGTCTGGAAAAGAAGTAGGAATGCTGTGAAAAGCATCACTTATACATAATAGAGGCAGACATTTTCTGGGTTGGGGAAATATGCTTAGAACACAGCCTAGCAATTGAACAAGGATGGTTTTCATGAGGTGGTAGGAGCTCATAAACACTCCACAAAATGGCCACCTCAACAGTGTAGGTGTTGGATGTACTTTAAAATGGTCTCCACACTTATATGGAACAGCCTCCTGTTGCCAACTGATAGGTGTGAGGTGGAGGGAATGACAAGCAGTAGCACAGTGGTACATTAGGGCTAGCCAACTCTGCGGGTGAGCCCCACTACAGCCTCCAAACTGCTCATTGTGGCTGTAATCAGTGTTACCATAAAGACTACACTAATGCATTATTATAGGACGGTGAATGCTGTATAAAATCATGGGGAGGGGGGTTGTGCTTTCATTAAAAGTATTATCAGCCAATTTACATATACAATCCAAAAAATGTATGCATTAACCCCCTTGCCAGTCTCCTGCTTTCATAAACCCTTGGATACAAGGGGTTGTTCCAGTGCATGATGGGATAATGCTCTACAATGTAACTCCACCTGGCAGTGCTAAGAGTTACTACTGCGCTGCACCTTTATCCATCTAAGTTTCCTCCATGCTTAATCTGACTTGTCACCCTCATCGTCAGGCCGTGGATCCCCATCATGACCATTCTTGTCTTCCTTGGGAAGGTGTCCTTGAGAACCCAGTGCAGACAGGGAGAGCAGGCCACTGCTGGCACTGACGGGCAGAGAAGGTGCCTGCAGTCCCACAGGTAGAGGGGTAAGAGGGAGGGCGAGAGCTTGAAGCTGGGACAGCTGGTGCACTTGAAGCTGCTGCTGTAGAGAAGGGGAGAGAAATGCAGAAACATGTCAGTCAACACTGGCAGAAACCGGAAAATATGGAGAATATTAAAAAGGAGAAACAGTCAGCAGAATGAACCCCTACCGATTCATGTCCCACGCCATACTCATCATGCTGGCATGGTATGGGTCTGCTGCTTCAGGTCAAGGGACATGTATGTGGAATCGATGATAAAACAATACCAGTTACTGAGCTGCCATTTCACAATGACTACTGATTTAGCAGCCTCATCTTCCAGTTTAAAGCGGTTTGTGTTCATTTTCAAATACATTCAAATATATTCCAGCGTTAAGAAATAATTACAATTACAGATGACTAGAAATGTTATTACAAAGAGACATTGCTCTAAAATTCTGAGGGTACATTAGGCAATCTTATTCTGTGATGCTAGCTTAAGGCTTGCAGGCACCTCATACTCATATGGCTAGAAGGGAATTACGTGACATCTGCACAGAACTTCCAACTCAGGACTGCACAGCAAGTGAAAGAACATGCTAGATGTATGAACAGTGTCTCCGGCAGACATGGGGTCGTCACTATAATCTGCCCACATCACTGATCTTTGCTGTTGGGGGACCCTGCTCCTTCTATTATCTTACCCTCTTTCTGCGGCACTACCCCTTAAGCTGGGTACACACGGAAGCGATGTTAATGAAGGACGGAATGATCATATTCCATTCTTAATTAGCATACTACAGGACACGAGCAATATAGTCAGGTTTTATGTGCAGCACGTCGTCACTAGCAACCGCAGGAGCACGCATCACTTGGCATACACACTGACCTATATGCCCAATGTGTCCTTCCAATTCGAAATATCAAGCCAATATCGCTCCAGTGTATGTACCCAGCTTTACACACTTCTATATTTCTTTCCTAACAATCTATGTACTACGGGGCATGTTGTGATGGTCTCATTGTCTACTTCATCTCTGGCATATACATATGTCTACAATTTGAATACTGAAAGCAAAAAAGGTGCTCTGACCCTTGTCAAACACACCTTAAAATGGGTCAAGCATAGAGCCCCATCTACCAATTTCTTCTAACAACCCCAACAGAATTGTCACGTACACGGATAATGGAATTCAGCTCCGGAGCAGTCACTTGCTTTGCTCGCTCGATGGCTCCCAGGACCTGTTGCTGGTGCTACAAGGAGAGATTGGGGGGGAAGGGGGGTTAACATTTATGAGATAAATGTACCAGTACTAATATGTTAAGAACTTTGCCACAACTTACGGGGCTATCTTCTAGGTCTATAAACTACTTACACACATAACAAGACATAAAGGTTTGTGACAGAGAATTAATTGCAAACCAATGGGACGTAAGCAACAAGAAAAGAAACATTAGATTTTATAGGTTTAAGTTGTTATTTTATGCTTCGATCCTTCCCTCACTAGTGTGGATGAACATACCTCCTGAGAGAGATAAGGCAACACCTGAGCACAGATTCCATTCAACCTCTTCACTATTTCAGCCTGGTAGAAAGTAAAACGTTTAGATTACAACATTGAACATGGAACTACTAAGCAACTTGCAACAAGGATTAGCCCTACTGAGAAGGTCTAGTATTTTTTTATTTTTAAATATCGCATCAGCAAAATTTATTACACTTTTAAATTTCCTGTCATGAGAATCAATATTCTTACATTACAGTTCATGCTGCATGAATAACAAAAAGAAGGATATCAGTGATCAGGCTGCCTAGGGAAAGATTTACGTTTGCTATTTTCCATTCAAGGAATATAGGAATATATATATGAGAGAGAGAGAGAGAGAGAGAGAGAGAGAGAGAGAGAGAGAGAGAGAGAGAGAGAGAGAGAGAGAGAGAGAGAGAGAGAGAGAGAGAGAGAGAGAGAGAGAGAGAGAGAGAGAGAGAGAGAGAGAGAGAACAGCAATATGAGTGACCATCTACAGGAAAAGGTTGCAGGACTTGTCACTCTAGGGCAGTTTTTTCAACCACTGTGCCGTGGCACACTAGTGTCCCCTGAGCAGTCTCCAGGTGTGCCGCCATAGAAGCAGAGCCAGGCCCGTCAGTATTTTGCAGCTGAGGCCCTGGAACGATCAATACTGGTGGGTTTAGTAATTGCAGAGCCAGTTCTAATTTTAGGCTCAAGCAGTGTTGGGCTCTTCTGGCTTTCTCAGATGTGGCTCAGGCGTTACCTATGGAGAAGCTGTAACATGACAATCCTAGGACACGCAACTGCACCATGCATCACCATTATATCTGAGTGTGCCTTGGCAATATGTAAATCTTGTTCAGTGTGCCGCGAGTTGTAAAAGGTTGAAAATCTCTGCTCTACGGACTAGTTTGGAAGTATGGAAGTTGGAATGTTATTTATTCTTCAGAAACACTTGGACTTTATGTAGATAGGCCTCAAATTGCACACACAGGAGGATACGTGCCAAATCTTAGGCTGAATGAAAAAGCCTGTACACTTATTCTATCTAGAGTCACCAACACATGACAGCTGTGCAGCCATGATATAGTAAAATGGCTTTCAGCTTACTCTATGACTGTAGTGTAGGTCCCTATGCCTGTAATTAGGATACAGTATGTCAGAAACAAAGAGCAGGTCTAGAACACAAAATACCTAGAAGAGCTTTCTTTATTCACTATACAGAGCCACAATATGACGCAGTGCGCTAAAGATAATATTTAAGCATTCTTTTTAGTCCCTATGCCATAGGAGCTTAGGCTAAATTCTCTGTCACACAAATGCACACTAGGGCCCATTTTGTCTGCAACCAATGTAACCTTTTGGGTGAAAACCAACACAAGCATGGGGAGTATAGAACGCCACATTCATTGGTCATGGGTTCAACTCCAACCAATCCAGAGTATAATATTTCCACTGCAGCAGTGTGTCCCATGAATATTTAGTTCTAAATGGACACAATACAAAGCAATCGCATTCCAGGATGTGTGTACATCTACATCAAGGTGCATTAATACACTTTAAAGACCCTCCCGTATGTACTTGTCCCATGACTGATATACTCAGAAAATATTATTTTGTAACCCTAAAATATGCTACTACTTTAGAATGTAGGGCAGAACGACATTAGTATGCGTGCACTGAAATGTTGTAAACTAAAACAAAACCATTTAAACTAGATATGTGCGGGTTCAGATTTACCTGAATCTTAAAATGGCATTTTATTGGCTCTCTGATGTCAAGTGTTTTGGGTAGCCAATACGAAATATCCAGATAAATCCAAACTCGCGTTAATTATGACGTTAAGAACTGAATAACTCCAAACCCGCATCTCTCTAATTCAAACATAGCAAATTTTTATCTAAAGTTTAATTTTTTTTTCTTCTTAAAATAGAGGGAAAAATGACGTTAATAAAATGTTAGCTACAACACTGCATTGGGTGCAAATACTCACCTGTTTGTGCATTTCAATGTTCAGTCCATAGGACATTTCATAATACTGAGGGAAAAAAGTAATTAGGTTAAAATCAAATATAAATAAATATACATACACAAGAGAGACATGTAAATATATACTACAGGTACATTACCTGGAGGTTTGGATGAAAACAGAATATTAATTACTAATGATAGTCTGTACATGTAAAACATCCGGTTCATTAAATTAATGCACAACGCACTTCAGTTTCAGTCAGCGGCGAAGGCCGCAAGGTTCTTCAGGAACAGTCTGAACACTGGCACCTCACACATACAAATATTGCACAGTAAGATCATTCGGCACGGTCCCCTCTGCCTTCAAGCATGCCCTTGTTTCCCTATTCTTAAATAACCTACCCTAGAGCCTACCACTCTCTCCAACTACCGACCAATCTTTCTCCTCCCTTTTAACTCCAAACTCCTTCAGCGTATTGTATACAACCGCCTTTCTTTCCTCCCATTCACTGTTTGACTCATTCCAGACTGGCTTCTGTTCTCTCCACTCCACTGAAAATGCCCTCACTAAGTCTGCAATGACCTCCATGCTGTCAAATCCAAGGGCCACTACTCCCTGCTTATTTTCCTTTATTTCTCTGCTGCTTTTCACACAGAGGCCCACCCTCTCCTCCTGCAAATCCTTCACTCTACTGGTCTGCATGATACTGATGCCCTCTCCTGGCTGTCTTCCTACCACTCGGACAGCTTCTTCTGTCTTTTCTCATGACTCCACCACCTCTCTTCCACTTCCCTTAACAGTTGGTGTCTCCAAAGGTTGTGTTCTTGGACCTCGCCTTTTCTCTCTCTATACGTCCTCTTTAAATTAGCTAATTTGCTCTTTCCACTTCCAATAATGGGGGTAATTCCAAGTTGATCGCAGCAGGAATTTAGTTAGCAACTGGGCAAAACCATGTGCACGGCAGGGGAGGCAGAGTTAACATGTGCAGAGAGAGTTAGATTTGGGTGGAGTGTGTTCAATCTGCAATCTAATTTGCAGTGTAAAAATAAAGCAGCCAGTATTTAACCTGCACAGAAACAAAATAACCCACCCAAATCTAACTCTCTCTGCAAATGTTATATCTGCCCCCCCTGCAGTGCACATGGTTTTGCCCAACTGCTAAAAAATATCCTGCTGCGATCAACTTGGAATTACCCCCAATATCTCTATACTGATGATACTTATATCTACCTTTCCTTCCCTGACCCCCTTCTCTCTTTACACCCATCTCCAGCTGTCTCTCTGTTATCTCTTGGATGTCTCAGCACTTTCAAAAACTTAACATATCTAAAGGTGGGTACACACTAATAGATATATCTGCAGATCAATTGATCTGCAGATATATCTATGGACGGATCTGGCAGTGTGTTCAGCATACACACTGCCCGATCCGTCGGGGACTGACGTCATGAACTGGGCGGGCGTGTACACACGCCCGCCCAGTTCAGCTTTCAATCGCTGCCGGCCGCCGAAGCATGTGTACGGGTGGTCGGCCGACCGCCCCGTACACACACAGCGACGCGCCAATATATCGGTAGATATATTGGCCGTCGGCTGTGCTGCGCGGCCGACGCGATACGTCTGTGAACGACGGAGTTCACAGACGTATCGGCCGTACACACTTGCCGACGCTCCCGCGATATATCGGCCGTTCAAGAGAACGGCCGATATATCGACCAGTGTGTACGGGCCTTAAGACTGAGCTGATCATCTTCCAACCTTCATGCATAACCTCACCTCCCATAACTCCACTATCCATTGAAGGCACAACTACTCTAGTCCTCAAGTAGGCTGTCTTTGAGTTATCCTTGACTCCTCACTCTCCTTCAAACCACACATTCAGTACCTCTCACAGTCCTGCGTTTCCATCTCAAAAATATTTCCAGGATCAGAACCTCTCACCCGGATGCTACAGAAACTCTCACTGGTTATCTCCAGATTGCACTACTGTAATCTCCTCCTATTTGGCCAATGCCTCTCTCCACTCCAATCTTTCCTCAATAGTGCTGCTTGCCTTTTCTTTCTCTCTAAATATACTACGTTTACCGGTCCTCTTACTATCCTTTCACTGGCTCCCCTTCTGTATTCAATTCAAGCTTCGTACACTCACAAAACCATCACCCATTCCTCTCCCATTTACGTCTCTGACCTTATCCCCCTTTACACTCCCACCCGCCCTTTGCTCCACAAATGCATGCAACTATTAAGGATTTGCACAAGTGAACATTGCAACCACACATCATTGCTAAATGGACTGTTCCCATGATCTGGAGACACAGTTAAAAGAAAATACATTATTAATGAAAAAGAAAAAAATACATAATTCAAAAGAACTACACCTAAACCTAGGGGGGGAATTCAATTAGGGGTGAGTCAGCTAAACCCATGAGTAAGTGCAACACGGTAGCTCTGAACTTGTACCCATAGGGCAGAGTTAAAAAAATCTGAGAGTCCAGGTGCAGTGTGGTGCCATTGTCGCAGTTTCCCTGCAGCTATTTGGATCAATCTCCAAAACTTTAAAATAAGGCTGGTGTTTGAGATAAAATAACAAAAAACTGTACTTTATACACGTGACATTTTTTGTATAATATTTTTACCATTCAGCTTGTTTCAATATATAACTGATGTGCTTACAGTAAATGTAATCTGTTAAACATATGGGTGGTTAGATCCTTTAGAAAATGCAGCAACTGTACTTGTCCTATATTGTCGTCAACTGTAAGTTGCTGTTTTCCTGTTTGATTATTTGTTTATGTATTCTGTAATTGGGCGCTGCGGAACCCTTGTGGCGCCATATAAATAAAGGATAATAATAATAATAATAATAATAACTGTTTAAGCTGGATATACTTTTGATCTTCCATCTAGGTAACAAGAATGCTCTGGGCAGTGGCATACTCGTGGATTCATTCATTGGCCAACACGTGGCTCTCTAGCAATTGTGAAACTACACATCACAGCATGCCCTGCCCAGTTTTAGCATTCCCTAATAGCAAACCTGTGGAAGGGCATGCTGGGAATTGTAGTTTCCCAAGAGCTAGAAGCCAGGCCTGTAAATAATTCCAAGTACTTAGTGGCTAATTCAGACCTGATCGCTGCTGTGCGTTATCGTACAGCGGGCAATCAGGTCTCAACTGTGCATGCATCGCAATGCGCATGTGCATGCGATCGGCATCTCAGCCCAGCGATTGCCTCTGCCTGATTGACAGGCAGAGGCGTTCGCTGGGCGGACCGGCAGCGTTTGGCAGCTGTTTTGGGGCGCAGTCCGGGCAACACAGGCGTGCCCGGACTGTGCGGGGGGGGGGGGGGGGGGGCGCTGTGGCTGCATGATGTCACACACAACCACTGGGACGCGGCGAAAAGTCACCTACCAGCGCAGAAATGGTAGGGACTTACTCGCTAGGTGCAATAGCATCGCCACCGTGCGGTGGGGGGGGGGGGGGAGTTCCAGATATGCAGGGGGGGAGGGCCAGACATGCGGGGTGGACTAGCCATGTTAGGGTGGCTGATCGCAGCCATACAAAAAATTGCATGACTATGATCAGGTCTGAATTAGCCCCTTAGTACACTATAAGCAAACTGAAGCCACATACACACAGTGCAATTTTAACTACAGATATGGATCCCGCTCAGTCAGCATCACAAGTAGAAACAGACTGTGCAGGCAGGTCAATTTTGACTATAAAGTGTACAAGCTAATACTTTATATGGTCAAAATGGACCATAGCAAATTAAAAAACAAAACAAAAAAAAAACAAATAAGAATTTACTTACCGATAATTCTATTTCTCATAGTCCGTAGTGGATGCTGGGGACTCCGAAAGGACCATGGGGAATAGCGGCTCCGCAGGAGACTGGGCACATCTAAAGAAAGCTTTAGGACTAACTGGTGTGCACTGGCTCCTCCCCCTATGACCCTCCTCCAAGCTTCAGTTAGGATACTGTGCCCGGACGAGCGTACACAATAAGGAAGGATTTTGAATCCCGGGTAAGACTCATACCAGCCACACCAATCACACCGTACAACTTGTGATCTGAACCCAGTTAACAGCATGATAACAGAAGGAGCCTCTGAAAAGATGGCTCACAACAACAATAACTCGATTTTTGTAACAATAACTATGTACAAGTAATGCAGACAATCCGCACTTGGGATGGGCGCCCAGCATCCACTACGGACTATGAGAAATAGAATTATCGGTAAGTAAATTCTTATTTTCTCTAACGTCCTAGTGGATGCTGGGGACTCCGAAAGGACCATGGGGATTATACCAAAGCTCCCAAACGGGCGGGAGAGTGCGGATGACTCTGCAGCACCGAATGAGAGAACTCCAGGTCCTCCTCAGCCAGGGTATCAAATTTGTAGAATTTAGCAAACGTGTTTGCCCCTGACCAAGTAGCTGCTCGGCAAAGTTGTAAAGCCGAGACCCCTCGGGCAGCCGCCCAAGATGAGCCCACTTTCCTTGTGGAACGGGCTTTTACAGATTTTAGCTGTGGCAGGCCTGCCACAGAATGTGCAAGCTGAATTGTACTACAAATCCAACGAGCAATAGTCTGCTTAGAAGCAGGAGCACCCAGCTTGTTGGGTGCATACAGGATAAACAGCGAGTCAGATTTCCTAACTCCAGCCGTCCTGGAAATATTTTCAGGGCCCTGACAACATCCAGCAACTTGGATTCCTCCAAGTCCCTAGTAGCCGCAGGCACCACAATAGGTTGGTTCAGGTGAAAACGCTGGAACCACCTTAGGGAGAAACTGAGGACGAGTCCTCAATTCCGCCCTGTCCGAATGTAAAATCAGATAAGGGCTTTTACAGGATAAAGCCGCCAATTCTGACACGCGCCTGGCCCAGGCCAGGGCCAACAGCATGACCACTTTCCATGTGAGATAGTTTAACTCCACAGATTTAAGTGGTTCAAACCAATGTGACTTTTGGAAACCAAACTACATTGAGATCCCAAATTGCCACTGGAGGCACAAAAGGAGGCTGTATATGCAGTACCCCTTTTACAAACGTCTAAACTTCAGGGACTGAAGCTAGTTCTTTTTTGGAAGAAAATTGACAGCGCCGAAATCTGAACCTTAATGGACCCCAATTTCAGGCCCATAGACACTCCTGTTTGCAGGAAATGTAGGAATCGACCCAGTTGAATTTCCTCCGTCGGGCCTTACTGGCCTCGCACTACGCAACATATTTTCGCCAATTGCGGTGATAATAAGATTTTACTTACCGATAAATCTATTTCTCGGAGTCCGTAGTGGATGCTGGGGTTCCTGAAAGGACCATGGGGAATAGCGGCTCCGCAGGAGACAGGGCACAAAAAGTAAAGCTTTTCCAGATCAGGTGGTGTGCACTGGCTCCTCCCCCTATGACCCTCCTCCAGACTCCAGTTAGGTACTGTGCCCGGACGAGCGTACACAATAAGGGAGGATTTTGAATCCCGGGTAAGACTCATACCAGCCACACCAATCACACCGTACAACTTGTGATCTAAACCCAGTTAACAGTATGATAACAAAAGGAGCCTCTGAAAGATGGCTTCCTTCAACAATAACCCGAATTAGTTAACAATAACTATGTACAATTATTGCAGATAATCCGCACTTGGGATGGGCGCCCAGCATCCACTACGGACTCCGAGAAATAGATTTATCGGTAAGTAAAATCTTATTTTCTCTATCGTCCTAGTGGATGCTGGGGTTCCTGAAAGGACCATGGGGATTATACCAAAGCTCCCAAACGGGCGGGAGAGTGCGGATGACTCTGCAGCACCGAATGAGAGAACTCCAGGTCCTCCTTAGCCAGAGTATCAAATTTGTAAAATTTTACAAACGTGTTCTCCCCTGACCACGTAGCTGCTCGGCAGAGTTGTAATGCCGAGACCCCTCGGGCAGCCGCCCACGATGAGCCCACCTTCCTTGTGGAGTGGGCCTTTACAGATTTAGGCTGTGGCAGGCCTGCCACAGAATGTGCAAGTTGGATTGTGCTACAGATCCAACGAGCAATCGTCTGCTTAGACGCAGGAGCACCCATCTTGTTGGGTGCATACAATATAAACAACGAGTCAGATTTTCTGACTCCAGCTGTCCTTGCAATATATATTTTTAATGCTCTGACAACGTCCAGTAACTTGGAGTCCTCCAAGTCACTTGTAGCCGCAGGCACAACAATAGGCTGGTTCAGATGAAATGCTGACACCACCTTAGGGAGAAAATGCGGACGAGTCCGCAGTTCTGCCCTGTCCGAATGGAAAATCAGATATGGGCTTTTGTAAGATAAAGCTGCCAGTTCTGACACTCTCCTGGCCGAAGCCAGGGCTAGAAGCATGGTCACTTTCCATGTGAGATATTTCAAATCCACCTTTTTTAGTGGTTCAAACCAATGAGATTTTAGGAAGTCCAAAACCACATTGAGATCCCACGGTGCCACTGGAGGCACCACAGGAGGCTGTATATGCAGCACTCCTTTAACAAAGGTCTGGACTTCAGGGACTGAAGCCAATTCTTTTTGAAAGAAAATCGACAGGGCCGAAATTTGAACCTTAATAGATCCCAATTTGAGACCCATAGACAATCCTGATTGCAGGAAATGTAGGAATCGACCCAGTTGAAATTCCTCCGTCGGAGCACTCCGATCTTCGCACCACGCAACATATTTTCGCCAAATTCGGTGATAATGTTGCACGGTTCCTTCCTTCCTTGCTTTAATCAAAGTAGGAATGACTTCTTCCGGCATGCCTTTTTCCTTTAGGATCCGGCGTTCAACCGCCATGCCGTCAAACGCAGCCGCGGTAAGTCTTGAAACAGACAGGGACCCTGCTGAAGCAAGTCCCTCCTTAGAGGTAGAGGCCACGGATCTTCCGTGATCATCTCTTGAAGTTCCGGGTACCAAGTCCTTCTTGGCCAATCCGGGACCACTAGTATCGTTCTCACGCCTCTTTGCCGTATAATTCTCAATACTTTTGGTATGAGAGGCAGAGGAGGAAACACATACACCGACTGGTACACCCAAGGCGTTACCAGCGCGTCCACAGCTATTGCCTGCGGATCTCTTGACCTGGCGCAATACCTGTCCAGTTTTTTGTTGAGGCGAGACGCCATCATGTCCACCATTGGTCTTTCCCAACGGGTTACCAGCATGTGGAAGACTTCTGGATGAAGTCCCCACTCTCCCGGGTGAAGATCGTGTCTGCTGAGGAAGTCTGCTTCCCAGTTGTCCACTCCCGGGATGAACACTGCTGACAGTGCTATCACATGATTCTCTGCCCAGCGAAGAATCCTTGCAGCTTCTGCCATTGCACTCCTGCTTCTTGTGCCGCCCTGTCTGTTCACATGGGCGACTGCCGTGATGTTGTCCGACTGGATCAACACCGGTTTTCCTTGAAGCAGAGGTTCTGCCTGGCTTAGAGCATTGTATATTGCTCTTAGTTCCAGAATGTTTATGTGAAGAGACGTTTCCAGGCTCGTCCATACTCCCTGGAAGTTTCTTCCTTGTGTGACTGCTCCCCAGCCTCTCAGGCTGGCGTCCGTGGTCACCAGGATCCAATCCTGTATGCCGAATCTGCGGCCCTCCAATAGATGAGGACTCTGCAACCACCACAGAAGAGACACCCTTGTCCTTGGAGACAGGGTTATCCGTAGGTGCATCTGAAGATGCGACCCTGACCATTTGTCCAACAGATCCCTTTGGAAAATTCTTGCGTGGAATCTGCCGAATGGAATTGCTTCGTAAGAAGCCACCATTTTTCCCAGGACTCTTGTGCATTGATGTACAGACACCTTTCCTGGTTTTAGGAGGTTCCTGACAAGCTCGGATAACTCCTTGGCTTTTTCCTCCGGGAGAAAAACCTTTTTCTGAACCGTGTCCAGAATCATCCCTAGGAACAGCAGACGAGTTGTCGGCATTAACTGGGATTTTGGAATATTCAGAATCCAGCCGTGCTGTTTTAGCACTTCTTGAGACAGTGCTAATCCCCTCTCTAGCTGTTCTCTGGACCTTGCCCTTATTAGGAGATCGTCCAAGTATGGGATAATTAATACGCCTTTTCTTCGAAGAAGAATTATCATCTCGGCCATTACCTTTGTAAAGACCCGAGGTGCCGTGGACAATCCGAACGGCAGCGTCTGAAACTGATAGTGACAGTTTTGTACAACGAACCTGAGGTACCCCTGGTGTGAGGGGTAAATTGGAACGTGGAGATACGCATCCTTGATGTCCAAGGATACCATAAAGTCCCCCTCTTCCAGGTTCGCTATCACTGCTCTGAGTGACTCCATCTTGAACTTGAACTTCTTTATGTACAGGTTCAAGGACTTCAGATTTAGAATAGGCCTTACCGAGCCATCCGGCTTCGGTACCACAAAAAGAGTGGAATAATACCCCTTCCCTTGTTGCAGAAGAGGTACCTTGACTATCACCTGCTGAGAGTACAGCTTGTGAATGGCTTCCAAAACCGTCTCCCTTTCGGAGGGGGACGTTGGTAAAGCAGACTTCAGGAAACGGCGAGGTGGATCTGTCTCTAATTCCAACCTGTACCCCTGAGATATTATCTGCAGGATCCAGGAATCTACTTGCGAGTGAGCCCACTGCGCGCTGTAATTTTTGAGACGACCCCCCACCGTCCCCGAGTCCGCTTGAGCAGCCCCAGCGTCATGCTGAGGCTTTTGTAGAAGCCGGGGAGGGCTTCTGATCCTGGGAAGGAGCTGCCTGTTGCTGTCTCTTCCCTCGACCTCTGCCTCGTGGCAGATATGAATAGCCCTTTGCTCTCTTATTTTTAAAGGAACGAAAGGGCTGCGGTTGAAAGGTCGGTGCCTTTTTCTGTTGGGGAGTGACTTGAGGTAGAAAGGTGGATTTCCCGGCTGTAGCCGTGGCCACCAAATCTGATAGACCGACTCCAAATAACTCCTCCCCTTTATACTGCAAAACTTCCATATGCCGTTTTGAATCCGCATCGCCTGTCCACTGTCGCGTCCATAAAGCTCTTCTGGCCGAAATGGACATAGCACTTACCCGTGATGCCAGTGTGCAGATATCCCTCTGTGCATCACGCATATAAAGAAATGCATCCTTTATTTGTTCTAACGACAGTAAAATATTGTCCCTGTCCAGGGTATCAATATTTTCAATCAGGGACTCTGACCAAACTACCCCAGCACTGCACATCCAGGCAGTCGCTATAGCTGGTCGTAGTATAACACCTGCATGTGTGTATATACTTTTTTGGATATTTTCCATCCTCCTATCTGATGGATCTTTAAGTGCGGCCGTCTCAGGAGAGGGTAACGCCACTTGTTTAGATAAGCGTGTTAGCGCCTTGTCCACCCTAGGAGGTGTTTCCCAGCGCTCCCTAACCTCTGGCGGGAAAGGGTATAATGCCAGTAATTTCTTTGAAATTATCAGCTTTTTATCAGGGGCAACCCACGCTTCATTACACACGTCATTTAGTTCTTCTGATTCAGGAAAAACTATAGGTAGTTTTTTCACACCCCACATAATACCCTGTTTGGTGGTACCTATAGTATCAGCTAAATGTAACGCCTCCTTCATTGCCAAAATCATATAACGTGTGGCCCTACTGGAAAATACGGTTGATTCGTCACCGTCACCACTGGAGTCATCGCCTGTGTCTGGGTCTGTGTCGACCGACTGAGGCAAAGGGCGTTTCACAGCCCCTGACGGTGTTTGAGTCGCCTGGACAGGCACTAATTGATTGTCCGGCCGTCTCATGTCGTCAAACGACTGCTTTAGCGTGTTGACACTATCCCGTAGTTCCATAAATAAAGGCATCCATTCTGATGTCGACTCCCTAGGGGGTGACATCCTCATATTTGGCAATTGCTCCGCCTCCACGCCAATATCGTCCTCATACATGTCGACACACACGTACCGACACACAGCAGACACACAGGGAATGCTCCTAACGAAGACAGGACCCACTAGCCCTTTGGGGAGACAGAGGGAGAGTTTGCCAGCACACACCAAAAGCGCTATATATATATATATATATATATATATATATATCAGGGATAGCCTTATTATAAGTGCTCCCTTATAGCTGCTTTGTTATATCAAAATATCGCCATAAATTTGCCCCCCCTCTCTGTTTTACCCTGTTTCTGTAGTGCAGTGCAGGGGAGAGACTTGGGAGCCGTCCTGACCAGCGGAGCTGTGTAAGGAAAATGGCGCCGTGTGCTGAGGAGATAGGCCCCGCCCCTTTTCTGGCGGGCTCGTCTCCCGCTATTTAGAGAAATCAGGCAGGGGTTAAATATCTCCATATAGCCTCTGGGGGCTATATGTGAGGTATTTTTAGCCTTTATATAGGTTACATTTGCCTCCCAGGGCGCCCCCCTCCCAGCGCCCTGCACCCTCAGTGACTGCCGTGTGAAGTGTGCTGAGAGGAAAATGGCGCACAGCTGCAGTGCTGTGCGCTACCTTTAGAAGACTGCAGGAGTCTTCAGCCGCCGATTCTGGACCTCTTCTGACTTCAGCATCTGCAAGGGGGCCGGCGGCGCGGCTCCGGTGACCATCCAGGCTGTACCTGTGATCGTCCCTCTGGAGCTTGATGTCCAGTAGCCAAGAAGCCAATCCATCCTGCACGCAGGTGAGTTGACTCCTTCTCCCCTCAGTCCCTCGCTGCAGTGATCCTGTCGCCAGCAGGAATCACTGTAAAATAAAAAACCTAGCTAAACTTTTTCTAAGCAGCTCTTTAGGAGAGCCACCTAGATTGCACCCTTCTCGGCCGGGCACAAAAATCTAACTGGAGTCTGGAGGAGGGTCATAGGGGGAGGAGCCAGTGCACACCACCTGATCTGGAAAAGCTTTACTTTTTGTGCCCTGTCTCCTGCGGAGCCGCTATTCCCCATGGTCCTTTCAGGAACCCCAGCATCCACTAGGACGATAGAGAAAATGTTTTTGCGGTTACATCCTTCCTGGCTTTAGATCAGGATATGGATAACTTCATCCGGAGTGCCTTTTTTCCTTCAGGATCCGGTGTTCAACCGGCATGCTGTCAAACGCAGCCGCGGTAAGTCTTGGAACAGACAGGGTCCTTGCTGGAGCAGGTCCCTTCTTAGAGGTAGAGGCCACGGATCCTCCGTGAGCCTCTCTTGAAGTTCCGGTTACCAAGTCCTTCTTGGCCAATCCGGAGCCACGAATATAGTGCTTTCTCCTCTCCATCTTATCAATCTCAGTACCTTGGGTATGAGAGGCAGAGGAGGGAACACATACACTGACTGGTACACCCACTGTGTTACCAGAGCGTCTACAACTATTGCCTGAGGGTCTCTTGACCTGGCGCAATACCTGTCGAGTTTTTTAATCATATGGACGACTTCTGGGTGAAGTCCCCACTCTCCCGGGTGGAGGTCGTGCTGAGGAAGTCTGCTTCCCAGTTGTCCACTTCCGGAATGAATACTGCTGACAGTGCTATCACATGATTTTCCGCCCAGCGAAGAATCCTTGCAGCTTCTGCCATTGCCCTCCTGCTTCTTGTGCCACCCTGTCTGTTTACGTGGGTGACTGCCATGATGTTGTCCGACTGGATCAACACCGGCTGACCTTGAAGCAGAGGTCTCGCTAAGCTTAGAGCATTGTAAATGGCCCTTAGCTTCAGGATATTTATGTGAAGTGATGTATCCAGGCTTGACCCTAAGCCCTGGATATTCCTTCCCTGTGTGACTGCTCCCCAGCCTCGCAGGCTGGCATCCGTGGTCACCAGGACCCAGTCCTGAATGCCGAATCTGCGGCCCTCTAGAAGATGAGCACTCTGCAACCACTACAGGATGGATACCCTTGTCCTTGGCGACAGGGTTATCCGCTGATGCATCTGAAAATGCGACCCGGACCATTTGTCCAGTAGGTTCCACTGGAAAGTTCTTGCGTGGAATCTAACGAATGGGATTGCTTCGTAGTAAGCCACCATTTTTACCCAGAACCCTTGTGCATTGAAGCACTGAGACTTGGTTCGGTTTTAGGAGGTTCCTGATTAGCTCGGATAACTCCCTGGCTTTCTCTTCCGGGAGAAACACCTTTTTTCTGGACTGTGTCCAGGATCATCCCTAGGAAACAGAGGACAAGTCGTCGGAACCAGCTGCGATTTTGGAGTATTGAGAATCCAATCGTGCTGCCGCAACACTACCTGAGATAGTGCTACACCGACCTCCAACTGTTCCCTGGATCTTACCCGTATCAGGGAATCGTCCAAGTAAGGGATAACTAAAATTCCCTTCCTTCTAAGGGATATCATTTCGTCCATTACCTTGGTAAAGACCCGGGGTGCCGTGGACCATCCCTACGGCAGCGTCTGAACTGATAGTGACAGTTCTGTACCATAACCTGAGGTACCCTTGGTGAGAAGGGTAAATTTTGACATGAAGGTAAGCATCCTTGATGTCCCGAGACATCATGTAGTCCCCTTCTTCCAGGTTCGCAATCACTGCTCTGAGTGACTCAATCTTGAATTTGAACCTCTGTATGTAAGTGTTCAAAGATTTTAGATTTAGAATCGGTCTCACCGAGCCGTCTGGCTTCGGTACCACAATAGTGTGGAATAATACCCCGTTCCCTGTTGCAGGAGGGGTACCTCGATTATCACCTGCTGGGAATACAGCTTGTGAATGGCTTCCAAAACTGCCTCCCTGTCAGAGGGAGACGTCGGTAAAGCCGACTTTTGGAAACGGCGAGGGGGAGACGTCTCGAATTCCAATATGTACCCCTGAGATATTACCTGAAGGATCCAGGGGTCTACTTGCGAGTGAGCCCACTGCGCACTGAAATTCATTGAGAACGGGCCCCCACCGTGCCTGGGAACTGGCTGATCTCTACAGCCTTTTTCCTCTCCCTCTGTCACGAGCAGAAAAGAGGAACCTTTTGTCCGCTTGCCAAAAAAGGACTGCGCCTGATAATACGGCGTCTTATTTTGAGAGGCGACCTGGGGTACCAACGTGGATTTCCCAGCTGTTGCCGTGGCTACCAGGTCTAAATGACCCCAAATGTCCTTTTCAAAGGCAATACTTCCAAATGCCGTTTGGAATCCGCATCACCTGACCATTTTACTGGTAGACTTGGACAACGCAGTTATACTTGATGCCAGTCGGCAATTATTCCGCTGTGCATCATGCATATATAGAAATGCATCTTTTAAATGCTCTATAGGCAATAATATACTATCCTTATCTAGGATATCAATATTTCCAGTCAGGGAATCCGACCATGCCAACCCAGCACTGCACCTCCAGGCTGAGGCGATAGCTGGTCGCAGTATAACACCAGTATGTGTGTAAATACCTTTTTGGATACCCTCCTGCTTTCTATCAGCAGGATCCTTAAGGGCGGCCATCTCATGAGAGGGTAGAGCCCTTGTTCTTACAAGCGTGTGAGCGCCTTATCCCCCCTAGGGGGTGTTTCCCAACGCACCCTAACCTCTGGCGGGAAAGGGTATGCAGCCAATACTTAAGAAATTTGTTATCGGGGGGAAACCCACGCATCATCACACACCTCATTTTATTTCTCAGATTCAGGAAAACTACAGGTAGTTTTTCCCTCACCGAACATAATACCCCTTTTTGGTGGTACTCGTATTATCGGAAATGTATAAAAACATTTTCCATTGTCTCAATCATGTAACGTGTGGCCCTACTGGAAATCACGGTTGTCTCTTCACCGTCGACACAGGAGTCAGTATCCGTGTCGGCGTCTGCCATCTGAGGTAACGGCAGCTTTAGAGCCCCTGACGGCCTATGAGACGTCTGGACAGGCACAAGCTGAGTAGCCGGCTGTCTCATGTCAACCACTGTTTTTTTATATAGAGCTGACACTGTCACGTAATTTTCAACAGTACATCCACTCAGGTGTCGACCCCCTAGGGGGTGACATCACTGTTACAGACACTCTGCTCCGTCTCCACATCATTTTTCTCCTCATACATGTCGACACAAACGTACCGACACACAGCACACACACAGAGAATGCTCTGATAGAGGACAGGACCCCACTAGCCCTTTGGGGAGACAGAGGGAGAGTATGCCAGCACACACCAGAGCGCTACATATATACAGGGATAACCTTATATAAGTGTTTTTCCCCTTATAGCTGCTGTATGTTTTAATACTGCGCCTAATTAGTGCCCCCCTCTCTTTTTTCTGTAGTGTAGTGACTGCAGGGAAGAGCAGGGAGCTTCCCTCCAACTGAGCTGTGAGGGAAAATGGCGCCAGTGTGCTGAGGAGATAGGCTCCGCCCCCTTTACGGCGGCCTTATATCCCGTTTTTTGTATATTCTGGCAGGGGTTAAATGCATCCATATAGCCCAGGAGCTATATGTGATGTATTTTTTGCCATGTAAGGTATGTTTTATTGCGTCTCAGGGCGCCCCCCCAGCGCCCTGCACCCTCAGTGACCGGAGTGTGAAGTGTGCTGAGAGCAATGGCGCACAGCTGCAGTGCTGTGCGCTACCTTATGAAGACAGGAAAGTCTTCTGCCGCCGATTTATGGACCTCTTCTTGCTTCAGCATCTGTAAGGGGGCCGGCGGCGCGGCTCCGGGACCCATCCATGGCTGGGCCTGTGATCGTCCCTCTGGAGCTAATGTCCAGTAGCCAAGAAGCCCAATCCACTCTGCACGCAGGTGAGTTCGCTTCTTCTCCCCTTAGTCCCTCGATGCAGTGAGCCTGTTGCCAGCAGGTCTCACTGAAAATAACAAACCTAAACTAAAACTTTCACTAAGAAGCTCAGGAGAGCCCCTAGTGTGCACCCTTCTCGTCGGGCACAGAAATCTAACGGAGGCTTGGAGGAGGGTCATAGGGGGAGGAGCCAGTGCACACCAGTTAGTCCTAAAGCTTTCTTTAGATGTGCCCAGTCTCCTGCGGAGCCGCTATTCCCCATGGTCCTTTCGGAGTCCCCAGCATCCACTAGGACGTTAGAGAAAATAATAATTCACAGTGTGTATAATGTATGATTGCCATCACCTGTGCTAAAACACCTTTCTTATCCAGTAACCTGTTCAATACAGGTGCTGGCAATCATACATTAAGAGGAAAGTCCAGAAGCAGAGCATTGTGTCCCTCCTGGAGAGGTCATGTTGGGAGGTATGCAATATCAGTGGATTTTGGCTCTGGGGCGATGAAGGGAAATCGCTTTAGTGCAAATCTGCCACGTAGGTAGAATCGCATCATGTGTATGCCCCTTAAGACACACAATGGAGGAAAAAGCAAAAATATTAACCCTAAGTACTTATTACACTTTACAAAAAGTAAGAAGCATAAGTGAGGAAAAAGCACGCAGTCTGTATTAAAAGGCAAAAGACAGGTTTTATATGAGTGACCTGTGACGTACACCATTACGCTTTAATGCAGTAGGAGGCGTCTTATTACACGGAGACGCTTCCTGCTGCAGTAATGATCAGAGCTGCGTCCTAGGAGACTGGGCAGTGTACAGCACCTATCGTGCTGCGCAAGTTACCTGTCACGAAGGCCAGGTTTCATAAACGGAGGCCGTCGCAGCACCCTCCCTGTCCCTCTAAGGCATCAGACTGTCAGTCTGCCTCTGTCCGACGCCGCAGGAACTGTTCCTGCACGCACAGAATGGGTCCTGCGCATGCGTAAAGTACCGAACCCTGGTACTTTGCACATGATAGCACAGGAAGGACCGCACCGGAATGAACCCTTATATGTGTACTAAGATGCAAAACTGAGGAAAAAGTACACAGCATGGGAATCGCTAACCGCGAGTTGCGCCATAGGGTGCAAAACATGTGTAAGGACACATCTGTGTCATATTAAGCATCACGTAAGCATCGACATGTACATCTGCCTTATTTCACATTCCTGTCCTATAGTAGTAGCACTTTGGTCTATAGCAGGAACGCTCCAGCTGTTGTGGATCTACACATCCCAACATGCCTTGCCACTATTAGGGCATGCTAAAACAATGGGAGGACATGCTGGAATGTTTAGTTCCACAACAGCTGGAGGGTTCCTGCTATAAACCAAAGTGCTACTACTACATGACAGGAATGTGAATACCCCTGGTCTAATGTGTCATTAAAGGGTGTGTGGAGCGCTATAATTTGCTTTTAAACAAAGCCACAGAAAATAGAGGCAAGGCAGAACAAAGTATATAAACGTTATATGTAAAATTTTATTTCTTTTTTTTTTAATCTAGAAGTCCAGTTTACAATAAAATGAAATGACAGAATTTGTCATTAACTATGTGCATATGCCACTTGTGGGCCTGAAACGGTTAAATAACAAATCCATTTTCTCCTCTGTCTGGGAAGCTGCCCCCCTCACCTCCTCCCAAGTGTCTGACCTCTTTGTCTTACAAGTCCCAGAAAGATTTTTAGGCAGATTTACACTCTGCCCTAACCCTCTCCCCTCCTCATCCTGTAACAAGCAGCTGTCTGGAAGAGTGAATGAATGGCATAACCCCACAACAGAGGGATAAGCCAGAAGACCTGCTGAGAGGGGGGAAGAAGGGGGGCTGGAAGAGGTCAGGAGGGAGGTGGATTTATTTTTTGGCAGACAACTCTGCACTACTCAAACTCCAGTTTTTCCTGCTTCCAAATCTTGGAAAGGATTTAGCTATCTAGCAGAACCCCTTCCATCCCAGCATACCACACACGTTTTTCACCTAGTGGCATAGGCGGATCGGAAAAGGTAACCAGAAACAGACCGCTTATACACAAGCTCTGTTTGTTTATACTTCCAGGCACTATGGTCCCCTGAGATGCATTTTAGGAGGGAAAGATCATTAGCCGAAATACAAACAGGAAGGTTTGTGTAATTGCCCTCAGGGGTTAATATGGAGTAGGAGCATTGCTGGCTGCTTAACCATCTGCAGCCAAATCTTGGGAGACAGAATTAAAAACCTAATTGTCCTGAACCGAGGGAGTCAAGAGCTTCTCCAAAGGGATAAAATAAGGGAGGTCTCCTAAACTGATGACAAAACTCCTGGCATTAGGAAAGACCCTTGAGTGAGAATCTGGTTCTTAATTAGGCACAAAGGTATATTAAAATTGTGCAAATGGCGCCTGAAACACATTTTTAACAGCCAGAGGCTCAGCCACATAGGGCACTGTGCAGCCCCATTTGTCCACAGCCAGGGGAACTGCCGACGTGACAGCTACTAATCCCATTTTTACTACAAGAATACCACATGTAAACAGACCTAAAAGTAGAAGCTATCATTTCCAATGACCCCATACTCACATGTCTGCTACTTATGAATGCACAGTTATCCATTCAAGGTAGAAATACTTTGAGGTAGACTATAATGAAACATAGGTGTGCTCTTATTTCACTTGGCAAGAAGCACCATAAAGAAAATCATATGGTTTACCGGGTCACGGCTCCTGCGTAGCTGTTAGTGTACTATGGGGGTCATTCCTAGTTGATCGCTAGCTGCCGTTGTTCGCTACGTAGCGATCAGTTAAAAAAACGGCAAATCTGCACATGCACTGCAATGCGCACGCGTGGGGTACAACGAGCACCTTGGTTTTGCACAGGTTCTAGCAACACTTTCAGTCGCACTGGCGGACGCAAGGAGATTGACAGGAAGTGGTAGTTTCTGGGTGTCAACTGACCGTTTTCTGGGAGTGTTTGGGAAAACGCAGGCGTGGCCTGGCGTGTATCTGATGTCATTATCATGTCACTTGTCGCAGCAATCATCGCACAGGATAAGTAACTACAGGGCTGGTCTTGTTCTGCACAAAATGTGTTTGCAGGCGCTCTGCTGCACAGGCTTTTGCACTCCTACAAAATGAAAATACACTCCACCGTGGGCGGCGACTATGCATTTGCACGGCTGCTAAAAGTAGCTAGCGAGCGATCAACTCGGAATGAGGGCCAATGTTCCTCTGCCATAATAATCTGTTGTGGTATCATCACTTCAGCCTCACAATGACAATAGCTTGCTGGCAGCAGCCATACAGATGTGACACAACAACATTTCAGATGTGCTTTATTGTTGGGTGTTCTGGCATAAAACCTACATTAGATGGACCTCTTAAATGGCCAGTCAAAAAGAGATAGATGCAGTAATATTTCCTTTGCAGATCATTTTCATTAGCTCAATATAGCAGAGCACATTCAAGTTATTATATTGCAGTCACAGACAGTAATGAATCCTGCACTTTGGTCACACTGCATACTGGGAAGGGAAGGTGTTGGTCATGCAAACGGAGGATTGCTTTTCCTTCCAAGAACTTACCATGACATAGTGCCGCTGCATCTCCGATTTCTCACTGGCCAACTTGTCACATTCCAGCTTAAGACTGAAAAACATAAATAATGTACTAGAAGAGGTCGGTACCGCTGGCATGTCAGGCTGCTGCTATAGGGGATCACATGCTCTATAATGTGGCACCGAAATGTCATTTTAAAACTTTATTTTTGTGTGTATGAGAATTTATTAGATATACTTTATACTGTTGGGGTAGTAGCCTTGATTACTGGGCATGTGTGATTCTGCATAAACTGGAATAGGTTTTTAACAATATAAAAAATAATCGTTTAGTTTATAATCAATAAATTTTTGCTTAAAAAAAAATAATAATAATACTTGTGCTTGAAATCCTGTAACATTCTCAACACTGGAGGTTGTGCTAGGGTTCATTAACCCAGAGAGCATCCTTGTATCATTCTAGTCTGACCGTCTCTAGTACAGAACTGGTATCCGGACTCTGGGTCAACACCCATTGGTCGACAGTGAATAGGTCGACATGCGTTTTTCCCTTTTTTTGAACTTTTTCATACTTTACGATCCACATGGACGACTGGAAACAGTAACCTGTGGCGAGCGGAGCGAGGGGACACTGTGCACTAGTTGGGGTACACGGTCACTTTACAAAGAAAACAAGAGAAAAAAAAAACCCACACATGAAAAACTCACATCGAAATTTTTTCATGTTGACCTTATTCATGTCGACCTATTTCTTGTGTCGACCTAGCAACTGTCGACCTAATGGGTGTCGACCTACACACTGTCAACTCTGAGTCCCATACCCACAGAACTATAGTGCTGCATACCTGAAACGTTGTAGCATTAATAACGTTATGCGATCTTCAGGATCCATGTTGATTAAAAGACACAAAGTAATGGCAAAAATACATCTTAAACCATGTAAACGCTAAAGGACTACCAAGAAACAGAAACATCTCTTTGCTACGTTACAGTAAGATCGATACAGTAGTATCAGAGGGACAGGCATTGACAGTTCCATAGGATAGTTCATTACAGAAGCAGAAACATGGCTGCAAGCCAGGATACGGACGAGGTGACAACTCTGTGTGGAAAGTTCAGGACAATGAATATAAAAATGGACTGCCAAACAGGATGCAGGAGGATTAACAGAACATTGTGGGTCTGGTGAATGTGCAGGCAGAATGCCATACAGTGACCGACCGTATGAGGAACAGCTAATCAGGCGGTGGCGGAGAGAAGTGTGTAAGGAAAAGTGCTATTTTAATGGTTATACATGTGCTCTTCCTACCTGTGATATTGTGCCTGAAGCAGCTGGAACTCATCTTTAATCCTATCACAGGAATCGGAGGTTGTGAACTTGAGTTGCTGGGGCAGGTGAGAGGAGCCCTGGGGAGGAGAGATGAGATTTCAGACAATGCACAATTCCCTTCATATCTGTGTACCACTGTTATTGCGCTGTTGTGACAAGGAATGGAAATAACCTGACCCGATGTGATCCAAACCTGGAGCATATGTATACCTCAGTACATCACAAGGGCAACAGTTTTATTGCAAATAAATGAAGGCTCCAAGAAGTGAGCTTGTGTTAAGATACATTTATTAAAGATGGGAAAAGCTGATTAAGTGATTAATAGTAACAGTATGACATACTTACAACATATTTATTTTACACAGTACAGGCCTGATGCAGGGCTGGTAGCAAAAGGGGTGGAAACTACTGAGGAAAAATGTGCACAGAAAACTGTTTCACTGCATCATAAGCCCCTATGTATTTCTAAAATAAGATTTTACTTACCGGTAAATCTATTTCTCGTAGTCCGTAGAGGATGCTGGGGACTCCGTAAGGACCATGGGGAATAGACGGGCTCCGCAGGAGATAGGGCACTTTAAGAAAGCTTTGGATTCAGGGTGTGCACTGGCTCCTCCCTCTATGCCCCTCCTCCAGACCTCAGTTAGGGAAACTGGGCCCAGAGGAGATGGACAGTACGAGGAAGGATTTTTGTAAATCTAAGGGCGAGATTCATACCAGCCACACCAATCACACCGTATAACTTAAGATAAACTTACCCAGTTAACAGTATGAAAAACAACATAGCCACGGTATCACCGAAAACTATAACATAACCCTTACGTAAGCAATAACTATATACAAGTCATGTAGAAGAAGTCCGCACTTGGGACGGGCGCCCAGCATCCTCTACGGACTACGAGAAATAGATTTACCGGTAAGTAAAATCTTATTTTCTCTAACGTCCTTGAGGATGCTGGGACTCCGTAAGGACCATGGGGATTATACCAAAGCTTCCAAACGGGCGGGAGAGTGATGACTCTGCAGCACCGATTGAGCAAACAGGAGGTCCTCCTCAGCCAGGGTATCAAACCTATAGAACTTTGCAAAGGTGTTTGTCCCCGACCAAGTAGCTGCTCGGCACAACTGTAATGCCGAGACCCCTCGGGCAGCCGCCACTGCTTGTGGGTCCCTCAATCTGGAACAATACCGCTTGAGCTTCTTGTTGAGATAAGAGGACATCGTGTCGATTTGTGGCATTCCCCACCGACATGTCAAGCACCTGAACACCTGCATGTGAAGGCCTCACTCTCCTGGGTGGAGGTCGTGTCTGCTTCCCAGTTGTCTACTCCCGGAATGAAGATCGCAGACAACGCCACAGCATGTCTTTCTGCCCAGAGGAGAATCAGTTACCTCTAACATTGCTGCCCTGCTCTTCGTTCCGCCTTGTCGGTTTACGTACTTTACTGCCGTCACATTGTCCGACTGAACCTGAATGGCTTGATCTTGAAGAAGATGCAATGCCTGTAGAAGGGCATTGTATATGTCCCTTAGTTCCAGAATGTTGGTTGGAAGAATGGCTTCCTGACTTGACCATTTTCCTTGGAACTGTTCCCCCTGGGTGACTGCTCCCCAACCTTTGAGGCTTGCATCTGTGATTAGCAGAATCCAATTTTGAATCCCGAACCGTCGGCCCTCAGTCAGGTGAGAAGTCTAAAGCCACCACAGAAGAGAAACACTGGCTTTTGGCGACAGACGGATCCTCTGGTGCATGTCGCCAAAAGCAGACGGATCCTCTGGTGCATGTGAAGATGCGATCCAGACCATTTGTCCAACAGATCCTGCTGGAAGGGCCTTGCGTGAAACCTTCCGTACTGCAGCGCCTTGTAAGCGACTACCATATTTCCCAGAAGGCGAATGCATAGATGCACCGATATCCTGGTTTGTCTCAGAACATCCCGCACTATTGACTGTATCACCAATGCCTTTTCCAATGGAAGGAATACCTTCCGTGCCTCCGTATTCAGTATCATCCCCAGGAACGGAAGCCTCCATGTTGCTTCCAGATGAGATTTTGGTAGGTTCAGAATCCACCCGTGATCCTGGAGTAGTCGGGTTGAGAGGGCAATGTTGACTAACAACCTCTCCCTGGATGGAGCTTTTATCAGATCGTCCTGGTACGGTATTATGTTCACTCCCTGTTTGCTGAGGAGAAACAATTTCTGCCATTACCTTGGTGAACACCCTCGGTGCCGTAGAGAGGCCAAATGGCAGGGCCTGGAACTGGTAGTGACAGTCCTGTAAGGCAAACCTTAGATAAGCCCGATGAGGCGGCCAAATCGGAATATGAAGGTATGCACCCTTGATATACAGAGACACCAAGAATTCCTCCTCTTCCAGACCCGAGATCACCGCTCTCAGAGACTCCTACTTGAACACCCGTAAGAATGGTTTCAACGACTTGAGATTTAAAATGGGTCTTACCGAACCGCCCGGTTTCGGAACTACAAACAGGTTGGAATAATAACACTGGTTTTGCAGTTGAAGTGGAACTGAAACAATGACCTGAGTCTGTACCTGTTTTTTAATTGCTTCCTATAAATTCATACTTGCTTCTTGAGAAGCTGGTAAGCCTGATTTGGAGAATCTGTGAGGTGGGAGTTCCTGAAACTCCAGTCTGTAACCCTGGGCTATAAGATCTTTGCCCCACTGATCCTGGCGTGACGTTACCCATATGTGACTGAAGAATCTCAAACGGGCTCCCACCTGCCTGTCTTCCAGGCAATGCGGACCATCGTCATGCTGAAGGCTTAGAGGAAGCAGAACTGGGGTTATCTTCCCGTGAACCTGCAGCTGCTGGTTTTCTGGGTTTACCTCTATTGCCTTTGAAGGCTGTAGAAGAACCTTTGGTTTTGTTTTTAAACTTTGCTGTCCGAAAGGACTGCAGAGTTGGAGCAGTGCAGGATTTTCTAGCCAGGGGAGCTGCGGAAGGAAAGTATGTAGACTTAACCCGCCGTAGCCTTGGATATCCACGTATCAAGTTCATCTCCAAAAAGGGCTTCACCTGTGAAAGGTAGGCTTTCCACGCCTATCCCGGAATCCGCGTCCGCAGTCCACTGGTGTAGCCACAAGCCCATGCGTGCTGACACTGCCATGGCAGTGGTGCGTGCATTGAGTAAACCAATTTCCTTTATGGCCTCCACCATAAAGTTAGCAGTATCCTGTATATGTTTTAGGAGTAAAATTATCTACCCCCTGGATAAGGAATCTAGCCTTTCAATTAGATTACCTGACCAATGGCCCTAGAGATCCATGCTCAAGCTATAGTGTGTCTCTGGGCCACCCCCGCATCTGTGTACAGAGATTTGAGAATGGTCTCAATCTTGCGGTCTGCAGCATCCTTCAAGGAAGCTGCCCCAGAACAGGTAAAACTATCTTATGAGACAGCCTAGAAACCGATGCGTCAAGTATCGGTGGGTTTTCCCATTTTTACCTATCATCCTGAGGAAACGGGAAGGATGTGAGTAACCATTTTGGGACCTGAAACTTCTTGTTATGATTTACCCAAATTACTTCAAATAGGGAATTTAGGGGCAGATGTTTTAACCTGGAGAAGGCATAAGGAAGTGATAAACCAGTGATATGTGCAAGGTGATAAAGGCACCAGCCAATCAGTTAACTGTTAATTTACATAATGGAGCTGATTGGCTGGTGCCTTTATCACCTTGCACATATCACTGGTTTATCACTTCCTTATGCCTTCTCCAGGTTAACACATCTGCTCCTTAATTCCTTAGATGTAGGTAAAGTAGCTGAGGATTTCTTTTTCACACTAAAATAAGAGTACGCTTCTGTGGACAAATGGCAGGGGTCTGAGACGCTGGAATGACCACTGAATCTCTATTGATCAGGTCATCTACAGATTGCCTTAAGCATTGCGTCTCCTTCTCATTTCGGGATAATTTATTCAAAATAATTGAAATCACCCCTTTTAATGAATCTAGCCATACTGGTTCAGATCCACTAGCCTGAGAATTTGTACTATCCTGAGTACACAGCAGTGATCCCCCAGATTGAGAAAAACACTCTGCTGTGCATGATACACACTCCTTAGACATAGTAAATGTGAAAGAACACACACACACACACACACACACACACACACACACACACACACACACACCGGAAATAGATTAAAAACACAGTTAACCCACACAGAGCCCTCCTAGGGAGACATAGTATAACGGAGCCAACTACACAGCGCCCCTATAGCTAAATAATAAGTTTAGCTGGGTTACAAACTAAGTACCCTTAATAGGGCTTAGTACACCAAATATTGCTTCACACCCCACCCGCTATGACCCCCTGGTACCGCTGAGGTGTTCTGGAGTCCTTGTGGAGGAGCTGTGCTTCCCTGTCAATCTGCCTATGTATAGCTGCAGAGGGAAATGGCGCTGGTGAGCTGCTGGATCCGCTCAGAGTGAAGCCCTGCCCCCTTAATGGCGCGCGGTCTTCCCAGGTTTTTTATACTGGCTGAGGTAATTATTCTGTTCTACAGTGGGTTAAAACCCCTGTAGTGCACTGCCAGTGTGGGTATCAGTAGAGGCTTCAGCTCGCCCCTCACAGCGATCACTACAGTGTCTCTGATGCCTGGAGCGCAACCTGCATGTCAGCGCTGCGCTCCTACCCTTGTGCCGCCATTACAGCCAGCCACCTACTCACCACTCTTCTGACTTCTGGCTCTGTTAGGGGTGGCAGCGTGCTGCGGGTCTGTACGCTCGCTATGTGGGGCTTGCGAATAGGACCCTCAGGAGCTCAAGTCCCACGAAGCAGGCAGTCTGGTGCAGGGCACACCTGCCTGAAAACAATAAAAAATAAAATGCAGAAAAAACTTTTCAGGAGCTTCCCAAGCATGACCGACTCCGCCTAAACTGAGTCTAGTAGGAGGGGCATAGAGGGAGGAGCCAGCCCACACTCTCAATTTCTTATACCCCTTTCACACAGCCATAAATTTCCCGGGTTAAAACACATGAACGCGCATCAACCCGGGAAATTTCTTGGTGTGAAAGGGTACAGGGACAAAAACCCGGGATTTCTGTCCCTGCATTTCAACCCTGCAATCGACCAGGGTTGGTCCCGGGATCGTCATTGGACCCTGGACAGTGTGAATGGTGCAGGGACATGTCCCACCTTCCCGGGTTGCCTCTGCTGATGCTGATTGGCTCTTCAGGGCACTTCCTGGTCTTGTGGTTTTTCTGAGACGCCCATTTTCAGAAAATACAGGCCATCCCGGGTTCAGTATGAATGGTGCAGACCCGGGATGTCTCGGCAAAAAATGCTGGTGTGAATGGTGCCAACCCGGGAATGTCCCTGCATGAGCCCGTGACAGAATTCCCGGGTTTTGTCCCTGCATTTCTGGTGTGAAAGGGGTATTAAAGTGCCCATGGCTCCTAGTGGACCCGTCTATACCCCATGGTACTAATGTGGACCCCAGTATCCTCTAGGACATAAGAGAAAAAATAAGAATTTACTTACCGATAATTCTATTTCTCGGAGTCCGTAGTGGATGCTGGGGTTCCTGAAAGGACCATGGGGAAATAGCGGCTCCGCAGGAGACAGGGCACAAAAGTAAAGCTTTCCGATCAGGTGGTGTGCACTGGCTCCTCCCCCTATGACCCTCCTCCAAGCCAGTTAGGTACTGTGCCCGGACGAGCGTACACAATAAGGGAGGAATTTTGAATCCCGGGTAAGACTCATACCAGCCACACCAATCACACCGTACAACTTGTGATCTAAACCCAGTTAACAGTATGATAACAGCGGAGCCTCTGAAAAGATGGCTCACAACAATAATAACCCGATTTTTGTAACTATGTACAAGTATTGCAGATAATCCGCACTTGGGATGGGCGCCCAGCATCCACTACGGACTCCGAGAAATAGAATTATCGGTAAGTAAATTCTTATTTTCTCTATCGTCCTAGTGGATGCTGGGGTTCCTGAAAGGACCATGGGGATTATACCAAAGCTCCCAAACGGGCGGGAGAGTGCGGATGACTCTGCAGCACCGAATGAGAGAACTCCAGGTCCTCCTTAGCCAGGGTATCAAATTTGTAGAATTTAGCAAACGTGTTTGCCCCTGACCAAGTAGCTGCTCGGCAAAGTTGTAAAGCCGAGACCCCTCGGGCAGCCGCCCAAGATGAGCCCACCTTCCTTGTGGAATGGGCATTTACATATTTTGGCTGTGGCAGGCCTGCCACAGAATGTGCAAGCTGAATTGTATTACACATCCAACTAGCAATAGTCTGCTTAGAAGCAAGAGCACCCAGTTTGTTGGGTGCATACAGGATAACAGCAAGTCAGTTTTCCTGACTCCAGCCGTCCTGGAACATATTTTCAGGGCCCTGACAACATCTAGCAACTTGGAGTCCTCCAAGTCCCTAGTAGGTGCAAGGCACCACAATAAGCTGGTTCAGGTGAAACACTGACACCACCTTAGGGAGAGAACTGGGGACGAGTCCGCAGCTCTGCCCTGTCCGAATGGACAAACAGATATGGGCTTTTTTGAGAAAAAACCACCAATTTGACACTCGCCTGGTCCAGGCCAGGGCCAAGAGCATGGTCACTTTTCATGTGAGATGCTTCAAATCCACAGATTTGACTGGTTTTAAACCAATGTGATTTGAGGAATCCCAGAACTACGTTGAGATCCCACAGTGCCACTGGAGGCACAAAAAGGGGGTTGTATATGCAATACTCCCTTGACAAACTTCTGGACTTCAGGAACTGAAGCCAATTCTTTCTGGAAGAAAATCGACAGGGCCGAAATTTGAACCTTAATGGACCCCAATTTGAGGCCCATAGACACTCCTGTTTGCAGGAAATGCAGGAAACGACAGAGTTGAAATTTCTTTGTGGGGCCTTCCTGGCCTCACACCACGCAACATATTTTCGCCACATGTGGTGATAATGTTGTGCGGTCACCTCCTTTCTGGCTTTGACAAGGGTAGGAATGACCTCTTCCGGAATGCCTTTTTCCCTTAGGATCCGGCTTTCCACCGCCATGCCGACAAACGCAGCTGCGGTAAGTCTTGGAACAGACATGGTACTTGCTGAAGCAAGTCCCTTCTTAGCGGCAGAGGCCATAAGACCTCTGTAAGCATCTCTTGAAGTTCCGGGTACCAAGTCCTTCTTGGCCAATCCGGAGCCATGAGTATAGTTCTTACTCCTCTACGTCTTATAATTCTCAGCACCTTAGGTATGAGAAGCAGAGGAGGGAACACATACACCGACTGGTACACCCACGGTGTTACCAGAACGTCCACAGCTATTGCCTGAGGGTCTCTTGACCTGGCGCAATACCTGTCCCGTTTTTTGTTCAGACGGGACGCCATCATGTCCACCTTTGGTATTTCCCAACGGTTTACAATCATGTGGAAAAAACTTCCCGATGAAGTTTCCACTCTCCCGGGTGGAGGTCGTGCCTGCTGAGGAAGTCTGCTTCCCAGTTTCCATTCCCGGGATGAAACACTGCTGACAGTGCTATCACATGATTTTCCGCCCAGCGAAAAGTCCTTGCAGTTTTTGCCATTGCCCTCCTGCTTCTTGTGTCGCCCTGTCTGTTTACGTGGGCGACTGCCGTGATGTTTTTTTTTCCCACTGGATCAATACCGGCTGACCTTGAAGCAGAGGTCTTGCTAAGCTTAGAGCATTATAAATTTACCCTTAGCTCCAGTATATTTATGTGGAGAAAAGTCTCCAGACTTGATCACACTCCCTGGAAATTTTTTCCTTGTGTGACTGCTCCCCAGCCTCTCGGGCTGGGCTCCGTGGTCACCAGCATCCAATCCTGAATGCCGAATCTGCGGCCCTCTAGAAGATGAGCACTCTATAACCACCACAGGAGAGACACCCTTGTCCTTGGATATAGGGTTATCCGCTGATGCATCTGAAGATGCGATCCGGACCATTTGTCCAGCAGATCCCACTGAAAAGTTCTTGCGTGAAATCTGCCGAATGGAATTGCTTCGTAGGAAGCCACCATTTTTACCAGGACCCTTGTGCAATGATGCACTGTTTTTAGGAGGTTCCTGACTAGCTCGGATAACTCCCTGGCTTTCTCTTCCGGGAGAAACACCTTTTTCTGGACTGTGTCCAGAATCATCCCTAGGCACAGCAGACGTGTCGTCGGGATCAGCTGCGATTTTGGAATATTTAGAATCCACCCGTGCTGTTGTAGCAGTATCCGAGATAGTGCTACTCCGACCTCCAACTGTTCCCTGGACTATGCCCTTATCAGGAGATCGTCCAAGTAAGGGATAATTAAGACGCCTTTTCTTCGAAGAAGAATCATCATTTCGGCCATTACCTTGGTAAAGACCCGGGGTGCCGTGGACAATCCAAACGGCAGCGTCTGAAACTGATAGTGACAGTTCTGCACCACGAACCTGAGGTACCCTTAGTGAGAAGGGCAAATTTGGGACATAGAGGTAAGCATCCCTGATGTCCCGGGACACTATATAGTCCCCTTCTTCCTGGTTCGTTATCACTGCTCTGAGTGACTCCATCTTGATTTGAACCTTTGTAAGTGTTCAAAAAAATTTTTTTAGAATAAGTCTCACCTAGCCTTCTGGCTTCAGTACCACAATATAGTGTGGAATAATACCCCTTTTCTTGTAGTAGGAGGGGTAATTTAATTATCACCTGCTGGGAATACAGCTTGTGAATTTTTTTCCCATACTGCCTCCTTGTCGGAGGGAGACCTTGGTAAAGCAGACTTCAGGAGCCTGCGAAGGGGAAACGTCTCGACATTCCAATCTGTACCCCTGGGATACTACTTGTAGGATCCAGGGGTCCTGTACGGTCTCAGCGCCATGCTGAGAACTTGTCAGAAGCGGTGGAACGCTTCTGTTCCTGGGAATGGGCTGCCTGCTGCAGTCTTCTTCCCTTTCCTCTATCCCTGGGCAGATATGATCTTATAGGGACGAAAGGACTGAGGCTGAAAAGACGGTGTCTTTTTCTGCAGAGATGTGACTTAGGGTAAAAACGGCGGATTTTCCAGCAGTTGCCGTGGCCACCAGGTCCGATGGACCGACCCCAAATAACTCCTCTTCCTTTATACGGCAATACACCTTTGTGCCGTTTGGAATCTGCATCACCTGACCACTGTCGTGTCCATAACATCTTCTGGCAGATATGGACATCGCATTTACTCTTGATGCCAGAGTGCAAATATCCCTCTGTGCATCTCGCATATATAGAAATGCATCCTTTAAATGCTCTATAGTCAATAAAATACTGTCCCTGTCAAGGGTATCAATATTTTTAGTCAGGGAATCCGACCAAGCCACCCCAGCTCTGCACATCCAGGCTGAGGCGATCGCTGGTCGCAGTATAACACCAGTATGTGTGTATATACTTTTTATGATATTTTCCAGCCTCCTGTCAGCTGGTCCTTGAGGACGGCCCTATCTATAGACGGTACCGCCACTTGTTTTGATAAGCGTGTGAGCGCCTTATCCACCCTAAGGGGTGTTTCCCAACGCGCCCTAACTTCTGGCGGGAAAGGGTATACCGCCCATAATTTTCTATCGGGGGGAACCCACGCATCATCACACACTTTATTTAATTTATCTGATTCAGGAAAAACTACGGTAGTTTTTTCACATCCCACATAATACCCTCTTTTGTGGTACTTGTAGTATCAGAAATATGTAACACCCCCTTCATTGCCTTTAACGTGTGGCCCTAATAAGGAATACGTTTGTTTATTCACCGTCGACACTGGATTCAGTGTCCCTGTCTGTGTCTGTGTCGACCGACTAAAGTAAACGGGCGTTTTAAAACCCCTGACGGTGTTTTTGAGACGTCTGGACCGGTACTAATTGTTTGTCGGCCGTCTCACGTCGTCAACCGACCTTGCAGCGTGTTGACATTATCACGTAATTCCCTAAATAAGCCATCCATTCCGGTGTCGACTCCCTAGAGAGTGACATCACCATTACAGGCAATTGCTCCGCCTCCTCACCAACATCGTCCTCATACATGTCGACACACACGTACCGACACACAGCACACACACAGGGAATGCTCTGATAGAGGACAGGACCCACTAGCCCTTTGGAGAGACAGAGGGAGAGTTTACCAGCACACACCAAAAACGCTATAATTATATAGGGACAACCTTATATAAGTGTTTTCCCTTATAGCATCTTTTTTATATATTTCTAACGCCAAATTAGTGCCCCCCCTCTCTGTTTTAACCCTGTTTCTGTAGTGCAGTGCAGGGGAGAGCCTGGGAGCCTTCCCTCCAGCCTTTCTGTGAGGGAAAATGGCGCTGTGTGCTGAGGAGATAGGCCCCGCCCCTTTTTCGGCGGCCTCGTCTCCCGCTCTTAACGGATTCTGGCAGGGGTTAAATATCTCCATATAGCCTCCGGAGGCTATATGTGAGGTATTTTTAGCCAAAATAGGTATTCATTTGCCTCCCAGGGCGCCCCCCTCCCAGCGCCCTGCACCCTCAGTGACTGCCGTGTGAAGTGTGCTGAGAGGAAAATGGCGCACAGCTGCAGTGCTGTGCGCTACCTTTAGAAGACTGAGGAGTCTTCTGCCGACGATTCTGGACCTCTTCTTACTTCAGCATCTGCAAGGGGGCCGGCGGCAAGGCTCCGGTGACCATCCAGGCTGTACCTGTGATCGTCCCTCTGGAGCTGATGTCCAGTAGCCAAGAAGCCAATCCATCCTGCACGCAGGTGAGTTCACTTCTTCTCCCCTAAGTCCCTCGTTGCAGTGATCCTGTTGCCAGCAGGACTCACTGTAAAATAAAAAACCTAAGCTAAACTTTTCTAAGCAGCTCTTTAGGAGAGCCACCTAGATTGCACCCTTCTCGGCCGGGCACAAAAATCTAACTGGCTTGGAGGAGGGTCATAGGGGGAGGAGCCAGTGCACACCACCTGATCGGAAAGCTTTACTTTTGTGCCCTGTCTCCTGCGGAGCCGCTATTTCCCCATGGTCCTTTCAGGAACCCCAGCATCCACTAGGACGATAGAGAAACGGTGGTGCAACGCGCCCGCCCCCATTTCTGTACCACTTCCCATCACCGCCCTTATGCGCAAGCAGCGTGTCAATCGCACTGGACCATTTGGGGCACTGCGAGTGGCATTACAGTCCCAAACCTGCACAGGGGCAGTGCTACTTCTGCGCATATCCAAAAACACCAGCGCTGTATATAAACATTGGGTTTACACATAACTTTGATTTAGGCCCTATATACAGATACGTGCACCAATATGCACAACTGGCACAGCTACATGCACAGCTAAACAGACATAGGCACACCAACATATACAACTATATATAGACACATGACCACCAACATATGGAACATACAGTCAATCTCGCTACAATCGAGACACATATACCCCCATTCTAAATTAATATAGTCTAATACACATATTATATACACATACACATTACAGACACACGCAGGCTTGTGTAAGCACACAGGCACATGGACACACGGACACGTATGTTGGGCCTGTTCTCACCGAATGGCGGCTGCTGCTTTGAGGAAACATCATATCCCACTCTGGCCCTGGTCTATCTTGATTTTAAACCCGGGCTCGGTGCTTCCAGTCCCAGCCTTTCCTGCTGGTCAGCCAAGGCTCCGTCACCCCAAGCCACGGCCTGCAGACGATAGATCTTCACTGCCAACTGTATCCTGCTCCCCCGTCCGGAACCCGCGCTCCTGTACCCGGCCTCCTGCGTTGCTCTGCTCCGATCTTTCTCCCGATCTTTTCCTTTGCTCAGGCTTCGGCCTGTCCTAGCTCTGCGCCCTGATCTCAGCTCTCTCCTCTATCTGGATCCTTTTGTTTAATGGCGGCTACAACTAACAGGCCTCTTGCGCCCTCTGCGGGCCGTCAGGAGTATGTGCAGTGCTTCTCACTGGGGAGCCATCATCATGCTCTCATTTATTCTAGGGATGTGATGTACTAAGGGCCTAATTCAAAGTTGATCGTAGCAGTAAATTAGAAGTTGGGCAAAACCATGTGCACTGCGGGGGGAGGGGAGGAAAGAGAGAGCAGATATAACATGTGCAGAGAGAGTTATAGGCCCTACACACTGGCCGATTTTCTGAAAGATATGAACGATCTCGTTCATAAATGAACGAGAACTCGTTCATATCTTTCAGTGTGGAGACTCCAGCGATGAACGATGCGCGTCCCCGCGCTCGTTCATCGCTGGTCTCCCGTCGGCTGTGCATGCAGGCCAATATGGACGATCTCGTCCATATTTGCCTGCACTTCAATGCAGCCGCGTGACGGGGGGAGTGAAGAAACTTCACTCCCCCCGTCACTGCCCCCCCGCCGCCGGGTCGCTCGTCGGCCGTATCGGCCGCCGGGCACCTCGGCGGCGCATCGTGATATGTGTAGGGCCCATTAGATTTGGGTGGGGTGTGTTCAAACTGACAGCTAAATTGCAGTGTAAAAATAAAGCAGCCAGTATTTACCCTGCACAGAAACAATATAACCCACCCAAATCTAGAGGCATACCTCCCAACTGTCCTGCTTTCAGTAGGACATTCCCGATATTCGGACCTTGTCCCGCTGCCCCACCCGCGGGCAGCAGTGTCCCGCGGGCGGGGGGGGGGGGGGGGGGCAGTTGGGAGAGCCTTTGATCACCTGCTGCTCTGCTCTGCAAAGCAGCCGGTGATCACTGAATACATGCTGTGCGCACGCGCACGGCATGTATTCACTGCTAGGACGGGAGCGGGGACTGCCCTGCTGCTCGGTGAGCGCTGGGCACGCCCCCAAAAGGCAGAAAAATGACCAGTTTCACAAGGCCACGCCCACACCCACTCAAGCAAGGCCACGTCCATCACAAGCGAGACCACGCCCCCTTTTTCGAGTCCCAATTTAGCCAAGGAGAAAGTTGGGAGGTATGCTAAAGAGCCCCATACACAAGAATGATAATGCCCAATTTCATCCGATTTCGGCCATTAGGGCCGATATATTGGATGAAATCGGGCATTTTGGATGTGTTTTACATCCGATCCGATGCACTGTCCCGTGAGCATCGGATCGGATCCCCTAGATTGAATGTGCTGTACTCGTGATATGTCGGACCCGCAGGCATGGCTGGGATCGCACAAGATACATTGTAAGCAAAAGGACCGCATACAATGTATCTTATGCGATCCTGCCGCCCGGGAGGCTGCTGGGGTGATCGCCTGCGACATGTGGGTCCGACATGTCGCAATAGTGTATGGGGCCCTTAACTCTCTCTGCAAATGTTATATCTGTCCCCCCCCCCCCTGCAGTGCACATGGTTTTGCCCAACTGCCAGGGGCGGAACTACTGGCGGGGCAGGCAGTGCATTGCACTGGGGCCCCGCCGCACTCAAGGGCCCACAGCCGCCGGCCGGCATTACATGAATGAGTCACAATGACTCATTGTATGTCATGCCGCAGCCGCACACCAGCGCTCCCGTGACCCGCCCGTCATAAGGAACGATTCTGGCCACCCGCACACGAAGGAGGGAGGAGGGTCCGTCCCTCCCTCCCTCATATACAAACAGGTCACAGTCTCTCAGTGAAGGAGAGAGCCGCAGCAGCGCTTTGTTACTGGTGGAGGCGCTGCTGCTGCTGCTCCTCTGCTTCACTATAGGCTGTCTCTGAGAACAGCCTATAGGGAAGCAGAGGGGCGGCAGCAGCAGCAGCGCCTCCACCAGTAACACAGCGCTGCTGCGGCTCCCTCCTTCACCTCCCTCCTCCTTCTTCTTCTCTACTGCCCGGGAAGCTGCACCGAGGAGCCTGAGCCAACAGAGAGGGTAAGTATAATTCTTCTTTCTTTCTTTCTTTCTTTCTTTCTTTCTTTCTTTCTTTCTTTCTTTCTTTCTTTCTTTCTTTCTTTCTTTCTTTCTTTCTTTCTGTCTCTTTCTTTTTTTATTTGTTGGGACTGCCTGCCGCAATGTGTAAACAGGGGGGACTGCCTGCCGCTATGTATAAAAATGGGGAATCTGCCTGCCGCAATGTAAAAAATGGGGAATCTGCCTGCCGCAATGTAAAAAATGGGGAATCTGCCTGCCGCAATGTAAAAATGGGGAATCTGCCTGCCGCAATGTGTAAAAATGGGGAATCTGCCTGCCGCAATGTAAAAATGGGGAATCTGCCTGCCGCAATGTGTAAAAATGGGGAATCTGCCTGCCGCAATGTAAAAATGGGGAATCTGCCTGCCGCAATGTGTAAAAATGGGGAATCTGCCTGCCGCTATGTATAAAAATGGGGAATCTGCCTGCCGCTATGTATAAAAATGGGGAATCTGCCTGCCGCTATGTGTAAAAAGGTAGAATCTGCCTGCCGTAATGTGTAAAAAGGGCACGCTATCTGCCGTTATGTGTAAAAGTGTATGGTGTCTGCCGTAATGTGTAAAATGGGGACGCTGTCTGCCGTAATGTGTAAAATGGGGACGCTGTCTGCTGTAATGTGTAAAAAGTGCACGCTGTCTGCCGCTATGTGTAACGAGGGCACGCTGTCTGCCGCTATGTGTAACGAGGGCACGCTGTCTGCCATTGTGTAAAAAGTGTATGCTGTCTGCCGCTATGTGTAACAAGGGCACGCTGTCTGCCGTTATGTGTAAAAAGTGCACACTGTCTGCCGTTATGTGTAAAAAGGGGAATCTGTTCGCTGTAAGGAGTAAAAGGGTCTCTACCTGGTGTAGTGGTGCTACTGTGCGGCGTAATTTGAAGAATGGAGACTACTGTGCACCGTTTTATGAATTGGTATTATTTTGTGGACACACCCCTTCCCCACGAAGCCACGCCACTACGTATTTTTGCGCGCGCCTACGGCGCGCACTGCCCATGGGGTGGACTTGGATGGGATGGGGGGGGGGGGGGGGGGGGGGCAAAGCATTTTGTTGCACCTGGGCCCACCGCTTGCTTGTTCCGCCACTGCCAACTGCTAACAAATTTGCTGCTGTGATCAACTCAGAATTACCCCCTAAGCCTTGAAAAGTGATACATTGAACGGTGATAAAGTACCAACCAACCAGCTCCTGTCATTTGTCAAAGCCAGCCTGTAGCATGGCAGTTAGGAGCTGATTGGCTGGTGTGTTATCACAGTGAAATGTATCACTTGTCAAGGCTTAAGCCTGGAGAAGTGATAAAGCAGTGATAAGTGGAAGGTGATAACGCATTAGCCAGTCAGCTCCCAACTATCATTTTTCAAACACGTTTTGATTGGCTGGTGCGTTATCACCTTGCGCTTCTCTCTGCTTTATCACTTCTCCAGGATTAATACATCTGCCCCTATATACTCTCCAACACTACCAGGGTCAGAATAGGCCATGAATTGGTGATGGATATCAGAAATCAATGTTTGGCAACTATTGACTATCCCAATTTAGTGGAAATAGTTTTCTCTAACGTCCTAGTGGATGCTGGGGACTCCGTCAGGACCATGGGGAATAGCGGCTCCGCAGGAGACAGGGCACAAAAGCAAGCTTTTAGGATCACATGGTGTGTACTGGCTCCTCCCCCTATGACCCTCCTCCAAGCCTCAGTTAGGTTTTTGTGCCCGTCCGAGAAGGGTGCAATCTAGGTGGCTCTCTTAAAGAGTTGCTTAGAAAAAGTTTTTAGGTTCTTTATTTTCAGTGAGTCCTGCTGGCAACAGGCTCACTGCATCGAGGGACTTAGGGGAGAGAATTTCAACTCACCTGCGTGCAGGATGGATTGGATTCTTAGGCTACTGGACACCATTAGCTTCAGAGGGAGTCGGAACACAGGTCTCGCCCTGGGGTTCGTCCCGGAGCCGCGCCGCCGACCCCCTTGCAGATGCTGAAGATTGAAGAGGTCCGGAACCAGGCGGCAGAAGACTTTTCAGTCTTCCTCAGGTAGCGCACAGCACTGCAGCTGTGCGCCATTGTCTGTCAGCACACTTCCCACAGCGATCACGGAGGGTGCAGGGCGCGGGGGGGGCGCCCTGGCAGCAATGTAGAATACCTGTATGGCGAAAAATACATCACATATAGCCCTTGAGGCTATATGGATGTATTTAACCCCTGCCAGACTTCACAATCTCCGGAGAAGAAGCCCGCCGAAAAGGGGGCGGGGCCTATTCTCCTCAGCACACAGCGCCATTTTCCCTCACAGAAAGGCTGAGGGGAAGGCTCCCAGGCTCTCCCCTGCACTGCACTACAGAAACAGGGTTAAAACAGAGAGGGGGGGCACTGATTTGGCGATATACATATATATTAAATGCTATATGGGAGGAACACTTATATAAGGGTTGTCCCTGTATAATTATAGCATTTTGGTGTGTGCTGGCAAACTCTCCCTCTGTCTCCCCAAAGGGCTAGTGGGTCCTGTCCTCTATCTGAGCATTCCCTATGTGTGTGCTGTATGTCGGTACGTGTATGTCGACATGTATGAGGAAAATGTTGGTGAGGAGGCGGAGCAAATTGCCTGTAATGGTGATGTCACTCTCTAGGGAGTCGACACCGGAATGGATGGCTTACTTATGGAATTACGTGATAATGTCAACACGCTGCAAGTGGGTTGACGACATGAGACGGCCGGCGAACAAATTAGTACCGGTCCAGGCGTCTCAGACACCGTCAGGGGCTTGTAAAAACGCCCATTTACCTCAGTCGGTCGACATAGACCCAGACACGGACACTGATTTCAGTGTCGACGGTGAAGAAACAAACGTATTTTCCTTTAGGGCCACACGTTAAGGGCAATGAAGGAGGTGTTACATATTTCTGATACTCCAAGTACCACAAAGAAGGGTATTATGTGTGAGGTGAAAAAACTACCTGTAGTTTTTCCTGAATCAGATAAATTAAATGAAGTGTGTGATGATGCGTGGGTTTCCCCCGATAGAAAATTATTGGCGGTATACCCTTTCCCGCCAGAAGTTAAGGCGCATTGGGAAACACCCCTCAGGGTGGATAAGGCGCTCACATGCTTATCAGAAAAATATCCTAAAAAGTATACACACACATGCTGGTGTTATACTGTGACCAGCGATCGCCTCAGCCTGGATGTGCAGAGCTGAGGTGGCTTGGTCGGATTCCCTGACTAAAAATATTGATACCCTTGACAGGGACAGTATTTTATTGACTATAGAGCATTTAAAGGATGCATTTCTATATATACGAGATGCGCAGAGGGATATTTGCACTCTGGCATCAAGAGTAAATGCGATGTCCATATCTGCAAGAAGATGTTTATGGACACGACAGTGGTCAGGGGATGCAGATTCCAAACGGCACAAAGATGGATTGCCGTATAAAAGGGGAGGAGTTATTTGGGGTCGGTCCATGGGACCTGGTGGCCACGGCAACTGCTGGAAGATCCACCGTTTTTTACCCTAAGTCACATCTCTGCAGAAAAAGACACCGTCTTTTCAGCCTCAGTCTTTTCGTCCCTATAAGATATCTGCCCAGGGATAGAGGAAAGGGAAGAAGACTGCAGCAGGCAGCCCATTCCCAGTAACAGAAGCCCTCCACCGCTTCTACTAAGTTCTCAGCATGACGCTGGGACCGTACAGGACCCCTGGATCCTACAAGTAGTATCAAAGGGGCACAGATTGGAATGTCGAGGCGTTTCCCCCCTCGCAGGTTCCTGTAGTCTGCTGTACCAATGTCCCCCTCCGACAGGGAGGCAGTATTGAAAACAATTCACAAGCTGTATTCCCAGCAGGTGATAATAAAATTACCCCTCCTACAACAAGGAAAGGGGTATTGTTCCACACTATAGGGTGGTACTGAAGCCAGAAGGCTAGGTGAGACCGATTCTAAATCTGAAAAATTTGAACACTTACAAGGGTTCAAATCCAGATGGAGTCACTCAGAGCAGTGATAGCGAACTGGGAACAAGGGGACTATATGGTGTCCCGGGACATCAGGGATGCTTACCTCCATGTCCCAAAAATTTGCTTTTCTCACCAAGGGTACCTCAGGTTCGTGGTACAGAACTGTCACTATCAGTTTCAGACGATGCCGTTGGAGTGTCCAAGGCACCCCGGGTCTTTACCAAGGTAATGACCGAAATGAGGATTCGTCTTCAAAGAAAATGGACGACCTCCTGATAAGAACAAGGTCCAGAGAACAGTTGGAGGTCGGAGTAGCACTATCTCAAGTAGTTCTACGACAGCACGGGTGGATTCTAAATATTCCAAAACCGCAGTTGTTCCGACGACACGTCTGCTGGTCCTAGGGATGATTCTGGACACAGTCCAGGAAAAGGGTGTTTCTCCCAGAGGAGAAAGCCAGGGAGTTATCCGAGCTAATCGGGATCCTCCTAAAACCAGGAAAAGTGTCAGTGCATCATTGCACAAGAGTCCTGGTAAAAAATGGTGGCTTATTACGAAGCGCTTCCATTCGGCAGATTTCACGCAAGAACTCTTCAGTGGGATCTGCTGGACAAATGGTCCGGATCGCATCTTCAGATGCATCAGCGGATAACCCTATATCCAAGGACAAGGGTGTCTCTCCTGTGGTGATTACAGAGTGCTCATCTTCTAGAGGGCCGCAGATTCGGCATTCAGGATTGGATGCTGGTATCCACGGAGGCCAGCCTGAGAGGCTGGGGAGCAGTCACACAGGGAAAAAATTTCCAGGGAGTGTGATCAAGTCTGGAGAATTCTCTCCACATAAATATACTGGAGCTAAGAGCAAATTTGTAATGCTATAAGCTTAGCAAGGCCTCTGCTTCAAGGTCAGCCGGTATTGATCCAGTGGGATAACATCACGGCAGTCGCCCACGTAAACAGATAGGGCGGCACAAGAAGCAGGAGGGCAGTGGTCAAAACTGCAAGGATTTTTCGCTAGACGGAAAATCATGTGATAGCACTGTCAGCAGTGTTCATTCCGGGAGTGGACGACTGGGAAGCAGACTTCCTCAGCAGGCACGACCTCCACCCGGGAGAGTGGGAACTTCATCGGGAAGTTTTCCGCATGATTGTGAACCGTTGGGAAAGACCAAAGGTGGAAATGATGGCGTCCCGCCCGAACAAAAAACGGGACAGGTATTGCGCCAGGTCACGAGACCTTCAGGCGATAGCTGTGGACGTCCTGGTAACACCGTGGGTGTAACAGTCGGTGTATGTGTTCCCTCTTCTGCTTCTCATAACCAAGGTATTGAGAAGTATAAGACGTAGAGGAGTAAGAACTATACTCGTGGCTCCGGATTGGCCAAGAGGGACTTGGTACCCGGAACTTCAAGAGATGCTCACAGAGGACTAATGGCCTCGGGAGCTAAGATGGGATTTGCTTTCAGCAAGAACTATGTCTGTTCCAAGAGGAACCGTGGCATCTGCCTCTAAGAAAGGACCTGCTCCAGCAGGGACCTTGTCTGTTCCAAGACTTACCGCGACTGCGTTTGACGGCATGGCGGTTGAACGCCGGATCCTAAGGGAAAAGGCATTCCGGAAGAGGTCATACCTACCCTGGTCAAAGCCAGGAAGGAGGTGACCGCACAACGTTATCACCACATGTGGTGAAAATATGTTGCGTGGGTGAGGCCAGGAAGGCCCCACGAAAAAATTTCAACTAGGTCGATTTCTGCACTTCCTGAAAACAGGAGTGTCTATGAGCCTCAAATTGGGGTCCATTAAGGTTCAAGTTTCGGCCCTGTAGATTTTCTTCCAGAAAAAAATTGGCTTCAATTCCTGAAGTCCAGACGTTTGTCAAGGGAGTATTGCATATACAGCCCCTTGTGTGCCTCCAGTGGCACCGTGGGATCTCAACGTAGTGTTGGGATTCCTCAAATCATATTGGTTTGAACCGATCAAATCTGTGGATTTGAAATATCTCACATGGAAAGGGACCATGTTGTGGCCCTGGCCTCGGCCAGGCGATTGTCAGAATTGGGGGCTTTGTCTTAAAAAAAGCTCATATTTGTTTTTCCATTCGGACAGGGCAGAACTGCGGACTCGTCCCCAGTTTCTTCCTAAGGTGGTGTCAGCGTTTCGCCTGAAACAACATATTGTGGTGCCTGCGGCTACTAGGGACTTGGAGGACTCCAAGTTGCTAGACGTTGTCGGGGCCCTAAAAATATATATATATATATATATATATATTTCCAGGACGGCTGGAGTCAGAAAGTCTGACTTGCTGTTTATATTGTATGCACCCCAAAAGATGGGTGCTCCTGCTTCTAAGCAGACTATTGCTCGTTGGATTTGTAGTACAATTCAGTTTGCACAGTCTGTGGCAGGCCTGCCACAGCCAAAATCTGTCAATGCCCATTCCACAAGGAAGGTGGGCTCATCTTGGGCGGATGCCCGAGGGGGTCTCGGCTTTAAAATTTTGCCGAGCAGCTACGTGGTCAGGGGGGAACACGTTTGTAAAATTCTACAAATTTGATACCCTGGCTGAGGAGGACCTGGAGTTCTCTCATTCGGTGCTGCAGAGTCACCCGCACTCTCCCGCCCGTTTGGGAGCTTTGGTATAATCCCCATGGTCCTGACGGAGTCCCCAGCATCCACTAGGACGTTAGAGAAAATAAGATTTTACTTACCGATAAATCTATTTCTCGTAGTCCGTAGTGGATGCTGGGCGCCCATCCCAAGTGCGGATTGTCTGCATTACTTGTACATAGTTATTGTTACAAAAATCGGGTTATTATTGTTGTGAACCATCTTTTTTAGAGGCTACTTCATTGTTATCATACTGTTAACTGGGTTCAGATCACAAGTTGTACGGTGTGATTGGTGTGGCTGGTTTGGGTCTTACCCGGGATTCAAGATCCTTCCTTATTGTGTACGCTCGTCCGGGCACAGTACCTAACTGAGGCTTGGAGGAGGGTCATAGGGGGAGGAGCCAGTACACACCATGTGATCCTAAAAGCTTGCTTTTGTGCCCTGTCTCCTGCGGAGCCGCTATTCCCCATGGTCCTGACGGAGTCCCCAGCATCCACTACGGACTACGAGAAATAGATTTATCGGTAAGTAAAATCTTATTTTTGGAATGGTTCCCACCATTGTATGTTGGTTTCTAATGACTGTCCATTCAGTGGCAGACACCAAGAAGCGGTGTCTGCAGCACAGCTCAATTGCGCATCCATGAAATCTTGGTTCGTACTGGCAATGCGCACAGTTTATCCATTACTGGTCAAACCATTGACTAGTATCCTTGTCATGGCTACAAACCAATGTTCAGGAACCACATAATGTTTTGCACCGCTGGGGGTGGTATGGAGCAGCCCATCTACTGTAAAGGGCCCCATACACTAGAACAATAATGCCCGATTTCATCCGATTTCGGGCATTCGGCCCTATAATAAGAATTTACTCACCGGTAATTCTATTTTTCGTAGTCCGTAGTGGATGCTGGGTACTCCGTAAGGACCATGGGGAATAGACGGGCTCCGCAGGAGACTGGGCACTCTTAAAAGAAAGATTAGGTACTATATCTGGTGTGCACTGGCTCCTCCCTCTATGCCCCTCCTCCAGACCTCAGTTAGGGAAACTGTGCCCGGAAGAGCTGACATTACTAGGAAAGGATTTGGAATCCAGGGTAAGACTCATACCAGCCACACCAATCACACCGTACAACTTGTGATAACTATACCCAGTTTACAGTATGAACAACAACAACAACAACTGAGCCTCATTCAACAGATGGCTCATAACAATAACCCTATAGTTAAGCAATAACTATATACATGTATTGCAGAAAGTCCGCACTTGGGACGGGCTCCCAGCATCCACTACGGACTACGAGAAATAGAATTACCGGTGAGTAAATTCTTTTCTCTATCGTCCTAGTGGATGCTGGGGTTCCTGAAAGGACCATGGGGAATAGCGGCTCCGCAGGAGACAGGGCACAAAAGTAATGCTTTCCGATCAGGTGGTGTGCACTGGCTCCTCCCCCTATGACCCTCCTCCAAGCCAGTTAGATTTTTGTGCCCGGCCGAGAAGGGTGCAATCTAGGTGGCTCTCCTAAAGAGCTGCTTAGAAAAGTTTAGCTTAGGTTTTTTATTTTACAGTGAGTCCTGCTGGCAACAGGATCACTGCAACGAGGGACTTAGGGGAGAAGAAGTGAACTCACCTGCGTGCAGGATGGATTGGCTTCTTGGCTACTGGACATCAGCTCCAGAGGGACGATCACAGGTACAGCCTGGATGGTCACCGGAGCCTTGCCGCCGGCCCCCTTGCAGATGCTGAAGTAAGAAGAGGTCCAGAATCGGCGGCAGAAGACTCCTCAGTCTTCTAAAGGTAGCGCACAGCACTGCAGCTGTGCGCCATTTTCCTCTCAGCACACTTCACACGGCAGTCACTGAGGGTGCAGGGCGCTGGGAGGGGGGCGCCCTGGGAGGCAAATGAATACCTATTTTGGCTAAAAATACCTCACATATGGCCTCCGGAGGCTATATGGAGATATTTAACCCCTGCCAGAATCCGTTAAGAGCGGGAGACGAGGCCGCCGAAAAAGGGGCGGGGCCTATCTCCTCAGCACACAGCGCCATTTTCCCTCACAGAGAGGCTGGAGGGAAGGCTCCCAGGCTCTCCCCTGCACTGCACTACAGAAACAGGGTTAAAACAGAGAGGGGGGGCACTAATTTGGCGTTAGAAATATATAAAAAAGATGCTATAAGGGAAAACACTTATATAAGGTTGTCCCTATATAATTATAGCGTTTTTGGTGTGTGCTGGTAAACTCTCCCTCTGTCTCTCCAAAGGGCTAGTGGGTCCTGTCCTCTATCAGAGCATTCCCTGTGTGTGTGCTGTGTGTCGGTACGTGTGTGTCGACATGTATGAGGACGATGTTGGTGAGGAGGCGGAGAAATTGCCTGTAATGGTGATGTCACTCTCTAGGGAGTCGACAGTCGACACCGGAATGGATGGCTTATTTAGGGAATTACGTGATAATGTCAACACGCTGCAAGGTCGGTTGACGACATGAGACGGCCGACAAACAATTAGTACCGGTCCAGACGTCTCAAAAACACCGTCAGGGGTTTTAAAACGCCCGTTTACTTTAGTCGGTCGACACAGACACAGACAGGGACACTGAATCCAGTGTCGACGGTGAATAAACAAACGTATTCCTTATTAGGGCCACACGTTAAAGGCAATGAAGGAGGTGTTACATATTTCTGATACTACAAGTACCACAAAAGAGGGTATTATGTGGGATGTGAAAAAACTACCGTAGTTTTTCCTGAATCAGATAAATTAAATAAAGTGTGTGATGATGCGTGGGTTCCCCCCGATAGAAAATTATGGGCGGTATACCCTTTCCCGCCAGAAGTTAGGGCGCGTTGGGAAACACCCCTTAGGGTGGATAAGGCGCTCACACGCTTATCAAAACAAGTGGCGGTACCGTCTATAGATAGGGCCGTCCTCAAGGACCAGCTGACAGGAGGCTGGATAATATCATAAAAAGTATATACACACATATTGGTGTTATACTGCGACCAGCGATCGCCTCAGCCTGGATGTGCAGAGCTGGGGTGGCTTGGTCGGATTCCCTGACTAAAAATATTGATACCCTTGACAGGGACAGTATTTTATTGACTATAGAGCATTTAAAGGATGCATTTCTATATATGCGAGATGCACAGAGGGATATTTGCACTCTGGCATCAAGAGTAAATGCGATGTCCATATCTGCCAGAAGATGTTATGGACACGACAGTGGTCAGGTGATGCAGATTCCAAACGGCACAAAGGTGTATTGCCGTATAAAGGAAGAGGAGTTATTTGGGGTCGGTCCATCGGACCTGGTGGCCACGGCAACTGCTGGAAAATCCGCCGTTTTTACCCTAAGTCACATCTCTGCAGAAAAAGACACCGTCTTTTCAGCCTCAGTCCTTTCGTCCCTATAAGATCATATCTGCCCAGGGATAGAGGAAAGGGAAGAAGACTGCAGCAGGCAGCCCATTCCCAGGAACAGAAGCGTTCCACCGCTTCTGACAAGTTCTCAGCATGGCGCTGAGACCGTACAGGACCCCTGGATCCTACAAGTAGTATCCCAGGGGTACAGATTGGAATGTCGAGACGTTTCCCCTTCGCAGGCTCCTGAAGTCTGCTTTACCAAGGTCTCCCTCCGACAAGGAGGCAGTATGGGAAAAAATTCACAAGCTGTATTCCCAGCAGGTGATAATTAAATTACCCCTCCTACTACAAGAAAAGGGGTATTATTCCACACTATATTGTGGTACTGAAGCCAGAAGGCTAGGTGAGACTTATTCTAAAAAAAATTTTGAACACTTACAAAGGTTCAAATCAAGATGGAGTCACTCAGAGCAGTGATAACGAACCAGGAAGAAGGGGACTATATAGTGTCCCGGGACATCAGGGATGCTTACATCTATGTCCCAAATTTGCCCTTCTCACTAAGGGTACCTCAGGTTCGTGGTGCAGAACTGTCACTATCAGTTTCAGACGCTGCCGTTTGGATTGTCCACGGCACCCCGGGTCTTTACCAAGGTAATGGCCGAAATGATGATTCTTCTTCGAAGAAAAGGCGTCTTAATTATCCCTTACTTGGACGATCTCCTGATAAGGGCATAGTCCAGGGAACAGTTGGAGGTCGGAGTAGCACTATCTCGGATACTGCTACAACAGCACGGGTGGATTCTAAATATTCCAAAATCGCAGCTGATCCCGACGACACGTCTGCTGTGCCTAGGGATGATTCTGGACACAGTCCAGAAAAAGGTGTTTCTCCCGGAAGAGAAAGCCAGGGAGTTATCCGAGCTAGTCAGGAACCTCCTAAAAACAGTGCATCATTGCACAAGGGTCCTGGTAAAAATGGTGGCTTCCTACGAAGCAATTCCATTCGGCAGATTTCACGCAAGAACTTTTCAGTGGGATCTGCTGGACAAATGGTCCGGATCGCATCTTCAGATGCATCAGCGGATAACCCTATTTCCAAGGACAAGGGTGTCTCTCCTGTGGTGGTTATAGAGTGCTCATCTTCTAGAGGGCCGCAGATTCGGCATTCAGGATTGGATGCTGGTGACCACGGAGCCCAGCCCGAGAGGCTGGGGAGCAGTCACACAAGGAAAAAATTTCCAGGGAGTGTGATCAAGTCTGGAGACTTTTCTCCACATAAATATTACTGGAGCTAAGGGTAAATTTATAATGCTCTAAGCTTAGCAAGACCTCTGCTTCAAGGTCAGCCGGTATTGATCCAGTGGGAAAAACATCACGGCAGTCGCCCACGTAAACAGACAGGGCGACACAAGAAGCAGGAGGGCAATGGCAAAAACTGCAAGGACTTTTCGCTGGGCGGAAAATCATGTGATAGCACTGTCAGCAGTGTTTCATCCCGGGAATGGAAACTGGGAAGCAGACTTCCTCAGCAGGCACGACCTCCACCCGGGAGAGTGGAAACTTCATCGGGAAGTTTTTTCCACATGATTGTAAACCGTTGGGAAATACCAAAGGTGGACATGATGGCGTCCCGTCTGAACAAAAAACGGGACAGGTATTGCGCCAGGTCAAGAGACCCTCAGGCAATAGCTGTGGACGTTCTGGTAACACCGTGGGTGTACCAGTCGGTGTATGTGTTCCCTCCTCTGCTTCTCATACCTAAGGTGCTGAGAATTATAAGACGTAGAGGAGTAAGAACTATACTCATGGCTCCGGATTGGCCAAGAAGGACTTGGTACCCGGAACTTCAAGAGATGCTTACAGAGGTCTTATGGCCTCTGCCGCTAAGAAGGGACTTGCTTCAGCAAGTACCATGTCTGTTCCAAGACTTACCGCAGCTGCGTTTGTCGGCATGGCGGTGGAAAGCCGGATCCTAAGGGAAAAAGGCATTCCGGAAGAGGTCATTCCTACCCTGGTCAAAGCCAGAAAGGAGGTGACCGCACAACATTATCACCACATGTGGCGAAAATATGTTGCGTGGTGTGAGGCCAGGAAGGCCCCACAAAGAAATTTCAACTCGGTCGTTTCCTGCATTTCCTGCAAACAGGAGTGTCTATGGGCCTCAAATTGGGGTCCATTAAGGTTCAAATTTCGGCCCTGTCGATTTTCTTCCAGAAAGAATTGGCTTCAGTTCCTGAAGTCCAGAAGTTTGTCAAGGGAGTATTGCATATACAACCCCCTTTTGTGCCTCCAGTGGCACTGTGGGATCTCAACGTAGTTCTGGGATTCCTCAAATCACATTGGTTTAAAACCAGTCAAATCTGTGGATTTGAAGCATCTCACATGAAAAGTGACCATGCTCTTGGCCCTGGCCTGGACCAGGCGAGTGTCAAATTGGTGGTTTTTTCTCAAAAAAGCCCATATCTGTTTGTCCATTCGGACAGGGCAGAGCTGCGGACTCGTCCCCAGTTCTCTCCCTAAGGTGGTGTCAGTGTTTCACCTGAACCAGCTTATTGTGGTGCCTTGCACCTACTAGGGACTTGGAGGACTCCAAGTTGCTAGATGTTGTCAGGGCCCTGAAAATATGTTCCAGGACGGCTGGAGTCAGGAAAACTGACTTGCTGTTATCCTGTATGCACCCAACAAACTGGGTGCTCTTGCTTCTAAGCAGACTATTGCTAGTTGGATGTGTAATACAATTCAGCTTGCACATTCTGTGGCAGGCCTGCCACAGCCAAAATATGTAAATGCCCATTCCACAAGGAAGGTGGGCTCATCTTGGGCGGCTGCCCGAGGGGTCTCGGCTTTACAACTTTGCCGAGCAGCTACTTGGTCAGGGGCAAACACGTTTGCTAAATTCTACAAATTTGATACCCTGGCTAAGGAGGACCTGGAGTTCTCTCATTCGGTGCTGCAGAGTCATCCGCACTCTCCCGCCCGTTTGGGAGCTTTGGTATAATCCCCATGGTCCTTTCAGGAACCCCAGCATCCACTAGGACGATAGAGAAAATAAGAATTTACTTACCGATAATTCTATTTCTCGGAGTCCGTAGTGGATGCTGGGCGCCCATCCCAAGTGCGGATTATCTGCAATACTTGTACATAGTTACAAAAATCGGGTTTTTATTGTTGTGAGCCATCTTTTCAGAGGCTCCGCTGTTATCATACTGTTAACTGGGTTTAGATCACAAGTTGTACGGTGTGATTGGTGTGGCTGGTATGAGTCTTACCCGGGATTCAAAATTCCTCCCTTATTGTGTACGCTCGTCCGGGCACAGTACCTAACTGGCTTGGAGGAGGGTCCTAGGGGGAGGAGCCAGTGCACACCACCTGATCGGAAAGCATTACTTTTGTGCCCTGTCTCCTGCGGAGCCGCTATTCCCCATGGTCCTTTCAGGAACCCCAGCATCCACTACGGACTCCGAGAAATAGAATTATCGGTAAGTAAATTCTTATTATTTTCTCTGACGTCCTAGTGGATGCTGGGTACTCCGTAAGGACCATGGGGATTATACCAAAGCTCCCAAACGGGCGGGAGAGTGCGGATGACTCTGCAGCACCGAATGAGCAAATTCAAGGTCCTCCTCAGCCAGGGTATCAAACTTGTAGAATTTTGCAAAAGTGTTTGATCCCGACCAAGTAGCAGCTCGGCAAAGTTGTAAAGCCGAGACCCCTCGGGCAGCCGCCCAAGAAGAGCCCACTTTCCTCGTGGAATGGGCTTTTACTGATTTAGGATGCGGCAGTCCAGCCGCAGAATGTGCAAGTTGAATCGTGCTACAGATCCAGCGAGCAATAGTCTGCTTTGAAGCAGGAGCACCCAGCTTGTTGGGTGCATGCAGGATAAACAGCGAGTCAGTTTTTCTGACTCTAGCCGTCCTGGAAACATAGATTTTCAGGGCCCGGACTACGTCCAGCAACTTGGAATCCTCCAAGTCCCAAGTAGCCGCAGGCACCACAATAGGTTGGTTCAAATGAAACGCTGATACCACCTTTGGGAGAAATTGGGGACGAGTCCTCAATTCTACCCTGTCCATATGGAAAATCAGATATGGGCTTTTACAGGACAAAGCCGCCAATTCTGACACACGCCTAGCTGAGGCCAAGGCCAACAGCATGACTACCTTCCACGTGAGATACTTCAACTCCACGGTCTGAAGTGGCTCAAACCAATGTGATTTTAGGAAATCCAACACAACGTTGAGATCCCAAGGTGCCACTGGAGGCACAAAAGGGGGCTGAATATGCAGCACTCCCTTAACAAACGTCTGAACTTCAGGCAGTGAAGCCAGTTCTTTTTGAAAGAAAATAGACAGGGCCGAAATCTGGACTTTAATGGATCCCAATTTTAGGCCCATAGTCACTCCTGACTGTAGGAAGTGCAGAAATCGACCCAGCTGAAATTCCTCTGTTGGGGCCTTCCTGGCCTCACACCAAGCAACATATTTTCGCCATATGCGGTGATAATGTTTTGCTGTCACATCCTTCCTAGCTTTTATCAGCGTAGGAATGACTTCATCTGGAATGCCCTTTTCCGCTAGGATCCGGCGTTCAACCGCCATGCCGTCAAACGCAGCCGCCGTAAGTCTTGGAACAGACAGGGCCCCTGCTGTAGCAGGTCCTGTCGGAGTGGCAGAGGCCAAGGGTCCTCTGAGATCATTTCTTGTAGTTCCGGGTACCAAGTTCTTCTTGGCCAATCCGGAACGATGAGTATAGTTCTTACTAGAGCCGTAACTACGTGTGTGCCAAGGGGGCTTGGCACACAGCGCAGTTGCCCTGGGGGCGCACGGCCAGCGGCATGTAATGAGTCAAATTGACTCATTACATGCCGCCTCTGTGTGCGCCGTGCGCCGCGCTGGAGGAGAGAGACCAGCGCCGGAGGCAGCGGACAAGGAGGAGGAGGGAGGGGGAGCAGGGAGCCGCAGCAGCGCTATGTTATTGGTAGTAAGCGCCGCTGCAGCATCCCCATCTCCTTCCGTATTGGCAGGAGAGGGGGATGCTGCAGCGGCGCTTACTACCAATAACATAGCGCTGCTGCGGCTCCCTGCTCCCCCTCCCTCCTCCTCCTTCTCATCTCACAGCCGCCACCGAGGGAGCAGCACGAGGAGCCTGTCAGCGGGGAGAAGGTAAGTATATTCCCCGCCCCCCCCCCCCTCTCTCTCTCTCTCTCTCTCTCTCTCTCTCTCTCTGTCTCTCTCTCGGACACCGCCTGCCGCAATGTGTAAAAAATGGGACTGGCTGCCGCAATGTGCAAAAAATGGGACTGGCTGCCGCAATGTGTAAAAAATGGGACTGGCTGCCGCAATGTGTAAAAAATGGGACTGGCTGCCGCAATGTGTAAAAAATGGGACTGGCTGCCGCAATGTGTAAAAAATGGGGATGGCTGCCGCAATGTGTAAAAAAAGGAACTGGCTGCCGCAATGTGTAAAAAATGGGACTGGCTGCCGCAATGTTTAAAAAATGGGGATGGCTGCCGCAATGTGTAAAAAATGGGACTGGCTGCCGCAATGTGTAAAAAATGGGACTGGCTGCCGCAATGTGTAAAAAATGGAGATGGCTGCCGCAATGTGTAAAAAATGGGACTGGCTGCCGCAATGTGTAAAATGGGACTGGCTGCCGCAATGTGTAAAAAATGGGGACTGGCTGCCGCAATGTGTAAAATGGGGTCCTGGCTGCCGCAATGTGTAAAATGGGACTGGCTGCCGCAATGTGTAAAAAGGGGGACTGGCTGCCGCAATGTGTATAAAGGGGGCCTGGCTGCCGCAATGTGTATAAAGGGGGACATCGTCTGCCGTAATGTGTAAAAACGGGGACGCTGTCTGCTGTAATTGTAAAAAAGGGACGCTGTCTGCCGCAATGTGTAAAAAGAAGGACCGGCTGCCGCAATGTGTTAAAAGGGAGACTGGCTGCTGTAATGTGTAAAAAGGGGGACTGGCTGCCGCAATGTGTAAAAAGGGTCTATCTGCCGCAATGTGTAAAAAGGGGGACTGGCTGCCGCAATGTGTAAAAAGGGGGACACTGTCTGCTGTAATGTATAAAAGGGGCTCTACCTGGTGCAGTGGCGCTACTGTGCAGCGTAATTTGAATAATGTAGACTACTGTGCACCGTAGTATGAATTGCTATTATTTTGTGGCCACGCCCCTTCCCCGTGAAGCCACGCCCCTAGATTTTTTTTTGCACGCCTACGGCGCGCTCTGCCCCTATCTTACATGGGGGGGGGGGCGCCACTGTCGTTTCTTGCACACAGCGCTAAAATGCCTAGTTACGGCACTGGTTCTTACTCCTCTCTTTCTTATTATCCTCAGTACCTTTGGTATGAGAGGAAGAGGAGGGAACACATAAACCGACTGGTACACCCACGGTGTCACTAGAGCGTCCACAGCTATCGCCTGAGGGTCCCTTGACCTGGCGCAATATCTTTTTAGCTTTTTGTTGAGGCGGGACGCCATCATGTCCACCTGTGGCCTTTCCCAACGATTTACAATCAGCTTGAAGACCTCTGGATGAAGTCCCCACTCTCCCGGGTGGAGGTCGTGCCTGCTGAGGAAGTCTGCTTCCCAGTTGTCCACTCCCGGAATGAACACCGCTGACAGTGCTAGCACGTGATTCTCCGCCCATCGAAGAATCCTTGTGGCTTCTGCCATCGCCATCCTGCTTCTCGTGCCGCCCTGTCGGTTTACATGAGCGACCGCCGTGATGTTGTCTGACTGAATCAGCACCGGTTGGTTTTGAAGCAGGGGTTCTGCTTGACTCAGGGCATTGTAAATGGCCCTTAGTTCCAGAATATTTATGTGTAGGGAAGTCTCCTGACTCGACCACTGTCCTTGGAAGTTTCTTCCCTGAGTGACTGCCCCCCCAACCTCTGAGGCTTGCATCCGTGGTCACCAGGACCCAGTCCTGAATGCCGAATCTGCGGCCCTCGAGAAGATGAGCACTCTGCAGCCACCACAGCAGAGACACCCTGGCCCTCGGGGACAGGGTGATCAACCGATGCATCTGAAGATGCTATCCGGACCACTTGTCTAACAGATCCCACTGAAAGATCCTTGCATGGAACCTGCCGAAGGGAATTGCTTCGTAAGAAGCTACTATCTTTCCCAGGACTCGCGTGCAGTGATGCACGACACCTGTTTTGGTTTCAGGAGGTCCCTGACCAGAGATGACAATTCCTGGGCCTTCTCCTCCGGGAGAAACACCTTCTTCTGTGTCCAGAACCATGCCCAAGAACAGCAGACGCGTCGTAGGAATCAGCTGCGACTTTGGGATATTCAGAATCCAGCCGTGCTGTTGTAGCACTTCCCGAGATAGTGCTACTCTGACTAACAACTGCTCCTTGGACCTTGCCTTTATAAGGAGATCGTCCAAGTACGGGATAATTATAACTCCCTTCTTTCGAAGGAGTATCATCATTTCGGCCATTACCTTGGTAAATACCCTCGGTGCCGTGGACAGACCAAACGGCAACGTCTGGAATTGGTAATGACAGTCTGGTTTCGGTACCACAAATATTGTGGAATAGTAACCCCGTCCCTGTTGAAGGAGGGGAACTTTGATTATCACCTGCTGAAGGTACAGCTTGTGAATTGCCGCCAGTACTACTTCCCTTTCCTTGGGAGCAGCTGGCAAGGCTGATTTGAGGTAACGGCGAGGGGGAGACGCCTCGAACTCCAGCTTGTATCCCTGAGATACCACTTGTAGAACCCAGAGATCCACCTGTGAGCGAACCCACTGGTCGCTGAAGTTCCGGAAACGCGCCCCCACCGCACCTGGCTCCACCTGTGGAGCCCCAGCGTCATGCGGTGGACTTAGTGGAAGCAGGGGAGGATTTTTGTTCCTGGGAACTGGCTGTCTGGTGCAGCTTTTTCCCTCTACCCCTGCCTCTGGGCAGAAAGGACGCACCTCTGACCCGCTTGCCTTTCTGAGGCCGAAAGGACTGTACTTGATAATACGGTGCTTTCTTAGGCTGTGAGGGAACCTGATGTAAAAAAGTCGACTTCCCAGCTGTTGCTGTGGATACGAGGTCCGAGAGACCGTCCCCAAACAATTCCTCACCCTTATAAGGCAAAACCTCCATGTGCCTTTTAGAATCAGCATCACCTGTCCACTGCCGAGTCCATAATACTCTCCTGGCAGAAATGGACATTGCATTAATTCTAGATGCCAGCCGGCAAATGTCCCTCTGTGCATCCCTCATATATAAGACAACGTCTTTAATATGCTCTATGGTTAGCAAAATAGTATCCCTGTCAAGGGAATCAATGTTATCTGACAGGGTATCAGACCAAGCAGCTGCATCACTACACATCCATGCTGAAGCAATTGCAGGTCTCAGTATAGTACCTGAGTGTGTATACACAGACTTAAGGATAGCCTCCTGCTTTCTATCTGCAGGCTCCTTTAAGGCGGCCGTATCCTGAGACGGCAGTGCCACCTTTTTTGATAAGCGTGTGAGCGCCTTGTCCACCCTAGGGGATGTTTCCCAGCGTAACCTGTCCGTTGGCGGGAAAGGGTACGCCATTAGTAACCTCTTAGAAATCACTAATTTCTTATCTGGGGAACACCACGCTTCTTCACACAATTCATTTAACTCATCAGATGGGGGAAAAGTCACTGGCTGCTTTTTCTCCCCAAACATATTACCCTTTTTAGTGGTAACCGGGTTAATGTCAGAAATGTGCAACACATTTTTCATTGCCGTAATCATGCATCGGATGGCCCTTGTGGACTGTACATTTGTCTCATCCTCGTCTACACTGGAGTCAGACTCCGTGTCGACATCTGTGTCTGCCATCTGAGGTAGCGGGCGTTTTTGAGCCCCTGATGGCCTCTGAGACGCCTGGGCAGGTGCGGGCTGAGATGCCGGCTGTCCCAAAGCTGTTACGTCATCGAACCTTTTATGCAAGGAGTTGACACTGTCGGTTAATACCTTCCACATATCCATCCACTCTGGTGTCGGCCCCGCAGGGGGCGACATCACACTTATCAGCTCCTGCTCCGCCTCCACGTAAGCGTCCTCATCAAACATGTCGACACAGCCGTACCGACACACCGCACACACACAGGGAATGCTCTGACTGAAGACAGGACCCCACAAAGTCCTTTGGGGAGACAGAGAGAGAGTATGCCAGCACACATCAGAGCGCTATATAACAGAGGGATTTACACTAACACAAAGTGAATTTTCCCCCAATAGCTGCTTATATCACCTTTTGCGCCTAAATTTATGTGCCCCCCCTCTCTTTTTTACCCTTCTTGTAGTGTATACTGCAGGGGAGAGCCTAGGGGGCGTCCTTCCAGCGGAGCTGTGAAGAGAAAATGGCGCCGGTGTGCTGAGGGAGATAGCCCCGCCCCCTCCGCGGCGGGCTTTTCCTGCTTTTTTAACAATGGTAATGGCGGGGGATTAGGCACATATACAGTTTATAACTGTATTATGTGCACATTTGCCAAAAGGTATACTTATTGCAGCCAGGGCGCCCCCCCCCCCCCTCCCCCCAGCGCCCTGCACCCACCAGTGACCGGAGCGTGTGGTGTGCTGTGGGAGCAATGGCTCAGCTGCAGTGCTGTGCGCTACCTTATTGAAGACCGGAGTCTTCAGCCGCCGATTTTCTCCAGGTTCTTCCGTCTTCTGGCTCTGCAAGGGGGACGGCGGCGCGGCTCCGGGAACGGACGATCGAGGTCGGGCCCTGTGTTCGATCCCTCTGGAGCTAATGGTGTCCAGTAGCCTTAGAAGCACAAGCTAGCTGCAAGCAGGTAGGTTTGCTTCTCTCCCCTCAGTCCCTCGTAGCAGTGAGTCTGTTTCCAGCAGATCACACTGAAAATAAAAAACCTAACAAATACTTTCTTTTCAAGAAACTCAGGAGAGCCCACTAGGTGCATCCAGCTCTGGCCGGGCACAGATTCTAACTGAGGTCTGGAGGAGGGGGATAGAGGGAGGAGCCAGTGCACACCAGATATATTACCTAATCTTTCTTTTAAGAGTGCCCAGTCTCCTGCGGAGCCCGTCTATTCCCCATGGTCCTTACGGAGTACCCAGCATCCACTAGGACGTCAGAGAAATATTGGGTGAAATCGGGCATTTTGGAGAGGTGTTTCTGAACCGATTCGATGCGCATTCCCGTGAGCATCGGATCGGATCCCCTAGATTGACTGTGCTGCACTCGTGATATGTCAGACACTGCAGGCATGGCTGGGATCGCACAAGATATATCGTATGCAAAAGGACATCATATGATGTATCTTGGGCGATCCTGCCGCCCAGGAGGCTGCCGGGGTGATCACCTGCGACATGTCAGACGGACATGTCGCAGTAGTGTATGGGGCCCTTAAGACTGGTACTTAACAAATATACTTAAATCAGCTGATCTGCTGCTTTCACAGGCTGCGTAAAGCTTCAGGCAGTACTAAGATGGCGGTAACATTCCACATCAATACTAATCGATTAGTATCGCAATGCGGTAAGAGCTGTCCCTTGCATTGCCTGCGCCGCTGGGTGAGAGGCTGTGCTGTGGTCTCCGTCACCTACCAGCCCTGGGAATGATGTCTGCAGCCAGTCCCAGGCTCCTCCTCCCTGCAGCCAGAAGGACAGCTGGCAGTGTTGCTGGGGGAGAAAGAGGCTGGGATCTGGGACTGCGACAGAAAGCTGCTTGCACACAGGTATCGGGGTGGGGGGGTGGGTGGGACTGTGCTTGGCGTGAGCGGCGCTGGGAGGCATAGGCTGCAGGATGCGGTAAGAAGCCCGTAGACTTCTATAGGATAACGCCATAAAAATCTGGTTTTATCCCCCCTGCATCGATAAGTGTGCGGACGAGTGTTAGTAAATTTGAAAGTGCTGTAAAAACACTGAAACAGGGTTTTTACAGCATTTTCCTTTTGTGCAGTGGTTCTCAAACTGTGTGCCGTGGCTCCCTGGGGCGCTTCGGGACACTTGCAGGGGTGCCTTGGATTGGTAGTCCAGGACCAATTCATATTATTTATTTATGGTCAGTGTAATAAACTAGTGCTGGTGGTGGCCAATCATGAAATATGTGGACAAACAAAAGCAAATCTTGTCTCTCACCACATAATTGAACCTAAGGAGGACAGAAAACACAATTGACTTCATATTTCTTTCTAAATTTCTCAATAAGAAACTTTTGGCCTAGGGGTGCCGTGATAAAAAGTCTGATACTCTAGAGTGCCGTGATTCAAAAAAGTTTGGGAACCTCAGCTTTAGTGCATCCCGTCCTCAGTGAGGAATCAGATTTTTTCTTGTTTCAACTGGAACCTGGGGGCAGATGTATTAACCTGGAGAAGGCATAAGGAAGTGATAAACCAGTGATATGTGCAATGTGATAGACACCAGCCAATCAGCTCCAATATGTAAATTAACAGTTAGGATCTGATTGGCTGGTGCCTTTATCACCTTGCACATATCACTGGTTTATCACTTCCTTATGCCTTCTCCAGGTTAATACATCTGCCCCCTGGTACTGTACTGTAACTGTAACAAAGGCTGGGGTTTGGCAGGTGCATTGATTTCATCCCAAGGAATATTTGGGGTTATATAGTAAAGAACTGGTGTGGTCACTAGTATTATATGACGAACGGCCACAGATAGCCAAAGGACAATCAATATAGGGACTTACCTGATACTGGCGGTGCTCCCAAGACTTTATACAAATGTTGATAGCACAAAAAAAAAGAAAAAGAAAACTCTCTTTGGTGAATTTTACTTTTAATAGTACAATGAAAACTTGACTTATCAAACACACAAGGATAACAAGCAAATATGTATTAAATTGGTTAAATTAACGCTTCTAAATTGCCGATAAATGTACTTCACGTGACCTGGTACTTGCGTAAAATAATCGCAACAAAACCCCATGTTGTTAAATTGTTGAGCAATTGCACAATAAATTGATTGCATTTTCCTTGTATATTAATAATCCCAAGGGTATTAAAAAACATGTACTCATATGAAACAGCACAAGAGGGAGAAAAGTGGGTAATGCCTGCCAGGTGGTAAACGGCTGTATATAGAATAAACACAGGATCCAAGTTATTTATAGTAAGCAAAGGATCAAAAGGAAAGTAATAGACTGATGGAAGTGTGTATGTGGTGTAAATCTGGTTTTTAGTATGGCCTTGTTGTCATCTGACATTGTACGACCAATAAGAGCCTCGATATGATTTGAAGTGCCGTAACTATAGATTTTGGTGGCCTGTGCCAGAAAGTGCATTGGTGCCTCTGCCCCCTCCCTCCCATATTTGAAATATGGAGAGTTTGCGTCGAAAAAAGGCACAGTTTCGTGGGGAAGGGGGATGGACACACAATTCAAATAATGCAAGGGGAGTCACTGCACACTTTGCCTCTAGACCCCGCTAAACAGGGCCGGATTAAGGGCCTAATTCAGACCTGATCGTAGCAGCAAATTTGTTAGCAGATAGGCAAAACAATGGGGGTCATTCCGAGTTGTTCGCTCGTTGCCGATTTTCGCTATACTGCGATTAGTTGCTTACTGCGCATGCGCAAGGTTCGCAGAGCGCATGCGCTTAGTTATTTTACACAAAAGTTAGGTATTTTACTCACGGCATAACAAAGCTTTTTCATCGCTGTGCTGATCGTAGTGTGATTGACAGGAAGTGGGTGTTTCTGGGCGGAAACTGGCCGTTTTATGGGAGTGTGCGGAAAAACACAGGCGTTCTAGTTGCAAAACGCAGGAGTGGCTGGAGAAACGGGGGAGTGGTTGGGCAAACGCTGGGTGTGTTTGTGACGTCAAACCAGGAACGAAAAGGACTGAGATGGTCGCAATGGCAGAGTAAGTGTGGAGCTACTCAGAAACTGCTAAGAAATTTCTATTCGCAATTCTGCTAATCTTTCGTTCGCACTTCTGCTAAGCTAAGATACACTCCCAGAGGGCGGCGGCTTAGCGTGTGCAATGCTGCTAAAAGCAGCTAGCGAGCGAACAACTCGGAATCACCCCCAATGTGCACTGCCGGGAGGGGGGGGGGCAGATATAACATGTGCAGCAGTGACGTGCGGTGGGGTAAGGCAGGTGAGGCAGAGCCTTTCCTGTCATACTAACGTTTGTGCCAGACTTTTGACTGTGTAAAGTATATGAAAAATACAAAGAATATGTTAGAAATATGTTATTTGCATTATTCTAATCATTTTTATAGCCAAAACTCTGGAGTAAAAAGTCTATGGCAGGCGAGGCAGTGGCTCACCTAGCTATCTTTTCTCACATCTCTAATCAACACTCGCCAAATTTCCAGGAGTATATACTGCTGCACCTGTGTATAATGCCCATATGTATGCTTTGGCTCATATATTGCATGTAAATCTGGCTCTGGTGCTAGCCAGTGCCTCCTTAGCTATTTAGCTCACCGCATGTCCTTGGTACAATGTTGGTATTTATAATACCCCTTTTACACCGCCAGCATATAACAAAAAACGGGACTGTCCCGTGAAAATTGGGACAGTTGGGAGGTATGCTTAAATTAAGAGGGACGTGCAGAAGCAGAGCAGTGTGTCCCTCCTGGAGAGGGTTATGCGGGAGGTATGCCCAAAGGGCCTAATTCAGAGTTGATTGCAGCAGCAAATTTGTTAGCAGATGGACAAAACCATGGTGGTAATTCCAAGTTGATCGCAGCAGGAATTTTGTTAGCAGTTGGGCAAAACCATGTGCACTGCAGGGTGGGCAGATATAACATGTGCAGAGAGAGTTAGATTTGGGTGGGTTATTTTGTTTCTGTGCAGGGTAAATACTGGCAGATTTATTTTTACACTGCAATTTAGATTTCAGTTTGAACACACCCCACCCAAATCTAACTCTCTCGGCACATGTTATATCTGCCCCTCCTGCAGTGCACATGGGCCCTCATTCCGAGTTGTTCACTCGGTAATTTTCTTCGCATCGCAGCGATTTCCGCTAATTGCGCATGCGCAATGTTCGCACTGCGACTGTGCCAAGTAAATTTGCTAAGAAGTTTGGTATTTTACTCACGGCATTACAAGGTTTTTTCTTCATTCTGGTGATCGGAGTGTGATTGACAGGAAGTGGGTGTTTCTGGGCGGAAACTGGCCGTTTTATGGGTGTGTGTGAAAAAACGCTGCCGTTTCTGGGAAAAACGCGGGAGTGGCTGGAGAAATGGGGGAGTGTCTGGGCGAACGCTGGGTGTGTTTGTGACGTCAAACCAGGAACGACAAGCACTGAACTGATCGCACTGGAAGAGTAAGTCTCGAGCTACTCAGAGACTGCACAGAAAAATCTTTTCGCAATATTGCGAATACTTCGTTTGCAATTCTGCTAAGCTAAGATACACTCCCAGAAGGCGGCGGCTTAGCGTGTGTAATGCTGCGAAAAGCGGCTAGCGAGCGAACAACTCGGAATGAGGGCCATGGTTTTGTCCATCTGCTAACAAATTTGCTGCTACGATCAGGTCTGAATTAGGCCCTAAGGCTGGTGGGGGCCCAGGGCAATGTAGGTTGTGGGGGCCCCCAAACCAACCGTCTGCCAGCAGTCACCCCCCCCCCCCCCCCCCCCCCCGAACTCCCTCGCCTCCACCAGCAAACAGCTGAGCCGCTGAGGTAATCCTGCACAGTGAAAGTGGGAGCAGAGCCATTACTGCACTGCCGCCAGCGGGGTCTCCTGCTTCATAGCTGCCGTGTACCTTTACCCCGAGCAGTAAGCCTGTCCACTCCACCCTGGAGTCTCCTCCGTCCCTGCCGCCAGCAGCGCCAGCATGATCCCCAGCCACGGAGTTAATGCCTGCTGACAGGCCAGAGTAATAGGGTGACATCTGCAATTCAAAATGAAGTGTGTGGGGGCTCTTAATGTGTGGGGGCCCCGGGACGGCTGCCTCTGTTGCCCTTGCCTTAATCCGGCTCTGCCGCTAAATGATGCTGTTTCAGTTCATTTTCAGATGCACTTCTACAATTGGGTAGTGCTATTTTAGGAGAAAACCCTGAAAGTTTTAATTGAAATCCCTGGTATTAAAGTGGCAGATGGGGGAACATGAATTTCCCCATTACAGTATTGCACAGTGCACCACCTAAAGATGCCTCCATCTCTCCAGGCAACCTACTTTAGTCTATATGTTATCCCCTTATAACCCTGCTTACTCCAAGTCTCAGTGGTGACACCTGCCTTTGCTTACAGAGTCCTAGCAAGTGACACAGGTGCTGATTCAGAGAAGGACACAGATCACTGCATATGTAGCCAGATCTGCGTCCATCTCCTTACACACTGGGGGCCGCCCAGCACAGGGGAAAGCCGCCCAGCATGTGTGACAGGTCGCCTCCCGAGTAATTGCGGATGCATCGAAATAAGGTTGACCCCTGGCTGCGCAGTCAAGTGGTCCGCCGCCATTTCTGTAATCAGAGCGGCTGCGTGTGACCTCACGCAGCAGTCCCGAAAATGCTCCCAGCCCGCCCATGTTCGGTGCATCACGCCCCTTCCCCAACACCACGTCGCTACCCTGCGAATGTCTGCCACTGTCAATCACACCGCGGCCCCATCCTTCAGGGATGCCGCCACAATGTGTAAGGTCGCGCACACATACCGCAGACCATCTGAATGCAGGTGCTGCGTACAGAAATCAGGCTGCGTTTAGGTTTGAATGACCCCCACTGTTCATAATTGAGACCCAACACGCAAGACAGATATCAAATGTAGCACCCCAAGCCACAGGCCAGCATTCTTACCAGTGTCCACTTTCTAGGCCTGCTTGGACAGCCAGTGCTCGGCGCAGTGCAGCACCACCATGCAGTCTGACACAAAGTCCCCGATGCCACTGTACTGGCCTGTGGAGAGCTTCTACTCCATCCTCAGCAGCAATATGGGGGCGGCGGCATCAGGAAAGCCGTGTGGCTCGCGGGAGAGCAGCATCTCTGCCACCACATCCTGCTCCCTATCGCCGGGCTCCAGGGTCACCGTGGCCGTGTGTCATTGGCTGCTGCCTCCGCTGCCATAGTACCCAGCCAGGGGAGGGGGCGGAGCACACAGGACAGGCAGCACTGCCCGCTGTACTGTATATCAGTAGCAGTGTGCCCGGGAGAGAAGGAGCCGGGTGCACTGCTATTGTTATACATTGCAGCCGGTGAAAGACAGTCGGCGGCGCATAAACAAATCGTTGATCGCTGGGTGAGGGGGATGGTTGCGCCCACAGAGCAACTGTGCTGTGTGCAACTCACCATCCGCACTGCCCTAGTTATGGCCCTGATTATTTGTACCAATATGTACAAAAGTATTGTATCTGCTTTTGGCATGGGTCTTATTAGAAGCTGAGGCCAATGAGAGTACAGGAAAAGAAAAAGGAGAGAAAGGCGCACTCTACTACCCTAAAGTCAATATGGTGACAAAATTGCTATAAAAACATAACATTTATTATATATGGCATTTAAAATAATGACTCAGGTCATGTGCAGACAAAAAACACACAAATGACAAACATAGCTAAATTATAATCCAGAGGTGTGGTCATAAAATGTATACTTACTCCTCTCAGTGTTACCGCTTGTCGTTTAAGGGTTCTATGATAAATTCATTGCACAGTACAATGGAGCAGTGACATATGTTGACGAGGGGTTACCCTGTTCCCGCAGATCACTGCTATATAAGAATCTATAATAGGCTCAACACATGAGATAGCAAAACAGTTACATGGGGCAACTCACAGACGGGTGTGTATTTATCCCTAGAATTTGATAGAAACTCTGTACATGTAGATTTTAGAATGAAAATGAAGTCTCTTTAATTCACTTACCTGGCCTGGACCTACTGACACATAACTGCAGGTCATGGAAGCTAATATATGGGGCGCCGGGTACATTCATGAGATCGTGACGTCAGTCTGCCAGCACCGGCAGCAAGAACTGGGAGAAATAAGGGGAAGAGGGGTATGGGTCGTTGGGTCGACTCAACTTAGGTCGACAGTCATTAGGTCAACCACTGAAAGTCGACATGGGCATTAGGTCGACATATACTAGGTCGACAGGTGAAAAGGTCGACATGAGTTTTTGGACTTTTTTAGGTGTCATTTTCTTCGTAAAGTGACGGGGAACCCCAATTAGTGCACCGTGT